>NW_022437002.1:2590556-2692598 GCF_009761245.1 Sapajus apella
ATGTACACCATGGAATACTATGCAGCCATAAAAAAAGATGAGTTCATGTCCTTTGCAGGGACATGGATAAAACTGGAAACCATCATTCTCAGCAAACTGACACAAGAACAGAAAATCAAACACCGCATGTTCCCACTCATAAGTGAGTGTTGAACAATGAGAACACATGGACACAGGGAGGGGAACATCACACACTGCGGCCTGTAGGTGGGTGGGGAGGCTAGGGGAGGAATAGCAGGGAGTGGAGGGTTGGGGACAGCTAGCATTAGGAGAAGTACCTAATGTAGATGACGGGAGGATGGATGCAGTAAACCACCATGGCATGTGTATACCTATGTAATAATCCTGCATGATCTGCACATGTACCCCAGAACTTAAAGTATAATTTTTTTTTAAAGTGTGTAGCACCCCTGCTTCTCTCTCTTCCTTCTACTTTGGCCATGTAAGATGTGCCTGCTTCCTCTTTGACTTTTGCCATGATCGTAAGTTTCCTGAGGCCTTCCCAGCCATGCTTCCTGTACAGCCTGCTGAACTATGAGCCAATTAAATCTCTTTCTTTATAAATTACCCAGTCTCGGGTAGTTCTTTATAGTAATGCAACAACAGACTAATACAATATTTTTGCTGGGTAAAGAAATCTACGTTAACAATTTTTTTCTTTCATTACATTAAAGATGTTGACTACTGTTGATCTTATCTACTGAATTTTACATCTCAGATATTATAGTTCTTATGCCTAGAATTCAAGTTAGGACTTTTATCCACTTCATGTTTCTACATTTTGAATACCCGGGATACAGTTCAATAGCTAAAGCTAATGTCCTTGTCTTCTCATTATAATATTGGCATCAGTTTTGTGTTGGTTTCAATTAATTTATAATTCTCCTCATTATGGGTTGTGTTTTCATGCCTCTTTGTATGGCTGATAATTTTTGTTTAGATGCCAAGCATTGTAAATTTTACCTTGATGGATATTGGATTTTTTTTTTTTTTTTTTTGCTGGCATTCCTGTAAATATTCTTGAGCTTTGTTCTGGGGTAGAGTTAAATTACTTGAAAATAGCTTGATCCTTCTGGATGTTACTTTTAGTTTGTTGTACTGGGTTAAACAGTGTTCCCCGCAAAATCGTGTCCACCTGAAACCAGATAAAACTGGTTAAAATGAGATCATGCTAGATTAGGGTGAGCCATAAATCCAATGACTGGTGTCGTTATATGAAAGTCACATGGGCCAGGCCTGGTGGCTCATGCCTGTAATCTCAGAACTTTGAGAGACCAAGGCAGGTGGATTGCTTGAGCCCAGGAATTCAAGACCAGCCTGGGCAACATGGCGAAACCCCATCACTACGAAAAATACAAAAATTAGCTGGGCATGGTGGTGTGTGCCTATAGTCCCAGCTACTTAAGAGGCTGAAGTGGGAAGATCACTTAAACCCAGAGCGAGGCTGCAGTGGGCCATGATCATCACCTGAGCAGACCCAGGTGTGGCTCAGGCCACTGCACCAGAGAGCTCAGGCAGTGAGCCTTGGAGGCTACAGAGTGCAGGAGCTGTGGAGGCAGATGTGAACAGATGCCTCGTGATCCAGACAGGTTGACAGCCGGAAAAAAAAACAAGGCGTATGAAGACACACAGAGGAGAACATAATGTGAAGATAGAAGCAGAGATTAGAGTGATGTACCTGCAAGCCAGGATGGCCAGAGATTGCCACCAGAAGCTGGGAGACCGGCACGGAACTGATTCTCCTTCACAGACTCCGGAAGGAACGGACCCTGCTAACACCTTGAATTTAGACTTCTGGCCTCCTGAAGCGCAAGGGAATTAATTTCTCTTGTTTTCAAGCCACCTGGTTTGTGGCAGCCCTAGGAAGCTAGAAGCTGTACGTAATTTATTCTAGGAGGACTCACTCCCCACATCTGAGACAAGATCTTTTTGAGCACTCTGCCCCATGCCCCATGAATTCTGAGGGTTTTCAGTCTAGCCAGTGAACACAGGCCTTATCCCTGCCCCTGTACCAGTGCTGGCTTCTGTTCACCGCATTGCTCTTAAACGGTTCTGTCCTGCATTCTTCTTACATGATGGACTTGTCAATCAGTACTCACTCAAATACTTGAGGGGGACCCCCTGGACACCTCTGGGGTTCTCTTTTCTTGTGCAGCTCTCTCGTCTCTGGTGCTCCACCCTTGTAAAGTTCACCCTGAGCCTCCCCTGACTCTGCTCCTCTCCTCAATTCCAGGAGCCTGCTGGACTTCGCCTGGGCTTTTGCTTCTTGCACGGTGACCTGACACCGTCCTCAGGCAGGGAGCTGGGGGTCACCAGAGGACTCATCTCCCTTGTTCCCTTTTCCTCAGGGATCACTGTCCTTGGCTGTCTGATGTCCAGTGTCTTTATAAAAGCATTGATTTATATATTTTTCTTTCTTTCTCTTTCTTTCCTTCCTTTCTTCTTTCTCTCTCTTTCTTTCTTCCTTTCTTTTGGTTGTTCAAACATAAATTCATTGCATTAGTCCATCCTGGACATGAACAAAAACATAATATCTTAAAGGCTTAGAATCTAAAGAAGTCTTATAATCTTGAGACGATTTAATCACAGAATCTCAGAGTCTTGGGCTTTTTGAACTACAGCAATTTGGAATCTTAGCTTGCTCAAAGAAGCACTTTCTGATAATGATCATCTCCAATATTCATTAAACACAAATGGTGCCAGACACTGTGCCCAGTGCTTTGAACACATTATGTTATTTAGTCCCCATGGCAACTCTGGGAATTAGGAAATTTTATTTTGTCTGACTTTCCAGATGAAAAAATCCGAGGCTCAGCATGTCATGCTATGGTCTGAAAATATATCCCAAAATTCATGTGTTGGAAACTTTATCCCCAATGTGACAGTGCTGGGAGGCAGGGCCTTGGGGGAGGCAATTAGGTCACACTAAGGCCACTATAAAATGACTTGGTGGAGAGAAGTTGGCCCCTTTCTGCCCTCTGCCTTCTGTCAAATGAACATAGTATTCATCCCTGCTGGCGGATGCAGCTTTCAAAGCTCCATTTTGGAAGCAGAAACAGACCCTCACCAGACAATTACATCTGCCAACGCCTTCATTTTGGACTTCCCAGCCTCCAGAACAGTGAGAAATAAATTTCTGTTCTTTATAAATGAGCCAGTCTGTGGACTTTTGCTACAGAAGCACAAATGGACTAAGACAGGAACTGGTACCAAAGCAACGGATGGTTGATATAACAAATACAAATGTGGAGGCAGCCTTGGAAGCAGGTGATGGGGTAGAGACTGGAACAACTTTGAAGCAAATGGTGGAAAAAGCCTGCATTGCCATGAACAGGCAGTTAAGTCACGGTGATTCTGGTGAGGGTTCAGAAGACAAGAGCTGTAGGGAAAGTCTCAGTCTTCTTAAGGATTATGTAAGTGGTCATGTCCAGAATGCTGTAGAAAAACATATCGTAAAGGTCATTCTGATGAGGTCTCAGACGGAAATGAGAAGGAGATTCCCGTGGATAGAAGGAAGTCAGGTGCTCTTATTCAGAGAAAGGAAGAATAACCCAAAAGGCATTTTGGAGATTTTGGGGGGCTGCCATGCCCATCACAGGCCCAACATACTAGGGCTTGGGGACAGAAGGGTTTCAGAGGCAGGGCCCAAGACACACATGGGACCTCAGGACTCACTGCTCAGGGCCACCTCGCGTCTCTGCTCCCCTCATTCAGACACAGCACTCCTTGACCACCCCAGCTATGGCTCCAGCAGACCAGGTGAAGATCAGGCCACTGCACCAGAGACCTTAAGCGGTGAGCCTTGGAGGCTTCAGAGTGCAGGAGCTATGGAGGCAGGTGTGAACAGATACCTCAGAAAGCCTCTGGGCCCAGGGAGAGACCTGCCACAGGGACAGAGCTGAAACAGAGCACTCCCACTAGGGCAGTGCCTTGTTATGCCATGGGAGTGAGGCTGTCCCCAAAGACCCCAGAGCTGTAGAGTCACCAGCATCCAGCCTGGGAGAACCAAAGGCATGGGACTCCAATTTATGACAGCTGAAGCCAGCAAAGCCATGGGGGAGGGGTTGCTGAAGCCTTGGGTTCCCCCCACTGCAGTGTGTCTGGAAGACTCGACATGGAGTCAACGATTATGCTCAAGCTTTAGGATGCAATGTTCGCCAGCTTGGGTTTTGGACTTACCTGGGACCTGTTACACCACCCCCTTTTTTTTTTAAGACAGAGTGTCACTCTGTCACCCAGGCTGGAGTGCAGTGGCACAATCTTGGGTCACTGCAACCTCTACTTCCCAGGTCCAAGTGATTCTCCTGCCTCAGCCTCCTGAGTAGCTGGGATTACAGATGTGCACCACCATGTCCAGCTAATTTTTGTATTTTTAGTAAAGACGGGGTTTCACCATGTTGGTTAGGCTGGTCTCGAACTCCTGACCTCATGATCCGCCTGCCTCGGCCTCCCAAAGTGTTGGCATTACAGACCTGAGTCCCCGCACCCAGCCCCCTTTTTTCTTTTCTATTTCTCCCCTTTGAAATGGAAATGTCTGACCTACACCTCTTCCACCATTGTATTTTGGAAGCACACAAATGTGTTTGATTTCACAGGCTCACAGCTGGGAGGGAATCTGCCTCGGGATGAATGCTTTGAGCTTCTCCCATGTTTGATTAGATGAGACATTGGACTTAGACCTTAAAGTTGAATGTAGAATGAGTTAAGACCTTTTGGGGCTATTGGGATGGGATGAATGTATTTCAGATGTGAGAACACAAATTTGGGGGAGGCCAGGCGAGAAATGCTAGGATTTGAAGGTGCCCCTCCAGAATGCAGGTGTTGCCAACATAAGAGTTTTAAGAGGTGGGACCTTTAAGAGCTGATTAGGCTGTGAGGGCTCCTTCCTCATGAATGGGATCAGGCACCCTTACAGAAGTGCTTGATGGAAGACGCCACCCCCACCCTGTGAGGACACAGCAAAAAGGTCTTCACAGATGCCAGAGCCTTGACCTGGGATTTCCAAGCCTCCAGAACTATGAGAAAATAAATTGTGGTTCTTTATAAATACCCAGTCTGTGGTATTCTGAGACAGCAACACGAAATGAACTGAGGCAAGTCGGTTGCTGAAGTCAGACCCACTTGTAATCAGTGTGGCCAGAACGTAGACCAGGCCTCTCAGCCTCTCTGCTGTTGCTTCCTGCAAGGCCTCTCTGCTGAGTGTTCCCCATCCTCCGTGCACACCTCCAGTGTCGGGGAGCTCATACCCCTCCCCAGGGCACACATTTCTCCTTCTCAGGACATCCACCCTTTGGCCCCCAAATCTGCCCTAGGAATCTTCACACAGGACTTCTATGGAGAGAGGGAGTGGCTACCCAAGGCAAGGACTATACAGAAGTGGAGCGCTGGAGGAGGAAAGCCCACATGCAGCCCATCCTGGTGAAAGATAAGGAAGTTTATCCAGAGGGAGGGAAGCAACTGGAGACAGGGGATCCGGCCCCCTGGGAGACAAATGAGAGCAAAGCCCAGAATGTGGGGAAGGCGACGGGGCCAGGGAGAGCAGGGAACACATGGCACAGGTACATGATTCTCCAGCAGCCAGAGTTATGGGGCCTAATGAGACTGGAATTGTAAGTGCTGTGCCTTTAAGTTCTTAGCTTTTCTCTTGAGAAATTTATTCTGCAAAATGTGCCTTGTGCCATCAATCCTCCCAGATGGCTTTTTAAGTGAAGCTGTTTGTTAAGTGGGAGAAGAACAGGAGGGGGAGGGGGAGGAGCAGGTGGAGCCACTGCAGCCCCACCCACCCTTGGCTCTCCTCTCCCCGCTCCCCGCTCTCCCCCACTGCCCCCTGCAAAGGAGAGGAAGTAGAAACAGCGAGTGGGAGGGTCCGCGAGGGGAGCCCCTGTGGTTTCACAGAGCATGGCCTCCCAGGATGGGATGCTAGGCACAACTGAGTCCACACAACCTGGGTCCCAGTAACAGTCTCCAGCAGTGACTGGCCCCCAGTGTGAGCAGTGAGTGAGCACTTTGGAGTCACTGGTCCCATACATCTTCCCACATCCCCAGGCAGCAGATACCATGACCATCCTCAGTCCCCAGAGGAGAGGCTCAGGGAGGTGCTGGCACTTGCCCAAGGTCACACAGCTGGTGAGAGGCTGACTGGTGATTGGAGCCCTGGCTCTTAACCAAGGCTGTCAGCTGGAAGAACCTTAGTGATCAGCCCCACTGAGGCACGCAGGCCCCAGGTCATCAGTTTCTCCCTCTGTACAGTGGGCTGGTTGGTGTAGCTCGGTGGTCCCCAAGCCTGACTCTGCATCGCAATCTCCTGGGACTTCTCAGCAATACTGAGGCCTGGGCCCCATCTCAGTATCTAGAATGTTTAAGCCCCACCCCATCCCAGGACACTCTCTCAACCCACTTGCACAGGGTCACACTGAAGGTTGGAAGGTCTAGAACCCATACCCTACTCCCTGGTAAATTCTCACGGTGAGTGTTTGCAGAGCTGATTGCAATAGACGGATGAGGAGGTAGAAGTGTCCATGCTGCACATCTGCGGCTGTCTGGAGGGAGGACGGTGATGGATTCCATTTCTACCTCTGCCCTTCCAGGTCTCCTTTCGCCCTACTTCCTCCGTGTAACCCCCACCCCTCCCCACTCCTCCCTCCAAGCCTGGCTTGGAGTGGCCATGATGGATCGCCGTGATGGATCACCGTGGTCCCTGGCCACAGATGGTGTGGCCACCACTCTGTGCCAGCCACTTCAGCCTGGGGCGCACAGCAGCAGCTCAGTGAACAATGGTGGAAGGGAAGAAGACAGGGCCTGGGGAGAGGGGTGGTGCTGGGACAGGGGTGGTGTAGTAGAAATGACAATCAGGCTTCCCTATGGCCCTTTCCCAGGCTGGGATTGTCTTTTCCCAACCAGCAAATGCAGTGCATGCGCATGCGCGCACGCGCACACACACACACACACACACACACACACACACACACCCTTTTGTTGCCTTTTCTTCCCTAGGGACTAGGTGGATGTCAGCTTCCTTCCCAATCCCCAAGTGAAGGGAGGGGAGACTCAGGGTTGGCTGGATGATTCAGTACTGGAGATGAGGCGTCTCACCGTGTACCTGGGGGCTTTGCATTCTCAGCTCCCCTAAGAGGCCGCAGGCACCTCCCCAGACATCTGTCAGTGCAGTGTAATCTTAGCCGGGTATCCTCACTCCCCTCTCAAAGCCTGAGCCCTTGCGGGTCACAGAAAGCCCTGACGCTGCCTTGCAAGAAGGCTCAGTGAACACAAGAAGTTTCACTCCGTGAACGGACTCCAACCAGGACCTCTGAGGAGGAAATGTCCTATCCCGTGAGGTTCCCAGGGGTGGCGGGGGGAGGGGATGTTGGGCCTCTGCAACTGCACCCTGGTCCCCCTCACGCTGGTCCCCCTCACGCTGGGGCCTCCCTGACCAGGATTATGTACCTGAACAGGTGTCCAAGCACAGGAGCACGTTCTGGAACCCCTGATGTCCTGCAAAAAGCCAGAGAGGATGGCAGACAGAGGAGGGAGTGTGGGCTTCCGTCAAACCCACTGCTCTGATATTTAACCTTGACTCAGCCTCTGGTGCTGAGTGTGGACAGGCAAGTGATTTGGGACAAACTGAACGTCGGGGAGTGGATGAGAATCAACATCCCTGTGGGCATCTGCTGCCACCGCTGACAATGACAGCGATGATCACTGTCCTGTGTGCCAGGCACAGTTCCAGCCCCACACTCTTATTTCCTGGCAGCCTCACACCGTCTCCTGCAGAAGGTCCCTCCTCAGAGGAAGAGACCAGACTCTGACAGAAGCCATTGCCTGCCTGTCCCCAGTCTGGGCCCTGGTGGCTCTGGTGTCACCTGAAACTCCCAGCTTTTCCCACTGACACCGCCTCATCTATAAGGTGCAAAATCTGCCCACGTTCTGAGGACAGATGCAGTGGAGATGGTCCCCCCTTTTAGAGAAAGTCTGCAGAGGCGAGTGTCAGAGACGATGGAGTGCCGCGTCCTCGGAGACCAGCACTGTCAGAGGCGCCCATTAGGGAACAAATGAGCTGTGCGCTGGTTCAGGATGCACAGAGGAAACTGCTACAAGATCGAGGGAGTTGAAGGGAGAATCCATCAGCCCGGGGCAGGGTGGGGCTGCCGAGGTCTCACAGCCTGGCTGGGGAACAGCTTATGGGGTGATGGGTGAGAAGTGACGGGTGGGGAAGACAGGGACTTCCAGGAGCTCTTCCTAAGACAGGAGCTGCTAGAATCCGAAGTTTCTCCTGGTGCAAATTTGTCCCATGAGATCCAGTTCCAGAAAGGTTTTAGAACTACTGGGAAGGAGAATATCTTTTTCTTGTGAAGTTGAAATGGTATGAGGATCAGTCTGGGGCTTTGAGGGCCTTCAGAAAGAGAACAGCGGCCTTAGGTTCAAGCCACCACAGAGAGAAGCAGAGAGGCCCTAGCCTGGTGACACTGTTTAGGACCCAGATCCAACCCTGCCTGAAGCTATCCTTATTTTTTAGTCGGTTTGAGTTCCTGTCCCTGGCGCCTGAAAAAGTCACGATTAGCTTAGACATATTAGACTCGGGATCAGAGAGGTCAAGAAGCTACCTAAGGAGACCCAGCTAGAAAATGAGACCAGACCTTGAACCCAGCAATTCAGGAACTCTGATCCCACTCCAGGCTGCCAAGGTCACCTTAGGAAGTTAATGAAGGAGCTCGGAGGCTGTAAGAGTTCCCGCTCCCCTCATTCACGTCAACGCCTCCTTCCTGCAGCTGAGAGTGCAGGAAACATTCCTCCTCCATGTCACACACCACAACGCTATTGCCGTTCAATCAGCAGTCGCGTTAATTAAATATGAATTGATTGTGAGAGCATTCTCGAGATGTCGAAGTGATACACTTAGGCATCAGGTAATTAACTCAAAACAACAGGCAATAAGCATGGAGCCAGGTTACTGCAACAACCCGGCAGACGTCGTTTAGATTCTTTTCACCCCTTGACTTTGAGGCTCAGTAGTAGCTGCCGAGTTCTTATTGATCAGCAATTCATTGAAAACTTATGGCAAGTTGAAATTAATTGGCCACAGTGAGGGGTGAATTTGACCTAGGCCAAGGTTCTGTGGCCCAGCTGAGGTGAGACTGGAATGGGGAAAGCCATGGGAAGGAAGCACCAGCCATGTAGACAAACCTCTGGAGGCATCAACCCTCACATGGCTCTCATGGGGTCTCCATCCCTGCACATGGGAGGATGGCTCTGACCCGCCAGCCCCAGGGGCAAATCTAACTGGAAACCTGCCATGGCCCCTGACTCCCCAGGCATTCAAGGCCCTTGGCGATGCACTTGGCCTCTCCCCATCCCCATCTTCCTCCACACAGCCACACTGTCTCAGCCTGGCCATGGCCAGGCACACTCAAAGCAAAGCCTAGCCTATTTGCAGAACTGCTAGTCCCCACTCTCCACCAGAAAGGAGACGAGCCTGGAACCAACGTATTAGTCAAGCGAGTTACTAAAATCTCACAGGGCACAAGTGTGAGTCATTTCTGGTGCCATTTCCGCTATCCCCCCGTGTGGATGGAGCCCAGATGCTGTTTATCTCCTGACCGCCATGATGTCTCACATCCAGGACCAGGTATATCTGAGACCACAGAGACAAGGGCCTATATACACAGCTCTCACACATTACTCAGAGACTGGAGTCACCCTGGGAAGTCAGTTGGAACCTCTTAGGCCTAAACACTGCTCCTTTCCCTTCTGTTCCCACATGTAATCCTTCATTGTCCCCATAGACATGGTCAGTACATCACCACAAACCCCATGACACCAGGTGACGGCATGTCTGGATGCCACAAGCAGAGACACCAGAATGCAAAGGACTCTGGCATGGAAGTCAGAACTGGGAGCCAGTCCCAGCTCCACCACAGGTCTTGGGCAAGCCCCGTCTTCTCTTTGGGTCCTGGCATTTTCACAAGTGAATGAAAAGCATTTAACCAGATGTCCTAGGTCTTTAAAACTCTGTGAGTCTCTGAGGCAGTAATAGATGATAATAATAATAGTTAACAATAGTCTTGTTATTAATACTAACAGTACGATGGTGAGGACGATGATGATGGAGAGGATGATGACGGGAAAGATGTTGATGATGGAGAAGATGAGGAGGATGGTGATGAACAGCATAATGATGACAATAATGATGGAGAGCATGATGATAATGATGGAAAGGATGGGGATAATGGTGATGATAATGATGATGATAATGAAGAATATGATGATGGAGAGGGTGGTGATGATGGAGAGGATGATGATGGAGAGGATGATAATGGAGAATATGATGATGGAGAGGGTGGTGATGATGGAGAGGATGATGATGGAGAGGATGATGATGGAGAATATGATGATGGAGAGGGTGGTGATGATGGAGAGGATGATGATGGAGAGGATGATGATGGAGATAATTATGATTATGGAGAGGAGGAGGATGAAGAGAAAGATTATACAGAAGAGGAGGATGATAGAAAGGATTATGATGATCAAGTGGATGATGATGATGGAAAGGATGATGAAGAAGATAATGATTATAAAGATTATGATGATGGAGAAAATGATGATGGAGAGGATGATGACGATGAAGATAATGATTATAAAGATGGTAATGGAGAGGATGATGATGGAGAAAATGATGATGATGAAGAGGATGATGACACCAAGTGATGGTGGAGCATATACCTTGCTTGGTGATGCACTGGGTGCCTCACACACACGATCTCTCACAGCACAATAACTTATGCAAAAGAAGTTTTCTTGGTTTCATCTTCCATATGAGAAAACTGAGGCACAGCAATATCAAGTCTCCTGGAAGTTCACACCATCTCAACCATGAAGGCAATGGAGCTCCAGAGGCCACATGCCTCCCTCATCCTGGGCTTGAAACTGTCCTGACACATTAAGAACCCATGGCCCCTGAGTCTTCCTCTACTTAAGTTGAGTAGAAAGTGAAAAGCTCACCATCGGTTATCCTGAAACCTATCTTTTGCTCTGCAATTTGGCCCACTGGCTGCTCAAGGCCCATTTCTCTCTTGGCCTCAAATGCCTTTTATGCCATATCTATTCTTGTTTGTAGGATTATCACATTTAGTTAAACATCCAAACTATGGATTCAGAAGGGTAACTCCTGATCCTGGGAGGCTCTCGTGGTACCTTCCTACAACTGCAGTTTGATGTCTGGGGTGGCCAGAACTGCAACAGGACCTGAGCCCATGCAAAGTTGGGCAACAGCCAGAGAAACCACAGAGTCACTCCCTGGAGACCCCCAGCTCATAGGTGCTGAGTGCAGAAGAGGGCTGGGTGGACCCTGACTCCAGGCTGAGACAAGAGAGGTTCAGACAGCAGCCCTGGTCACTCAGCACAGCCTCAGAGATGGGATGAGGAATCAGCTCCTCCAACTCCATGACTAGCCCTCTCCCCCAATAGGCATTGAGAGTTTGAGAAAGGGTCTGATCGCATCTATGTTGTCTCTGCCTGAGCGTAGCCTCTTGCAGCCTCCTCCGACCTGCAGCCAGCATAGTCTCTGCTCCCAAGACTGCGCCCAGCACAGCAGGGTGATTTGTAAATATCCATATTTTGAAACTATAGTCACCATGTTGTACAATAGATCTCTTGAAATTATTCCTCTCATATAACTGAAATATTACATCCTTTGACCAACATCTCCCCAACCCCATATACGTTTGTTTGTTTATTTGTGACAGAGTTTTGCTCTTTCACACAGGCTGGAGCAAAGTGGCTCGATCTTGGCTCACCATAACCTCTGCCCCCGCCCTTCCAGGTTCAAGCAACTTTCCTGCCTCAGCCTCCCAATTAGATGGGATTTGCGCCACCACTCCCGGCTTATTTTGTATTTTTAGTGAAGACAGGGTTTCACCATGTTGGCCAGGCTGGTCTCGAACTCCTGACCTCAGGGGATCCACCCACCTCGGCCTCCCAAAGTGTTAAGATTCTAAGAATAATTAAGAATGAACAAGTCCTTCAATTAACATGAAGTTAGTAGTAACTTTCCCTTCAAAGATGAGCCCCTGTCCTCTAAACAGGCACCCCTAGCTTTATAGCTGCCTGCTCTGCATTTTCCCTCGGAGGTCTAAAACCCGTCTTCACCTTTTCATCCAAAACAGGGCTATCTCCTCCCTTGAACCAACCCCTCCCCGACCTTACCCAGCCCAGGCCACAGCTTCACGCCACCCCACACTGACCACAAGCCCTGGAGTTCCCTTGGTCACTCCTGGTCCTCTGCCCTCTGCATCCGATCCATCCTGCAGTTCTGAGATGTTCCCTCAGACTACGTCCCACTCTGGCCATGGCCCTTCATCTCTGCCCACTGCCCAGTCCAGGCCTCTCATCTGGCCTGCCCACAGCTGCAGCCTCCCTGACATCCCCTGCCCCGACCCCTGCCCAGTTCTAAGTCATTTCTCCCCACACACAGGTCGAATCATATTGCTCCTCTGCTTAAAAGTCACCCAAGTTTTTTTGCCTCCCGCTAAACTTGGAATGATACCCAGGCTCCTTGCCCAGCCCTCATGGCCATGGGATCTGGCCTCACCCGCCTTTCACTCCGTTGCCCCTGCAGTTCCCTCTCCTAGGAGCTCCCTCCTCCTGGCCCTTCTCATACCTCAGCTGTCAATTTCAACATTGTCTCCTCTGAATCATCTTCCCTGAGCACTGTGCTAAGGCCACCCTTCCATCTGCACTGGGGTGTCCCTTCACAGCCTCGCTTCAGCCTTGTGCCCTCTGCTCTGTGCTCTGGTGGGGGAGGGGGCAGCCCTTATGGGCTATATCAAAGGGATCCTCATCCTCTGGCTTCAAGGTAGGTTTGGTTAACAGGGAGCCCCAGCAGGAGATCAGAGAAGGAGGAGAGGAAGGTTGGGGTGTTTATTCCCCACAAGGTCCTGCCCTGGGAAGAGCTAGGGCTAGCTTTCCCCAGACAGCAGCTTTCAGCTCCTGTTATCACGTGGTCCCTCCCCACCCAGCCCCCTGGCAGGGCCCCTCCACCCAGCTTTCTCCATCTCCGGGTTCCAGTCATTGCTCCTCCCCACAGCCTCCCAAGCCCAAGGGTGGTAATGGAGCCCCTCTGTTGCCGGTTGCCAGGAAACAGCACCCCCTCCAGGATCTCCTCATGCCCTGCCCACACCTTCGTCTTCTTGGTCCCTTTTTTAAACTCACCAAAAATTGCCTGACTTGCCTGTGCCATCTCATCTGTCCCCTGCCGCATCCTCAGCTTGACACACTGCCCACCCTCCTCACTTCCGTCTCCTCGCCCTGTCCAATTCCCCCACGGAACTTCTCACTCCCCAGCACGATTGCTTGTGTACTATCCGCGTCCCCACCAGAACACAAGCTCCCTCTGAGACAGGGATTCATTGCATCATATGTCAGCGGAATACAGAAAACACATGCTCGCACCTCCTAACTCTGCTCAAACTCGCAGGGAAGCCCAGCCAATTCTGTGAAAGTTCATGGTGAAATCACACTGACTTTTAAATGCCTGCACACGGCATTTCCCAAACTGGGCTCAGGCAACACTCATTTAGGAGGTGCTGGCAAGCAGTTGGCAACCTGATACCGACAGACCATATCCGCCGGGCTGTCCTCATTTCACCGAGCGCCTCTGACAATTTCATCTCCCGCTATCGTGACCTCAAGTCTGTCCACTGACCCCAGTCAGGACTGGGGAAGCCCTCGTGCCCCAGCCCTCTGGAGCCCAGGGAGCTCCAGCATGAGGCCTCTGCACCCTGGGCTTCATTTCACTGCCATCTCCACACTCCCCACCACCACGTGGGTCCAGACTACATCAGCCATGGGTCAGGACAGCAAATCCTGGTCTCTGTTCTGTCACTAACTCACTATGTGACTTTGGGCAGGCTGCATTCCTACTCTGTGCCTCAGTTTCCCAAAATTCTCCTGCTGTTCCTGCCGCCTGGAATTCCCTTCCCAGAGAGCAGGTTGGATCATACATTCTCCTAGCACGTCCCTGCTCTGGTGGTGAGATGTTGCTCAGATAGATTAAACTGGCACAGTTCCTGTTGATGGTCATCTTTCTTTAGAAGGTGAGAAAGGAGGAAAAAATGTCAGCTTGGCTATGACACATAACCACTATGATCAGACAGCAAAAGACACAATCTCATGCTGGTCTCTGCTGGCCTGACTGCCAGGATGGTTTAGTTCCCAGGGTAACTAAACTCCTCCTTTCTGGATGAGATCAAGCCTTAAGACAATAAAAATGTGCCCCTCCTCCAACATGTAGGGTTTAGTGCCAGCTAAGCCTGAGAGGAGGGGTGAGGCCCCTTCTTGATGACAGAGGCTTGCAGGAGATGGACCATCAAGAAGAGCCTGCACCTGATGATGGGGAGGGGCATGGGATGGGGGGAAGCCAGCATCAGCATCATGTTGCCACTGTCATCATGGCGCAGCCTCTGTCCTGAGAGCTGTCTGTGGAGCGACCCACCTGACCCTCACAACAGCGCCATGAGGAACTCAGGGTCACCACCATTGCCATTTCCAGGTGAGAACAAGGCTTCAAGAGGCTACATCACTTGCCCAAAGCCACCAAGCTTGTAAGCGGCTATAAAAAGACCATGACGGCACCAGGCCCCAGCCAAGAGCTTGTTCTGCGTGTGCTGATTGATGCACTGACACCCGGTGTGGTCCTCACTGTTCTCTTTGCATCAAACAACAAAGAACAAGCACCAGCAACCATGAGTCAGAGTGTAGGCGGGGCCACTGGCATCACACCTGTCACCCGGCTCCTCTACATCACCCGGCACCTCCTGCCACTGCCCCAGATCATGAGGACCAGTGTTGTAGAGCTGGGGAGGGGGGAGTGTTTGGGGAAGGACTGTGGGTGCCATTGCCTCCCTCTTCATCAAGAAGGCTGTCACAAGCTCCATTTTCATTCCCTCTTTTGATAGGTTTGAGGTTCACATAGACATAATCGTTCAGCCCTGTGGGTGGGTCAGGGCACATGGGATAAACTGCTTTTCCTTGTCATGGGCCTGCCTATAACAGCAGAATTGGATTCTAGATGATATATGAAAACGATACAGTCCAGGCGCGTTGGCTCACGCCTGTAACCCCAGCACTTTGGGGGGCCAAGGTGGGTGAATCACTTGAGGCCAGGAGTTCAGCCAGCCTGGGCAACATGGTGAAAACCTGTTGCTACTAAAAAATACAAAAATTAGCTTGGTGTGGTGGCGGGCACCTGTAATCCCAGCTACTTGGGAGGCCAAGCAGAAGAATTGCTGCAGCCCAGGAGGCAGAGGTTGCAGTGAGCTGAGACAGCATCACTGTACTCCAGCGTGGGTGACCGGGTAAGAAAGAAAAAAAAAGAAAAGAAAGAAAGAAAGGGAAGGAAGGAAGGAAGGGAGGGAGGGAGGGAGAGAGAAACAGAAAGGAGACGGTATTGGATGTGCAGAGGTGCCACTGCCGCAGCACTGAAGAGAAGAGGAACAAGTCAAACCAGGAGGAACAGTGGCTGGGGCGGCTCCTGCCTGTCAAAGGAGGAGCCAGCACCCAGTTCCATGGGGCCTGGGCTGGGCCAGTTCTCCCTCCAGGGCAGGGAGAACATCTGGCCAAGGACAGGGTCCAGTTGCTGGTTGTGACAAGCAGGGCCATCTCCAGTGTCTGCCCTTCCAAGAGTTCCTGCCATAGAAGTCAGTCGGTTCCTCAGTGAAAAATCAGGACACCATCAAGACAAGATCATGGGACACATGTGAAGAACAGAAGCTCCGTGTTCCTCCCCCACATGCCCTGACTGGGTCAGAGCTAGCTTGGGACTAACCCTGCTCTGCCCTAGACCGGCCAGGCCTGGGGTGAGCCGCTGGTGTGGAGGGCATCAGGAATGGGGGCCGCTTATGCAGAGGGATTCTGAAGCCACCTAGAAAGCTTACCCTGGGGAAAAATAGAAAAAGGAAGTTAACCCATCATCTTACAACTGAGCCCCAAATTCTGCTGAAGAAGAAAAGGAGGAGGGGGAGAAGAAGTAGGAGGAAGGGGAGGAGGAGAAACAAGAAAGAAGAGGAAGAGGAGGAGAAGGAAGGGAAGGAGGAAGGGCAGGAGGAGGAGGAGGAAGAGAAGGACGAAGAGGAGGAGGAAATTCTCTAACGTGTTCCCTAGGACGGTTTATGAAGTGCTTTCTCTTTGAAACCCAATTTGGCCCCCACAACCCGCTTTGAACCACGTGAGGCAGAATCCCAGGAGGAAACTGAGGCCCAGGGAGGTCCAAACAGTTAGCTGGAGTCACAGCTGGGACTGGAGCCCAGGCCCCCTGAACCCCAGTTGAAAGTTTATTCTAATGAGGCCACAAAGAGTCACACAGCTTTTTCATAGGCATTCGTCCCCCCCACCCCAGAACAGACACCCATCTCCCTGAGCAGTAGAGGAGGCGTTCCCAGGGAGGGGGAAGGGAGAGGGAAGTCCTGGGGGAGGTGAGTCTGTAAGCCCCCACCCAGCTTCCACGCATAGCACAGGCCCTGGCAGAGCAGTGAGGGTGCAGGTGAATGAGCCTTAAATGTGAACCCATCAGGAGCCCTGGGCACAGCATCAGGCAGGGGCAGGAGCCGAGATGGGAGCGAGTGGACAGGAACCACTGTGGCATCAGATTCAAGAATGTCCATCAGTCCCAAACAGGATTAGCGACCTGCCAGAGCCAGCCACGTGTCCCCGCCCATCTCACCACATTTCAGGCTCCAGCAGTGACAACTGCTCTGCTTCTGTCAAGGTCCAGCTGTTTTAATGGAGACTTTAAATAATCTCTTGCTGCCAATAAATTTATATCCTGGTGTTCCAGCCACAGCCATCCCTGTTTCATGAGTCATCCCTGGCCGGCTGGTACAGACGGAACCCCCAGCTGGTGCAATGAAGGAAGGACCTCGTCAACCTTCTGACCCTTGTGGGGCATCAGGAAAGGATCTCACGGCCCCACACTCTGGCTCTAGAGCTCCACCTTCCAGAATAACTAGGGACCAGCATTAATAGCCAAGGCCCCTCAGCTGGAATCCTGCCAGCATCCAAAGAGAGGACTTTTCCCTTGACCTTGTCCCTCTGAAGCTGAGAAGGGAGAGAGATTCTGTGACAGCCTGGAGGACATGGTGGAGCCCTGGGCCTGGAGGCCACGATGCATCTGCAGGGCAGGGGGGGGGGCAGGTGGTTACAGGAGACCTGGGCAGAGAGGGCTTGGAGCTGGAAAGTTCAGCGATGGGGAAGCCAATCAGGTGGGCGAGGGGGGCCATCGGCCACAGAGCCCACCCAGAACAAAGGTCGAACCCAGCCTAGGGCTGGGAGAGGGTCTCTGGGATCAGATTCCCTGGGTTCAAGTGATACCTCTACCACCCACTAGCTTTGTGGCCTTAAGGAAGTCACTTAACCTCTCTGTGCCTCAGCCTTCTTACATATAACATGAAAATAAAATAATAGTATGTATTTCAAGGTCCATATGAGAGTTAAATAAGATAAAATACATACAGTGCTGAAAGCAATGCATGGCCATGGTGATTATTCATGAGGGCTGCTCTTGGTCAGGTTCCTCGTGTTCACCCTCCCCCTGCCTGTCTGTTCTTCAAGGGGTGGTCATCCCTGACGCCACAGGAAATCATCCACACTGAGGGACACGGGGCTGGTGGAATTTAGACAAAGGAAGCCCGAACTGGGCCATCCTAGGCCAAAGGAATGGTTCTCCAGGATGTACTCCCAGCATCTGGAGACTGGTAAGGCCACTGCTGCGGGCGGGGCTGGGATTTGCCCAGGGAGCTGGGGGTTGCAAGGATCTGCCCGGAATCCCTGAAACCCGACCATGTGGGTGGCCTCCCCAGCCCTCTGTGACAACATTTCTCAACAAGCCACAGCCCCAGGAGGTAGGCAGGGTGATTCCAGGTGAGGCAAGTGAGGCTCAGTGAAAGGAAGGGATGCTCTCTCCAGCGCATTGCTGGCAGTCGGGTAAGAGCCCAGGACTCCAAGGCACACAGAACAGGTAGATGCTTAATGCTGAAAAGCATGGTGACCCCTTGGCCGCTTGTGAGGTCTATTTTAGAAGCTGCTGAAAGGGCAACTCCTATCCTATCTGCTATTTGCAGCCCAGCTCATCTGAAAACAAGATGAGAGGAAAAAGGGACAAGGATCCCCACATCTGCAGTCACAGCAGCGCTTACAAATGCCCTGCCCATTGTGAGCCCAGGCGGCCCCTCACACCGCCAAGGTCCGACAGCATCTTTATATCCTAAATGTGGCCATGATGCAGGCATCCTGCCCGGAATAAATCCTGCCCACATTTCCCTGTCCTTAGGCACCTAGGGGCCCCAGCGGTGACAACTGCTCTGTTACATCAAGGTCCGGCTATTTTAATGGAGACTTTAAATATCTCCCTCTGCTGCCAAGGAACTTGTGTCCTGCTGAGATGTGTGCTCTGTGAATAGATGACCAAGAGAGGTTCAGGGCTTGGCTGTTGTTGGACAATGACCACAAAGCTCCTTCCCTGTCCTTCATCATCCAGGAAGCCAGTTTCCAATGACTCAGCAGATCCACCATGGAATGCCAGGCCATGCTGGGCTCTGGGTTCAGGGAGAAAGATAGTTCATGTTCCTGTGACCATGAGGAGGTCACGGTCAGATGGCGGAGGCAGACCCGCCAGCAACACACACCACCCACCCGCAAAGCGCCAGATGAGAGTTCACAGCAATGGCTGCCATTTCATGAGCACCTGCTATTGACAGCTCTACTCAGTTAGTGCCTACTGTGTGCTGGCCCTGGGGCCAGGAGAGTCAAGGTGTTGTCATTAACTCTCACAACAACCTTCCTTGTTGGAAGGTAATTTATTTTGAACAGCTTTATTGATGTATAATTTGCGTATACTAAACGATGCTTAAAGTATAAAATTGCATACCTGTGACATGTAAACACCCATGAAATCATCATCATAATCAAGATAATGAGTTCCCTCTCACCCCTTATCAATCTCTCTCTTTTTCTTCCTGTCTCCATTCCCAATAACTCATCTGCTGTGACTATAAATTAGTTTGTATTTTCAAGAGTTTTATATAAATGAAATATTTCAGTATATCTGGCTTCTTTCACTCACAATAATTATTTTGAGAATTATTCCTGATACAGCACATGGCAGCAGTCCATTCCCTTTCATAGATGAGTAGTATCCCATTGGGTGGAGATCCCACAATTATTTGTATCCATTGTTTGATGAACGTGTGAATTGTGTCCAGGCTGTGGCTCTTACAAATACAGCAGCTATGAATGAATGTTCATTCAGGTATAAGTCTTTGTGTGGACGTATGTTGACATTTGTCTTGGGTAAATTCCTCAGAGTGGAATTGCTATAGCATCTGATAAGTGTATTTTTAACTTTTTAAGAAACTGCCAAACTGTTTTCCAAAATGGTTGTATTATTTTATATTCTCACCAATTGTGCCAGAGAGCTCCATTTCCTCCACGTCCTCGACAGCACAGGTATGCTCAGTCTTCACGATTGTAGCCATTCTAATTGAGATGTAGTAATATCTCACTGTAGCGTTAACTTCTGTTTCCCTAATGACCAAAGGCTCAGAGCATCTTGTCATTTCTTCGTCATCTGTATATCTTCTTGATAAGGTGTCTGTGCAGGTCTGTTGTCACTTTTTGTTGGGTTGTTTTTTACTGAGTTTTGAGAATTCTCTGTATATTCTGGATAAAAGTTATTTACTAAATACATGCCTTGCAAATATTTTCCCCCAGGTGTGTCTTCCCTTTTCATTCTCGTATCAGCGTCTTTTAAAGAGCTGTGGTTTCTTATTTTGATGAAGTCCAACTTACCATTTTGTTCTTTTATGGATCATACTTTTGGTGACATATCAAAGCAATCTTGATCTAAATTAAGGCTGTAAAAGTTTTTTCTATGTTGTCTTATGAGTTGTTTTGTAATTTAACCCAAAGTGCTAGGATTACAGACGTGAGCCACCACGCCTGAACCTGAATCTGTACTTCTTTTGCAAAGTTGCTTTGGCTTTTATAGGTCCTTTGAATTTCATGTGCATTTAGAATCTGCTTGTCAATTTCTACAAAAAAAAAGTATGTTGGCCAGGTGCAGTGGTTAATATCCGTAATCCCAGCACTTTGGGAGACCAAGGCAGGCAGATCACTTGAGGTCAGGAGTTCAAGACCAGCCTGGCCAACATAGCAAAACCCTGTCTCTACTAAAAATACAAAAATTAGCCAGGCGTGATGGCATGCACCTGTAATACCCCCAGCTACTGGGGAGGCTGAGGCAGGAGAATCACTTGAACCTGGGAGGCAAAGGTTACAGTGAGCTGAGATCATGCTAATACGCTCCAGCCTAGGCAACAGAGTAAAACTCTGTCTCGAATACATATATATATATATATATATGTTTAAGCCTAATGGGATTTTGACTATGGTTTGTAATAAAGAGAGAGACTCCATATTTGATGTTGACCCCTGACAGCTTTCAAGTCTCCCATTCTTTCCCCTTGTGCCCCACACCTGGGCAACCTAATAAGAAAAACCACATCCTTCCCCTGTTCCTACACCTGCAGAAAGTTCAAATCATTCAAGCCCTGGACCATGCATGGGCACCAACCACCCCACATCCCAGCTCCACTCTCTAAGAACAGTGAAAACTCAAAGCTGCCACCATCGCCCTTGCCTCTGTTTCCTCCAAACCAAACCTCCTTGCGGATCCTTTTCCTGTTTAGCATATCAATAATAAGTATGATTTCACATCCATTAGTGCCTGTGCACCACTTGTTCCAACAGCTGTAAATTCCTGTGGGTGGGGACGTCCGGCATCCAGCATGGGACACGAGGGGCCTAAATACAACAGGATTTTATTGAATCTATAGATTCATTTGAGGACAATTGGTAGCTTAACAATATGGAGTCTTCTGACCCATAAAAGCCAGTATTTTCATTCATTTGTTTTATTCATTGTTCAGCTTCCATCAGCAACATTTTGCAGTTTTAAGTGTACAAGTCTTTCCCACCTTTTGTCAGCTTTATTCTTAAGTGTTTTATATTATTATCTTATTAAAACATAAACAACATAAAACAAAACAATATAAAACATGAACAGATGTTACTGAAACATAACATACTGAAACATATAAAACATCTGTCCAATACAAAAAAGATGGACAATTGATTTTTGATCAAAGCATGAAGGCAATTCAAGGAAGTAAAGATAGTCTTCTCAACAAATGGGGAAGGAACAATTGGATAACATAACGTATGTTGTGGTATGTTTAAAATTTTAATTTTCAATTCTTTACTACTGGTATATGGAAATACATTTGATTTCTGTACGATGATCTTATATTCTGCAACCATATTAGACTCACTACTTAGCTATCATAGACTTACTGCACATCCCATCAGATTTTCTGTAACACATAGAGAATCATTTTATCTGTGAATAAAAACAGTTCACCTCCTTTTCCCATCTGAACACTGTTTTCTTATTTTTCTTGCCCCCACTGGATTGGCTAAATCTCCAGTACAATGTTGAATAGCGGTTGCAAGAGCAGATACTTGTGTTTTGTCCCTGATCTTAGAGGGAAGGCATTAGTCTTTCACCACTAAATATGACATTAGTTGTAGGTTATTTGTAGATGCCTTTTATCAGGTGAGAAAATTTCTTACTTTGCATAGTGTTTTTATCAAAAATGGATGTTGGATTTTGTCAAATGCTTTTTCAAAATCTATCATATGGTTTTTCTTTTTTAACTTGTTAATATGGTGAATTGGATTGAAAATCAAATAATCTTCAGACATTAAACTCACCATCCATTACTTACATACATTTCACTTGGTTATGATGATATTATATCATTTTTACATAGTTTTAAATTCAATTTGTTAAGATTTTGTTTAGAAATTTTGCGTTCGTGTTTATGATATATTGACATGTAGCTTGTCTTATTAGTAAAATATTTTTCGGGTTTTGGGATCAGAGTAATGCTGGCTTCGCACAATTAGTTAGGAAGTACTTCCTCCTTTCCATTGCCAAAAAAAATTTGTTTAAAATTGGTATTTTTTTCTTAAGTGTTTGATAGAATTCACCAGCGAAGCCATCTGGGCCTGGAGTTCTCTCTGTGAGAGGTTTTTAGATACCATTTTAATTTTTAAAAATAGATATAGGGCTATCCAGGTTATCTATTTCTTCATGAGTGAGCTTTAGTAGTTTGTGTCTTTCACGGAATTCATCTATTTTATTGAAGCTATTGAATTTAATGCCTTAAAGTTGTTCATAATATTCCCAAAATTATACTTTCAACATCTGTGAATCTGTAGTGACATCACCTCTCTCATTCCTGATGTTGATCATTTTTGCATTATTTTTTCCTAGCCAGTCTGATTAGGCATTAATTAATTTTATTGTCTCAAAAGCCCAGCCCCTAGTTTCATCTATTTTCTCCATTGCTTTTTTGTTCTTATTTATTTTTACATTTTAACCTATTTGTGTCTTTATATTTGAAGTGCACTGGTCTTGAAAAGCTGTTGATTTTGCCTGCCAGCATCTATCCTCGTCTTCTGATTTTCCGTCAGGACTTCCCCACCTCCCTCAATCTTCATCTATGTGGTTTGACCAAGATTTAGCACACACCCACCTCTGGTGTGAGCATGTGAGCCAGGCCTGACCAATCAATGACTTCTATCCCCCTAGAAAGTGTTAGGCTCAGAGATGGGCACATGGCCCAGACGAGTCCTCAAGTTAGTCCTTGGCTTATTTATGGAAGTAAGAGACCATTGCTTTTCTTTGGGGCTGCTACAGTGGCAAGGATGAGCATGAGTTGCAGGTGACAATCTAGGGAAGAAGCTGTCAGAGAAAGAAGCCAACACAAACAAATATAGTAAGAAAAGGTAAAGAAAGAGAGACAAATACAGTAAGAAAAGGTAGAGAAAGAGAGGGAGTATGCATGTGTCCTAGTCACATTGACTGTGAGACTCATGAAGACAGAGACCCTCTCTGTTTTGCTTCCTTCTGGGTGCCCATTTCAGAACACTGCCTGCAGACCCAGTGCCTGACCCTTGATCAAGGCAAGACTGAAGCCAGCAGCCCTCCAGGCTTCCCAGTTCCATAAGCCAATCTGTTCCCCCTTCTGTTGCAGCCATTTTGGGTTGTGTTTTTAACACCTACAGCTCGAAGGTCCTAATCCTGCACTCTAGCCACCATACTGGGGGAAGCACAGTGCCCAGTGCATACAGGAGCTAGGTAAACATTTGTGAAAAAATAAATGAACCCCAAAACCCCTACCTCCCCCAGCCCCTCAGCACTCTTCCCCTTTCTCAGGAGCCCCCACGCTACAAATAGCCTAACTGGGACCTCAAAGCAGAGACCTGCAAATGATGGGCAACCACCTGCTTCCCCATAGGAGCAGCATCTGCTCCTTGGGCGCTTGGAGGAGGATGGCTGGGCTCATAGAAGTGGTATTTCTGTGTGGGAGCAGCACCATGGGGAGAAATAAGCTTAAGGCTATTGGTCTGGGACTAGACATGACTCTCATGGGCCAGAGGATACTTCAATAAAATGATAATCACATTAACTCTATGCATGTCCCCAACACTTTACAACATACAATGAGTCCAACAAAGAAGACTGGACTGGCCGGGCATGGTGGCTCACGCCTGTAATTACAGCACTTTGGGAGGCCAAAGCAGGTGGATCAAGAAGTCAAGAGATCGAGACCATCCTGGGCAACATGGTGAAACCCCATCTCTACTAAAACACAAAAATTAGCTGGGCATGGTGGTATGTACCTGTAGTCCCAGCTATTAGAGAGGCTGAGGCAGGAGAATCACTTGAACCCGGGAGGCAGAGACTGCAATGAGCCAAGATTGCACCATTGCACTCTAGCCTGGGCAACAAGAGCAAAACTGAGTTTAAAAAAAAAAAACAAAAAAAAAACTGGACTTCAGAGCTTACCAGGCCTGCTCTGAAATCTCATCTGAAATCTGCCACTGACCAGCCATGACCTGGGACACTATCCCCATGTTACAGAGGAAATAGAGGATACACAAGCTGATGTGACTTTCCCAAGATGACTCATGATTAGAATGGGCTCTCTGACTCCCGGGCCAATGCTCCATCCACTGCATCCTGGGCTTTCGGAGGAGCAGAGATCCCAGAATCCCCCACATCCTGCCAGGGAGCCAGCTTCCTGAGCATGTGTCATTGAGTGGGTCCCAGGATGCCCAGAAGGGTGGGCACTCTGCCGAGGACCCTGAGGGCAGGTGTCCCAGGAGGGGAGCTGAGCCAGAACATCATCCCTCACATTCCCACTGGCCACTGCACTCTAACAAAACCATACCTTCATTTCCATCACCAGAGAATGCATGCATACATGAACAAATTCAAATACATCATTTTGCCTGGAGGAAATGGAGTCCCTGAGACATCAAGTGATTTTCCCAAGGTCACACAGCCTGGGAGGGCAAAGGAGGCCCAAACCCACGCCTCTACCACTAAGGCCCATGCTTCTGCACACCTCCATAGTGTCCCTCAGAGCAAGGGGACAGAGTTAGGAAATGAAGAGGCCAGCATGGTCTGGAGGCATCAGGGAGGGCTTCCTGGAGGTGAGGGAGCCCAATCCGGACCCTGAAGGACACACTGGAGAGGAAGAACATACAGGGAAGCAGGCACAGCCCAGCTTGCTGCTCCCAAATCTTTAGGACTCTGGGCCTGGATTTCTCCACAAGGAGGATCAAGGTCTTCCTGGGGCAGGCTCCCCGAGACCCTCTCCCCAGAGCAGGTGGAGCTGCATCCAGGCAGGATGGGAGGCAGCTCCCAGGTAGCGGGTGGTGGGTCGGGTAGAGCAGGAGCTGCTGGGAACTTCCTGTTCACTTGGTTTCGGGCCCAGGTGCACCGGAATAGGAGCGGCACCCTTGCCCATCTGCTGTGAGGGGGACCAAGGCCTCACAAGCACTTCTGATGAGGCCATTAGACCACACTCCATCAGCCAGTCAGCCCCACCAGCCACACAGACAATGGCTGCAAAGCGCCTCATCAGCTGAGAACTGCACAGCCACAGTCCCTTTGATTTCCCTTGCAAATTCCCCCATGCCACAGCATCCTTCAGAGATCAGAATCCCCCTATACGTCCTCAGTTGGGAACATCAGACCCTTTCTCTTTCCTGCTCTCCCCTTGGAGCCCATTTCTCCATGCTGAGCATGCAGAAGCAAAACAACATCACCTGGACATGAAAATACACATCAGCTCAGCTGCCCAGGGGTATTCCTGATGTATGGGTGGGGCCCCCTGAGCTGGGATGAGTTGGGCAGCCCGATGTCAGTGTGAGTGGAAGGCTCATCGATTATCTGCATGGATTAGCTTTCCAGAGGTAGGCCCAGGAAGCTGAGCTGGCAATTCTTTAAAATCTCCACTCTCCTTTCCATCCTGCACACCCTCCCTTCCTTCAACAGATGTTTATTGATGCCTGCTAGATGCAGACCCTGAGGTGGCACAGGACCGTGGGGGTGATGGGGATGGTTAAGACAGACTCCAGCCCTTAGGGGAAACCTGTCTTGGGAGACAAGTGCGTTAATCAGAGAAAACCCTGCAGGGACAGCATCCGTTTATGTATTGACACTTGTTGGGCACCTACTATGGGACGGTCACTGTGTTAGGGAAATTAAGCAAAACCACCCTGGTCCCTGCCCCATGAGGCTCACAGTCTAGAGGGAGAGACAGACACTAGTCACTAAGTCACACGAAGACATGTGAGCTTACACGTGCAGAGAAGTGGGGAGATTGAGGGAGACCAAGGAAGGCTTGCCTGAGGACCGGAACGGCTGAGCTGGGATCTGAAGGGAGAACAGGAATGGGCACGCGAGTGTGGGGAAGGGAGAGAGTTTCAGCCAGGGAAGAGCACGTGCAGTGGCCGTGTCGTGATGGCCAGCTGTCAGCAACCATGAAGAACTCTAAGGCCGGTGTGGTTGGAGGGCTGGGGTTGGTAGGGGCTGTGAAACGAGGTTGGGGGTGGAGAGGTGAGGGCCAGATGTCTAAGAGGCCTCAGATGCCACCTTAGGGATTTGTGTCTTTGTCCCAAGAATAGCAACATCCCATTCAGGTGTTTACAGTGGGGCTGAAGGGCAGGGAGGGGATTGATAGGACAATAGTTGCGTTTCCAGAAAAATCCTGAGGTCACTGTGAGGTGAGTTGTCATGGAAGAAAGTACGGGGACAGTGAAGTTTGAAGGAAGGAGTGACCAGCCTGGCTCAGAGAGATACATGGCTTCTGGAGGAGGAGATGGGAACAGTGAGCATCCCTGTCTGTGTGGCCTTCACTCAGCCCTTCGACGACTCCGTGCGGCAGACCTCCTGCTATGCTCCAAGCTCTATGCTTGGTGCACCAGGTACTATGAAGAAGAGATCAGAGGTCTCTCTTGTCTGGTGACAAAGACAAGACAGGCCTCAGGTCTCAGCCAGGAGTGTTTCCCCATAAGCATCAAAGCTCCTTCATGCCAGCGCAGAAGTCAAAGCGGTCTGGGGAAAGGACATGAGTGAGTATTGTGGATGTGAGGTAGAGCCAGGCCTCTCAGTCTCATGTCCCTCCCACTCATGCGATCGTTGCTGACGCTTGATCCCTCTTGGCCACCCACAAGGGGTGCCCTTTCAGCTGGGCCCCAAAGTCCTCCTATTCTGAGTCCCACATTTGCACACCGGGACCAGGAAGCTGAGCAGGTTCGGCTCAGGAGGCAGCAGCTGTAGAAGGAGGCGCCTAGCTCAGCAAAGCTGACATCTCCATCCCCATCCTGAAGCTCCAAGAGGCGAAGGCACCTTCCCAGGGCCACACAGCTACTGAGCAGCAGCACCACAGTGCCAGGCTGGTGAAGACGTGAGGAGGAGTCATTGCCCACCCAGACCCTCATCCGATGACAAAGACAAGCACCACCAGATGCCCGGGCAGCCAGGTGGTTGATAACTACAGCAAACACTATTGTGGACTTACCGTGGGTCCGGTCTTCCATGGCCGCTAGCTTATTTCCTCTCCATGAGCATCCCATAGAGATGGATCAGCCAAAACGATGCTAGGCAACTACTGCAAAATGCAATGCTTTCAACTGTTAAAGCAAACTAAATAGGGCCCGAGGAGCACTCTGTGCATCTATATTTGAGTCCTTGTGGACAAACTGCAAGCTACCTGAATAGGTAGACAAGATGGAAAATCTAACTTAGGAGTATGCGCCTATAACAATAGGTGAGTCTTGGCCAATCCCAGCAGCCATGCTTCAGTCACTCATACACTGCCTAGTGTACAAACTGTTGAAACAGGGCAAACGCTGAGCTATAACCAATCCACTAGTTTCTGTACCTCACTTCTGATTCCTGTACATCACTTGCCTTTGTTTATAAGTTTGTTCTGACCACATGGCATCCCCAGAGTCTCTCTGAATCTGCTGTGATTCTGGGGGCTGCCCAATTCCTGAATCATTTGTTGTTCAATTAAACTCCTTTAAATTTAATTCAGCGAGGTTTTTTCTTTTAACACAACCAATAGCATTTACAAGTCTGCAGGTCAGCTGCACAGCCTTCTGTCTGGGCTGGGCTTGCTGGTGCAACTGTGGTCGGCCCCGGGGTCAGCCATGGTTCAGCTGTGCTGATCTTGGCAGAGACAAAGGGACAGAGTCAGCTCGGCTCCACAGGGTCTCTCAGCCTCCAGCAGGCTGGCCCAGACTTGTTCTGGAGGTCACAGGGATTCAAGAGAGTCAGAGAAAGTGTTCAAGACCTATGGAGGCCTAGGCGCCTGCTTCCACCATATTCCACTGTCCAGAATAAATCACAAGGCCAAACTAAAGAGTTAGGGACCGAGATTCCACTTCTCAGTGGGAAGAGAGCTGAGGACTCATATTGCAAGGGGTATGGACACAGGGAGGCATGGAGACTCAAAGTCCTTTAGCACGCTAACTACCACAAGGTAGGTATTTTTAGAACATCCCACTGAGGCCCAGAGAGGTGCAATGACTTACTCAAAGTCACACAGCTACCAAGGGGCAATGGTGAAGTTTGGGCCCAGGACTGTGCCCTTCTCTACAACTCTGCTGTCTCTTAAAAGCTGTGAGCAAACCAACAACAGAGAAGCCCAGGGCCTTGGGCTTTCAGGATGGAGCATACCTGCTATGCACCAGACCTTATGCTGGATGCAAGGCGTACGATGAAGACTAAGGATGCCTGAGCTCTATTCCAGTGGGGCAGGGAGAGTGCACAATTCCCTGGTAGGCACCAGGCCCAGCTCTGCTGCCAAGAGGAGGGTATGGATTGGATTCAGTCATTCATTCATTCACCCATCCATTCAATCAGTACGAGCTTGGACATGTATCCCTTTGTCAAGCTCTGCTCTGGCATTTGTCTGTTGAGCTCAGAAGTCTTCTGCTCTAGGAAGCCCCCCTAATCCTTAAGGCCAGTTGCTCTAGACATTTTGCTTTCACAGGCCCATGGGAGTGTCCTTGGATTGTTAATTTCTGCATTGTCCCCTCAGCCACCTCCACGCTCAGGGTCCCATGAGGGAGCCAGACCCTCAAGAGCAGGCAGGCATCACAATCTGAGTCTCTATCTTCTGTCACCTTCCCTGGGCAGGAAGCTCTAGGATTCCTCCCCGGGGCCTAGGACATTGCAGGACTCATAGCAGAAGCTCACGAGTAGTGGATAGAAGGAAAAAGGGAAGAGGGTTGGTGGGGGGACGAAGTGGCCTTGCTTCAGATGCAAATTGGAACTGGAGGCAGAGAAGAAAATTGGTGATTAATAGGTTGTGGCAGTGAGGACATCAGAAAAGATTCAATATTTAAAATGGTCACGCAGTGACCTATGACATTTTACTTAATCAGAAGCAAATTACTCTGCACCCTGGAGCTTTTTAGTGCAGAACATTTCTTACATGGCCCTTTCATGCTGAGCTGGACACATTCCAGATAGCAGATGCAGGGAGAATCCCAGCATCTTGGCCCGGGGACCAGCAGAGGCTACATGTGAGCTGCTGTAAGCATCCTCCGCACCTCACCAGCTGTGGGAACGAGGAACACGGAAGGAGCCGCTCAACCTCTTCTGCCTGGAAACTCACTGTCTCCCTCCCCCATCAGGGCCACCTCTGAGAATTCAGGTCAAACCCCACCCTCTTCCAGGAAGCCTCCTGGACAGTCCCACCTGCTGGGTAGGGGCTCCCAGTGCCCAGTGTGAATGTTGACTGCCCAGTGTAGAGTCAGACTGGCTGGGTCCTGTGTTCTGGTCCCTCATGGCTCAGGGGGTATTGCTGACCCATGGGTATCACCTGGGGGCTTGTCAGAAATGCAGAATGCCAGGCCCCACCCCAGACCAGAATCTGAATCTGCATCTTAACGAGTTTCCCAGGTGATCCATGACCCTGCCCTTAGCCACATCCCTGATGACTGGCACCCCCAGGTCCCTGGAGTTCAGGGAATTCACTCTTTTCCCAGAGTTTACTGCAAAGACTGACTCGTTCACCATGGTGGTGAAGAGCCCTGTGCTTGCTGCCACTCAGGCTGCGTGAGGATCCTGGATCCATCCTCTCTAGCCTGTGACCTTGGCAAAAGTCCCCTCTGACCTGTTTTCTGTGCCCTAGCTTTTTAAACTTTCTCTTGCCTCCAGGCCTCTGCAGTCTTGTTCCCTCTGCCCGGAACCTGCTTTCTACTTTCCTCACCTGGCTGGTGCCTATGCCTCCTCAATCTCAGTCCCACACTCCCCCAGCCTGGGCTTGGTCCTGGCCTCCTGTGTGCCCCTCTGGTCGTAAGGGGCTCCTCCCCCTTTAGTCTCTAAGTGCAGGTTCTGACTGCATCAGGGTCACTGCCGCATTCCCATGCCTAATACAGAGTCTAGGGCACGGAGATGCCCAGCCGAGGGTGAACAAGCGCAGGGGACAGTGAGTGATCCCTCTCCAGCAGTCTGTCTCCTCCCTCACAGAGTGCCATGGGGATGCTCAGAGGGATTCCAGGTAAAGGGCCTGAACACAGAAGGCCCTCAGCAGGTATTGCTCCCACCCATTCATCTCCAACAGGAGGAAATGGTGGGAAAGGCATGAACTCCAGCTTGAGTGAAATGTAGTGTACCCGGCTGCAGAACCTGAAGGTGGTACTGTTGTTCTGTTCTGTATGGGATCAGTGGGACCTTAAGTAAGTAGGATCTGGGACTGTCCTGCAGCCTGAACACCAGGAGTCCAAGAAGGTGGGGAATGGAGCCACCTCTCTCTGCAGAGACACCTCCAAGGAGCTATGAAAACTCACTTGTCAGGATGGGTGCACTTGTCAACAGCAGCAGTAGATGCGTTTGTAACATTTTTGCCTCAGACTCTTAATATTTATCTCAATAAACATAAGCTGATGTGTTTTTTTTCTTTCCCCATCTCCTTGCTATAAAATGCTTAGAGAATCAACAGCGCATGATGAAAGGCTGATATGCAAGGAAAACTCATTTTTAGAGGATTCATTTTTAAGGAATTCTACCAAGTTCCATCAGCTGCACTCTCCTTCCAGCAGAGCTGAGCAGATCAGGAGGCAAGCTGGGGTGGGAGAGCTGAATGAAGGGAAGTGGGGGCAGCTCTGGCAAAGGGGTGTCCACTAGGTATGCTTGTTTGGGTCTCAGAGCTATGGCAGGGCCAAAGGGAAGGGCCCAGACAGACTGTGACCCCTTTTAGATCTCATTCTGGGACCCTGGAATTCCCTGCCCAAATGTCTCTCAGCTGCCTCCAGAAGCTACTTGTCCAACTTGCTAAGGTATAGGTTGGAAAGGCAACCTGAGGGTAAACACTGTCCCCAGAGCCCACACCCCAGGCCCAGGTGCAGCTAAAGGTCCACACCCAGCCAAACTGCTCACAGCCTGCCCTCTCCACATCCATCTGGAGCCTCCAGCCTGGCTGAGTGGGTGGTTATATTTGGGTTCATCTTTGGAGCTTCCAAGTGGGCCTGGGACTGGGCTGAAGAGCAAGAGGTCCTAGCTGAAGGTCCTCACATAGGCAGCAGCACGCCCTGTAAATGCTGTCATTTTCCAGATGGACCCTGAGGACAGAAAAAAGTCAGGGACAAGTGATCCTGCTCTGTGCTGGGAGTCCTCTTGTGCAAGCATGGAACCAACATGGCTGTTGTGGTGGTGCTGGTGGTGCTGGTGGTGCTGGTGGTCACGGGGGCGGCAGTGGCTGCTTTCATCAGAACCACAACTAGACTTGATTCCTCAGGACATCTGCACACAAAGGGAGATCCAGGGAGTTGTTGTTCGTGTCTCTAGGACTCCCCTTGAATCCTGTTTGGCCCCCTCTCTGGAGACCTAAGTCAGGCCCCATCTGAGCCTTCCTGGTCCCTTTTACCCTTTAGTTGAGACCAGAGGGATTCCTGTACTGTGTTCTGTGCTCCCTGGGCCGAAGGCTCCCCTGGGCCTTCAAGAAGCAAGGCTTATTTTCTGTTGTCACAATAGGCCCAGCTATGGGCCTCATTAAGTCAATACAAATACATAAGAAAAGGGGGCATCAGTTACAAGGACATTGGGGGATTAAGGAGTCCTAAAGGGGTATGGGCCACAATTCTGCCCCCTCCTAAGCCTCAGTCCAGCATCTCTAAAGCAGGAGCTGCAACAGTGACAGTCTAAGGTTGGGCGAGTGTCAAATGAGACCAGGGGGCAAGTGCCCAGAGTAGGGGTGACCCTGGTCACCACTGCTGACCCCTATGACCTTGGGCAGGTTGTCTCACTCCTCTGAGCTGTAGTTTCCTCAAACATAAAATGGGGAGAATGCCACAATTTTCCACATAAATTCACTGAAAGTATGAAAAGAGGTAATCACATCCCCTGATTCCTGTATGACGCACTTTGGCCCCATCCAGGGACACTGATGCCCCACACATCCTCCTTTCTTAGGTCCCTGTATTCATCCATTTTCACTCTGCTACTAAAGACATACTCAAGACTGGGTAATTTATACAGGAAAAAGGTTTAATAAATTCACAGTTCTATGTGTCTGGGGAGACCACACAATCATGGTGGAAGGGAAGAAGGAGCAAGTCACGCCTTACACGGATGGTGGCAGGCAAAGAGAGAGCTTGTGCAGGGAAACACCCCCTTATAAAACCATCAGGTCTCATAAGTCTTATTCACTATCACAAGAACTGCATAGGAAAGACCTGCTCCCATGATTCAATTACCTCCCACTGGGTGCCTCCCACAACATGTGGAAATTCAAGATGAGATTTGGGTGGGGACACAGCCAAACCATTTCAGCCCCCAAAAGAGGCTGCCTTCAGACTCACCATAACTGGGAGCCCCAGGCTCTGAGGCTGGGCTGGAGGAGAAAACAAAAGGTCTTGATTCTCATCTAGAGCAAATGAAAGGGCCCCAGTTACAGGGAGTGGCTCAAAGCTTTATTGGCTTCTCATAAAGCCAAATAGCCTGTGAAAGCAATGGCTAATTTCATCTCTAATTTCTTTGCCATCATTTTAAGTGCAGTCATTACCCAAAAGCTCCAGGTGTTTGGTGAAACAATCACCAATACAGCTACTATCTCTGTGCCTGTGGACCTCTGTTCTACCCTGGAGCTCCACACATTGCAGGTGTTTATTTTAAAACCAAGGGGTCTCAGCTGTGTGAGGGAGAGGAGACTGTGCCACCACGGGACAGCTAGGTGAGCCTGTGCAGGCCAGGGCCAGGGTCAGGGATCCAGTTAGGCCCAGGAAAGGCCTGGCAGGAGCATTCATCACAGGGTGAGAATCATGGGCAAACTCCTCAGCTAGCCTTGCAGGTCTGAGTCAGCTGATATGAGCCAGAGTCCCCAAGTGGGAACCCATAATGCTGGCCCACCATTCGTACCCAGCATGTCCTAAGCACTTATGATGGGCCAGGCACTATTCTAAGATTTTTATATTTATGTGTTCATTTCATCCCCTCTACATCCCAGGAAGTACAGATTCTATTATTGTCCATAATTCATAGATAAGGAAATTGAAATAAGAGGATTGAAGTAACTGTTCAATGGCCTGAGTCTTGGAGCTATGGCAAGGGTTGGGGAAGGGAGGTGACAAATGTTTATGGTAGAACTGCCCTTAAACCAGGTCATCAGAGGCCCCTGTACCTTGGAGGGCCCCATCTGGGCTGTCTTCCACCATGCTCTGCCCCATGGAGCAAAGAATTTGCAAGGCCAAAGGGAAGGGCCCAGACAGACTGTAACCCCTTTTACATCTCATTCTGGGACCCTGAAATCCTCTGCCCAAGTGACCCTGAGTTGCCCGCAGGAGCCTGCCTGTCTGTTTTGCCCAGGTCTGGGTTGCAAAGGTGACCTGAGGGTAAACACTGTCCCCAGAGCCTGCAACCCCAGGCCCAGGTGGTAGGTGGCAGAACTGAGATTTAAACTCTGGGCCTCTGGCTTCAGACCTGCACTAAGGCACTGTTATAAAGTCCAAATTTCCGAACCCAGTACAGAATACATTCAAAAATCAGGCACATTTCAATATGCATTGGTGAGTTTTTGCTGCATAACAAACCACCCCATCATGAATTGGCTTAAAGCAGCAAAAGAAACAGTAGTGATGTGGTCATGGTGGCAGGGACAGAGGCTATGGATGGGCTCAATGACATGGACCTCCCCTTACCAAGGCTGCCACTGTGACTGCTACCGCTGAGAGCCTAATTTGCCAATAGCAGAGACAAACACTGAGTCCCCTAGATGGAACACCAAGCTCAGGAGACAGGGGGTGGAGGTGGGCATGGCCGTGGCAGGGTTACGCCTCATAACCCACCCACAGAGTCTTTGCTTCCCCTTCTTTGAGCAACTTTGAGCTCTCTTAGCTTAGTTTTCTGAGTTTAGTCCTCAAGTGGGAAACATAAGGAAGACAACAACGACATTACTGAATTAGAAGAAGAGACGGCCACCTGGCCACATGGGGCTCCCATGCCACCAAACCAACCAGCCAGGAAAAGTTTGCTCTGCTACCTGGAGTGATTTATTCCAGTTACCATGGAGAACTTGGCTTGCCGCTGCATTATAGAATCAAGAAGGGCTATGTGTGCAACCCAGAGGAGTTCTCCCGCACACCTCTTAGCACTTCCATGCCCCGAAGTGAAGGTTAACGGAAAATTACAGTAACCAAACAAGGCAGAATAAAGGAAGGGCCGGGACTTTCAGAAATTAAGGTTTTAGTCACACTACCCAGGTAAAGAACCCCAACCACCTGCAATTTGAACTGAGGACAATGGAAATGTGGAATAACTCGTGGAAGAAGGAAGCTTTGGATTATCCGCTACGGCCTCATGACCAATTATAGAATCAAGAACCACAATAGCTTTGCGTGTCGCCTCCTTGTTTGCGTATGCATGTGTTTCTCTGTATGTACGAAGCATTTTCTTCTAGCTATCCTTCTTCCCGTCTTTATTATATAAAAGTTGTTGGAGATTCATCTTTGGGTCACAGAACATTCCATGGAAAGCATCACTAAATTTCAGCAGCAATCACTATGGCCAGTGATTAATCAGTGACTATCAGGTCTATACCTCTTCCCACTGTGGGGAAAAGTGAGACTTTCTCCACTTCCAGGACAGAAGTCAGCTGGACTTAGAGTAATTTGTTGTAGCACCAGTGTTCAGATGTGTGTAGGATCATGTGGAAGCTGAGTAGCCACAGGGGTGCACAGTGCAATTATCAACTTACTGCCTCTGACCTTGAAATTCACCCTTCAGGACCAGCTCTGCAAGGACAGACTGAACTCGGCAAGTCCACTAATGGGTTTATTCTTTACAGTGACTGCAGTGTTATGCTTCATCATTAGAGAGCCATGGAAGGACACTGGAAGAGTAAGAAGACCTTCTTCTCAGTTCTGGTGGCTGCATTTTGCTTCTTCTTGTTTCTGCTGTACAGACCAACATTAGTTCTTCTATGTGCAGCTATCTAGTGGTGCTCTGCCCCAGTGAAGGCCCAGAGTACATGGTCACTCAGCAACCTCGCAGCCCCAGCCCAGATCTGGTGGCCCCTGACTGATCCCTACCGCGCCCCCGACACAGACACACCATGCAATCCAGGCCTCATGCTCACAGGACAATAACAACAATGTCTATGTACCTGTGCCTTGCCACTAGCCTGAACTTCTTACCTGAACTCCAAAGCATTTTTCCTGCTTGCCCTGCAACCGCGATAAGCAACCAAGTGAATTTCTCTGCCATCCAGCAGGCTGCAACTACACCTTCTCCAATGCAATCTGAAGCTCTCCTTTGAAAGAAGAGCCCCCACTTCCAAGGGTATCCTTCCTTGGATACTCTTCCTTAGTTTTAGGGAATTCTTCAGAGCTCTCTTTTCAACTTTATTAAAATTATTTACCCTGTTACAGCAAATAATTTTATATTTAACTTCCCCTGTTTAAATTACTATGTGGTTTGTCTCCTGATTGTACCCATTCTGACACTGGCACCTCCTTCACAGTGCTGCAGTGAGGAATGAATAGTATAATTTGTATAGACTAAAAGGCTCATGCACATTACTTACAAAATACTTGAAATTCCTATCTTGAACTAGAAAACCTATTTTTTTTTTATGTTGCAGGGTATCCAGTGAGTTGGATCTTTTCTTGGTTTTTATTGTTGTTTTTGGTTTTGTTTCTATTTTTTTTCTGTAAGAGGAGTTATTAAACCATGGACTTGAAGGATAGTGGGGTTTGAAGTGAGTAATTTGCCTAAGTAGCCCAGGACCTCCTGGGAGGGAACAAAGAAGCAGATCAATTTCTGTTCTCTGAAGTTCGAAGCTCTTAAAACACATCAGAAGGGTCTAGGTCAACCTGACTGAGGCTCAGGGGTAGGAAGGATAATTAGTCCTCTGAAATGAGACCTCCAGTGAGGGTGACAACCTAAATCACAGAGAGGCTCTTTGAAGAAGCTCTCTTGAAAGAGCCTCTCTACAAGAAAAAGATATTTGGTGATATTTACTCAGGGAGGAGGGTATTGCAACGGTAATATGCATGCCATAGTAAACTGTGTTCACATTCACAGAAGTAAAGGAAGACAAAGGTTTTCAAAGGAAAAATGAGAAAGACTACATAATCATTTTGAAATAATTATCTGTAGCTGCAAAGATCAATAACAAGGATGATGCCAGTCCAAGACTGCTGGGCAGATGTCCTCACAAAAGTATTTTTTGCATAAGGCGGCAATGGCCTTTGTGCAAGGTTGTGATTTTTGCAGTCTTTTATGATAATTTTGTCATCTCATCTTACAAACAAGTATGAGAACTCTCCCTTCATGGCCTTCCCTGGCTCTGTCAGGGTTGTTTTTTGTTCGTTTGTTTTGTTTTTTGTTTTAGCACTAGTGACTCCATTTTGATTCTGATAATTACCATAGAAGGAGGAAGGGACACGGGCCTTGCCTACTAAAGAGAGTCGAGTAGCTGAAAACGCTGAGAATGGTGCGGATGTCAGGAAGGGGCTGGGAAGCAATACTTGGTCCCATCGTGGGTAACCTTGTGTGTTCTGAAAGGTGCCATTAGGTGGGACTGAAAGGCAGTCGCACTGGGATCCCACTTGCATAAAGGGGGAGCAGCCTCAGTGGTGAGAGTAGTACTGAAAGCAGGGATAGCTCTGCCCTAAAGAACCCCTTGGCCCAGGCAGAGTTTGGAACTAGAGGCAGTGACGGGACACTAGCGGAGGCCACACTCATAGATGAGTCCCCGAGGACACAGACAAAGCCCTTTGTACTGTTCAGGATTCAACTGTTTTCAACTTCAGGATCAGAATCAACAACCATGCTGACTCCTTAAAGAATAGCCAACGTCTAGCTGTGACCCTTTCACAGATGACAGAATGGAACCCTAGAACGAATACGCAGCTGAGCAAGGTCACTCAGCAAGCCAGCCATAGCCCTGGGCTTAAATTCCTCCCTTAAACTCTCATTCAGGCCAGGCTGGGAGAAGGACATGTTTAGAGACCAGTGGGAGCAAGGTGGTACACAGTGCAGCATCTGCAACTCAGACACACTCAGCAAATTTTACCTGAGGGAAAGAGCTAGAGAGGCAGAGATACCGAACAAAAATGAAAAAGAAGGTCATGAAATATAAACAGATGTGTAAAGGAAGAGGAAAAAGACCACAATTCCCATTTCACAGATGGAGAAAACAGAATCAGTTGCCTAAGTAGTGGGAGTGATATCTTAACAACATTGTTAATAATATGTCTTCAGCTTTAAAAACTGTGCAGTTACAAGGCTGGGGGTATAAAGCAATGAAAATGCTTCAAATAATTAATTCTGTCACATGGATCCATATGTCACATAGGCTGAGAAAGAGAGAGAGACAGAAGCCATGGGAAGCACATACATAGCCATCAAACAACCAGGCAGCCCAGGGCACTAAAACTTTGAAAAAATGCCACCTACTATGTTCATTAGTTCATACACTGGTCCGTTCTTGATGAGATATATACTATATAAAATGTTAAAGGAAACCCTTCAGGAAGCAGGAAAATAATATCAAAGAGAAATCTGGATCTATACCAAGAACTGAAGCACACCAGAAATGCCAGGTGTGTGGATAAGCATAAAAACTGTTTTTCTAATTTTTCAAAATAACCTTAAAAGATAATCAAATGCACACATATGTTCACAGCAGCATTATTCACAATAGCAAAGACATGGAATCAACCTAAATGCCCATCAATGACAGACTGGATAAAGAATATGTGATACATATATATACCATAGAATACTATGCAGCCGTAAAAAGGAATGAGATCATGTCCTTTGCAGGGACACGGATGGAGTTTGAAGCCATTATCCTCAGCAAACTAACGCAGGAACAGAAAACCAAACATTGCATGTTTTCACTTATGAGTAGGAGCTAAACAATGAGATCACATGGTCACAGAGAGGGGAACAACACACACTGGGGCCTGTTGAGGGGTGGTGTTGCTGGAGCGAGAGCATTAGGAAAAATAGCTAATGCATGCTGGGCTCAATACTTAGGTGATAGGTTGCTAGGTGCAGCACACCACCATGGCACACATTCACCTATGCAACAAACCTGCACATCCTGAACATGTACCCTGGAACTTAAAATTAAAATTTAAAAAGATAATCAAATGTTTAAAGAAAAAAGTAATAACAATATATTTTGGGGTTCATGACATGTAACAAACTAACAAAAAGTGTAGGAGAAGGGAAGGAAAACAGAAGTATACTGCTTCAGGGTTCCTTCACAATATGTGAGGTGATACAATATTATCTGTAAGTAGGTAAGTTAAAGTAACTACCTTTAAAAAGATACAATGTATAAGCCAAAATTGAGATAAAATGGATCATTAAAAATATCCAATAAATTGAAATGAAGACAGAGGAAACAAGGAAAAAAGAACAGATAAGACAAATAGAAAACAAATAGACAGTATTTTTAAGCCCAACTGTATCTGTGACATTAAATGTAAATGGTCTAAATAGACCCACTTAAAAGGCAGATATTGTCAGGGTGAATTTTAAAAAGCAAGAATCAACTATATGCTGTTGTGTCCTCCTCTATATCTCCAGGGCTTGCACATTATCTGGAATATGGTAGGCACTGACAAATGTTTGTAGAATGAATAAAATAATAAATGAATTATTTAATAATGTTAATAAATAATTATAAGTAATATTGTTGATAATATTTAATAATGTTATTAAATATCAATCATAAATGAATTGTTTAATGATTAATGTCATTAAATAATTATTGATATTTAATAATTTAGTAATTAATGTTATTAAATAATTCATTTATTTTATTCATTCTACAGATTAATGAATTATTAAATCTATTAATAAATATCTAATTCATTTCTTATTAAATGAATTCATTATTGGCAAATTATTTGCAATTCATTTATTATTAAATGAATACATTATTGGCAAAATTAGTCTTTTGCTCTCTTTGGAAGGGCAAACTGCTTGTCATATGCTGTGCTTTTAGGGGTAGCAGGGAGATGTCATTGCCCCCAAAACATATTTCTAATAGGATTCCTACAGAAGCCCCTCCTACTCTCTGAGCTCACTTTCCTCATTACAAAAAGGAGGCTTGATTTTTAACATTGGGTCTCTTACTTGAGGGACAAGACAGGGCAACGTGGGGGACCCTGGACAAACAGAAGAGTTCTGGAAAGTTTGTTTGCTGGGACTCTTGAGACAGGGTCATGAAAAGATTCTGGATGTATAGAGTAGGAATTTTGTCTAACTCACAACTTCCCCTTATATTATACTATAGCAAGACCCTTCTAAAACTCAAATAGACCTTCTAAATACTAAAACTATTTTTATATTTTTGTGGGGAATATTGAGAGATTTATCTTTAAAAGAATAATAAAATCTTAATTCAAATTAGAACTAATTATGGACACATGCATTATCTAGAAAAAATATTCTGCTGTCTCTTAATGTAAACAAGACAGGAAGTGAGCTTCTACTTAAAAGTGGGCCACGCCCAGAGCAGTGGCTCAGCCCTGTAATCCCAGCACTTTGGGAGGCCGAGGCAGGTGGATCACGAGGTCAGGAGTTAGAGACTAGCCTGGCCAACATGATGAAACCCCGTCTGTACTGAAAATACAAAAATTACCTGGGTGTAATTCTCTTGCTGAGGCAAGAGAATGGCTTTAGCCCGAGAGGCAGAGGTTGCAGTGAGCCAAGATCATGCCGTTGCACTCCAGCCTGGGTGACAGAGCGAGATTCCATCTCAAAAACAAAACAAAACAAAACAAAAATGAGCAACTAGTTTTCAAAGCTTTATTCAGAAATGTACTAGTCTGAAAGGGACCTCAGTTGCCATCTAACTGGTCTCCACCCTCTGGTCTTGCCCCATGTTATGTGTACCCAAGTGAGCTCTCAGAAACATAATAATAGCTAACACTTATGCAGCACCTTCTGTGTGCTAGAAATTGGACTAGGCACAGATTGTATCTATAACTCTCATTACAAGACTATGATTCTGTTATCAGCATAATTTTATAGATTAGGAAACTGAGGCACAGAGAGGTTAGGTTCCCAAGGTCACCCAGTTAGCAGCTGAGCCAGAACTGAATTCCAGAAAGTTGTGCTCCACAGTGCATGCTTTTAATCACTCCCTTGTGCAACCTCCCATTACAGAGCTAACTCTTGATTATTCTGCTGCATCAAATTATCTTTTAAGATTTTCTTTTAAACCCCACCTCCAGGACTGTGTCTTTATTTTTTTTTAACTTTTATTTTAGGTTCAGTGGTACATGTGTGTAATAATGCCTTACATTGTTACATAGGTAAGCTCATGTCATGGGGGTTTGTTGAACAGATTATTTCCTCACCCAGATATTAAGGCCATACCCAATAGTTATCTTTTCTGCTCCTCTCCCTCCTCCCACCCTCCACCCTCAAGTAGACTCCAGTATCTATTGTTTCCTTCTTTGTGTTCATAAGTTCTTATCATTTAGCTCCCACTTATAAGTGAGAACATGTGGTATTTGGTTTTCTATTCCTGCATTAGTTTGCTAAGGATAACAGCCTCCAGCTCCACCCATGTCTATGCAAAAGATGTGATCTCAATTCTTTTTATGGCTGCATAGTATTTCATGGTGTCTGTGTACTAGGTTTACTTTATTCGATCTGTCACTGATGGGCATTTAGGTTGATTCCATGTCTTTGATATTTTGAATAGTGCTGCAATGAATATTCATGTCCCTGCGTCTTTATGGTAGAATGATTTATATTCCTCTAAGTATACACCCACTGACAGCAGCATCTGGCCATCCAGAGTGGCTGCTGTCATCACACCAGCTGCAGCAGAGAGGTGTGAGTGGTAATGGCAGGGAGAGCTTCGGGAGCAGCAGTGGCAGTGGTGGGTCCCCTGTACCTTGCATCCCCAAAGCAGCCAACTGCAACACCTCCACCCTTGCATGGCCAGGCAGGTCCCATCCCAGGCCCAGAGCCCTTGCCACAGCTTCAACCTCGTTCCCCGCACCATGCTGGGGGCCTACAAGCATTGGGTTTGTTTGTGACACCACCTGCAACTTACCTTCTGCCCTTGGAGCCACTATGATCCAGCCAGGCCAAGTCACCCACTGGTGGGGGAACAGCAGGGCCGGGCACAGAGGGGTGAGTAGAGAGGGGCCCCAAGGAGGAGCTGGGCCTGGGGTGATGCCACACTCCATGGAGCCAGCAGGAGCTGGGAACAGATGGGACCCATGCCCTCCTGGACATGGCTGCAGCCACCCAAGTTGCAGCTTCAGACCCAGGCATCCCTGCATTCTTGGGGGCTCAGGAAGGCCCCCCATTACCCCTTCAGGACTGGAGGTATCTTCTCCCACTGCCTGGACTCTCCCTATTGTCAGCACCCACTCGAATCATGAAACAAAGTTGAGGCTGAGCCCTGGCACTGTTGCAACCCTCCTGGGCATGCACACACTTGGGGCAGCACTGACACACCAGCCTCCTCCAGACTTTGGGCATCAACAAGCATGGGAGGGAGGCCGAGGGGGGTGATGAAGGCAGCTCAGCACTGGCCTGCAGGTACCCCTTGGCACAAACAGCCTGGGCACCATGAACAGTGGCAGGAGGCAGACAGGTTCCTGGGCAGAAGGGGGCAGTTCCCTGGTGAAGCCCCACCTTCGAGCCAGGAAGGGCCTGAAGCCTGTGGGCCAGGCTGCCAATACTGCCAACCAGAGTGGGAATTTGTGGTGCCTTTTCCAGGCCTGCCCATGGCTGCCCATGGACCAGTCAGTGTGCCCTTCCTCCCCTCTGAAGCCCATAAAAGCCCTAGACTCAGCCAGACTCAAGAAGATGGCAGGACAACCAGCTGCAGAGAGGAGCTACCCTTGTTGGGACACCTTGGCTATGGACAGGAGCTGCCCACTGCAGGTCTCCTCTAAGCTGTCTAATTGTTCAATAAAGCTCCTCTTCATCTTGCTCACCCTCCACTTGTCTGTATACCTCATTCTTCCTGAACACAGGACAAGAACATGGGACCTACTGAACGGCAGGACTAGAAGAGCTGTAACACAAACAGGGCTGAAACATGACCCTTGCCTCCCATGTTGTGGGTGACAAGGAGAGAAGAGCTGTGGCCCTTTGGAAATCCCAGACCTATGAGCTCCCTAAGTCAGTACTAAGACTCCCTCTTTGGGGCTTTATGGGACCTGGCATCTCCAAGCTTCTGGGTACCACTGTGCTGCCCCCTGTCAGCTGTGGAAGCTGCTTATAGTACACCTGGTCCAGCCACAGCCTCGCAGGGATCTGGCTCACATGCTGGTGCCTGCAGCTGCCCACCCCACTGCAGTTAGCAGTGTGCAATGGCCAAACCCCATGCTCACTTACACCCCTCACCACTCTGCACCAGGCTTTCCTTGGAGGCATAAAATCCAGGCCAGTAGTGGGAGCCAAGCAGCCTGCCAGGCCAAGTGAGCAGAATGACCCAGCGGGCCAGAGCAAAATTCAGGCAAAGGCCCAACGACTACAGAGGCTTCTGGCTGGTGAAACAACACACCAATGATCCCATAACACCAGTGATGAGATTGATGGGTCACATGATATTTCTGACTTTAGCTCTTTAGGAATCACCACAGTCTTCCACAATGGTTGAACTAATTTATACTCCCACCAACAGTGCATAACCATTCACTTTTCTCCACAACCTCACCAGCAACTGTTATTGTTGGACCTTTAATATCCATTCTGACTGATGTGACGTGGTATCTCATTGTGGTTTTCACTTGCATTTCTCTAATAATCGGTGCTATTGAGCTTTTTTCTTATGCTTGTTGGCCACATGTCTGTCTTCTTTTGAAAAGTATCTGTTCATTTCCTCTGCCCAGTTTTTAATGGGGTTGTTTTTCTCTTGTAAATTTGTTTAAGCTCCCTGTAGATGCTGGATATTAGACCTTTATCAGATGCGTAGTGTACAAATATTTTCTCCCTTTCTGTAGGTTATCTGTTGACTCTGTTGATAGTTTCTTTTGCTATGCAGAAGCTTTTAAGTTTAATTAGATCCCACTTGTCAATTTTGGCCATTGTTGTGATTGCTTTTGGTGTGTTTGTCATGAAATCTTGCCCATTCTTATGACCAGGATGGTATTGCCTAGGTTGCCTTCCAGGGTTTTTTAACTTTTGGGTTTTACATTTAAGTATTTAATTCATCTTGAGTTGATTTTTTATATGGTGTAGGGAAGGGGTCCGGCTTCAGTCTTCTGCCTATGGCTAGCCAGTAATCCCAGCATCATTCGTTGAATAGAGAGTTGATATGGTTTGGCTCTATATCCCCACCCAAATCTCATGTCCAATTGTAATCCTCACCTGTTGGGGGAGGGATCTAGTGGGAGGTGATTGAGTCCTGGAGGCAGATTTCCCCCTTTGCTCTTCTCATGATAGTGAGTTCTCACAAGACTCGGTTGTTTAAAAGTGTGTAGCACTTCCCCCTTCACCATCTCTCCTGTTCAGCCATGGTAAGATGTGCTTGCTTCCCCTTCCCTGTGCCATGATTGTAAGTTTCCCGAGGCCCCTCAGTCATGCTTTCTGTTCAGCCTGTGGAGCTGTGAGTCAATTAAACCTCTTTTCTTCATAAATTACCCAGTCTCAGGTAGTTCTTTACAGTAGTGTGAAAACAGACTAATACAGGAGTCTTTTCCCCATTGCTTATATTTGTCAGCTTTATCGAAGATCAGGTGGTTGTAGGTGTGTGACCTTATTTCTCAGCTCTCTATTCTGTTCCATTGGTCTATGTGCCTGGTTTTTGTTTGTTTGTTTGTTTTTTGTTTGTTTGTTTTTTTGTTTTGTTTTGTTTTTTTGAGACAGAGTCTTGTCACCAGGCACCAGGCTGGAATGCAGTGGAGCGATCTTTGCTCACTGCAACCTCTGCCTCGCAGGTTCAAGCAATTCTCCTGCCTCAGTCTACTGAGTAGCTGGGATTACAGACTCGCGCCACCACACCCAGCTAATTTTTTATATTTTAGTAGAGACGGGGTTTCACTATGTTGGTAAGGATGGTCTTAATCTCTTGACCTTGTGATCCGCCCGTCTCGGCCTCCCAAAGTGCTGGGATTACAGGCGTGAGCCACCGCGCCCGGCTGTTTTGTTTTGTTTTGTTTTGTTTTGTTTTTAAATACCATGCTGTTTTGGTTATTGTTGGAGTGTGTCTTTAATGTGCCCCTCGCTGGGAGCTCTGTGCCCCAGGTTTCCATGTGGCTAGCTCTTTCCGCTATCCAGGCCTCTTCTCATATGTTACCTTATTCTATTAACTTTGCTGTCCCCTCACCCCAGCTCCACCCATCCACCCACAGACCCAGATCCTTCTCTTACACAAGGTCTTCATTTCCTTCAGGCACATAATTGCTGTCTGAAATGAACCTGTTATTGTTGACCCATTTATTAGCCACCTCCCCGTCTGGAATGCCCCTGGAGGGCCAGACCCTTGCCTGGTTTTTCATGGCTATGTTCTTAGTACTCACAATAGTGCCCTACACAGACGAAGTCCAAGGTATCTATTGGTTGAATGAATATATGAATAAATGAGTGAATTCCTATATCCCCAATCCTACCACAGTGCCTAGCACGTCATGGTTTCCAATAAACACTCTTTAAAGAACAAGTGAATGCAGGAAGTCTAACTACCTCAGAAGGTATCCCAAATCAGGTATGAAGTTAATCTTTGATTTGTCTCTGAAACAAGTCATGCGGAACTAATTGAAAAAGTTGGTAAGATGGTTAAAGAAATGTTTGTCCTGTTTAAAGGAGCACATCATTTCTGGCCATTTCTATTCACAAATTCATTGGCCTGGAAGCAACTGCAGTGGTCATATAGCACCAGAGCCCTCTTTAAAAATGAGAAAACTGAGACAGAGTGAGGGAAAAATGATGCATGCAAAATGGCACATTGAGTCACTTAATCCATTTTCTGTTGCTTATGACAAAACATCTGAAAATAGGAAATTTATAAAGAAAATGAATTTATTCCTTAGAGTTATAAAAGCTGAGAAATCCAAGATCAAGGGGCTGCATTTGGTGAGGACCTTCTTGCTGGTGGGGATGCTCTGCAGAGTCCCAAGGTGGCACAGGGCATCACATGGTGAGGGGGCTGAGATACTGGCTCGGGTCTCTCTCTTTTTAGAAAGCCACCAATCTTGCTCCCATGTTAACCCATTAATCAATTAATCAATGACCCAATCAATCAACCAATCACCTCTTAAAGGCCCCACTTTCAATACTGCCACATTGGATATTAAGTTTCAACATGAGTTTTGGAGGAGACAGACCTTCAAACCATAGCAGTCACAAACAAATTTGAGACAAGGAACTAACTCTTCTATTTCCTATTTATTTCTGAGGTTGTGAGGCGGTGCTCTCACACCTGTTTGTGGGAACATAAATCGACACAACTTTACTTGAAAACATTCTGATTACAATAATCATAACAATTTCAAAAACAGTAATAGTAGCTTCTAATACAGTATGACAAGTGCTTTAAATTCTGTGAACAACCCTAGGAGGTGGGTACTATTGTTAGCCCCATTTTACAGATGAGGAAACTGAGGCCTAGACAGGCGAAGTGTTCTGCCTATGGTCACATAGTTTACAGATGGTAACATCAAGGTTGGAACCCAGGAAATCTGGCAACAGGACATCAAAAGCATTTGATTTGATGGAGCCACTTTTAGGAAATTCACCTAAGAAAAATATTATGATATGAGTGATAACACAGTTTAAATGAATGGCACTGTGTTTCTAAGAACACAGACCAGGCCTGGTGTCTGCTCTCAGTCCTCTGATGTGGGCATCATAGATGTGATTTACCCCTTGCTTTGGGACTGAGCACTTCAAGACATTGAGAATCTTGCTTCTCTCTGAGTCTGGGCCAAAGACCCCTCTCCCAGATCCCAGAGCAGTCAGACCCTGGTCCTCAGCCTCAAAGTGACGTGATATCCTGTTCACCAGCCAAGCGGTTTGTCATAGATCAAAAGCAACTTGTTTAACTCCAGGCTGAATCACCCTGTATCACTCATTCATAGCATGTCTCTCACTATCTGTTGGAAATTGAGATGCAGATACCCAAAGATGCAAGAAAGGGGGGTGTGAGGAGGTATATCTCTTTAGCCTAAAAGGATTTGTTTTGCAGGCAAGCAATGGATGACCAAAGGGAAGAGCCAGTAAGGCTAAATGTCAAAAGCTTGTAAGAAGATGTGAGAGCCTCGGGGCTTAATGGGAGGATGCCAGGCATGTGGGGGACACAGCACCAAACCCCAGCTCTTCCATTCTCCCTAAAACACAAGGGCATGTCAGTGGTGCACAGAAACATTTCCCAGAAGGAGGGTAGGGTATTGGTCTTCTCTTCTTTACTCACCTGGTTTTATTTTTGGGGACATTAGCAGGCTCCTAAATGTGAGTTTCCCAGCATTTCTCCATCCTATGGCTTCAGCTGAATATTACGTCTCTCCCATATTTGTATTTTTCCCCTTTTCCTACAACCTTAAATGTCAAGTTGGTCTTTTCTAGAAACACTGAACTAAGAAAAAGAGGATTTGTGGATAATTTTGTCTGCTTTAAAGGTAACCTAGAGTGAATTAAGCAAATTACCTGGAGCTCATCACCTCCTCAGAGACAGCCCTGGGAGTTCAGACACTGGGGAATTCATGCATCCATGAGGGCCTGGCTTCCAGAAGTCAGTTCCCACATTAACCCCGATCCAAGGCCAGTTACCAGTGAAAGACTGATTTCCTAGAAAATTGAAGGATCTTGTGGGAAGAATGTGGAGGCCCCCTCATTCCTTGGAATGAGATTCCAGTGGCAAATGCTTGGTGACAACACCTTGGATTTCACCCACAGTCTCCTTGGGGCAACATGAAAAGACTCCAGGCTTTGAACAGGTCAGCAGCAGGTTGTTAAAATCAGCTGACAGATGCTCAATAGAAATTTAATAACTTATAATGCAGAGCCCCCAACCTGTTTAAATATTTGAAAGTACAATTAATCACCTGAAAAGCCAGTTAGGGCTGCACAGAGATGCCAGACTCCTAGGATCTTCATTACTGGTATTGCAGCTCTTGAAGCAACTTGTAGAAGCCTAAGGACTGTGTAGTTATTCACAATACTGTTTTTCATTTATTGAACACCTACCTGGTGCCAGGAACTATGTGATGAACTTTACATACATGATGTCATTTTTATCTCCAAAATAACTCAGAGGCAGATGATGTTAACCATTTTATATATGAGAAAATAGAGATTTATGGAGGCTGAGTGATCTGCCCAAGGTCACACAGCAGTAATCTAAACTAGAGTCAGAATCTAAACTTGTGTGTTAGATCCTAAAACCCACACTTTTGACTTTCACTTTGGTCATAGTAGAGCAACTGGTATTGTGTGTGCCCCATCTCCACCCCATTAAAAAATTGTAAAAATGGCAAGACACATGAAACAGCTACTTCAGACATTGAACATCAGGTCTTAAAGAACTCCAACTGCTAAGAGAAGGTAAACAAATGAGGTGAGCCCACTAAGCACAACAGCTTTCAACCTGGAGGCACTTTTTAGACGTCAGCACAGGACAGGGTAACAACAGAAGTAGAACATGGAAGCTTCACTGAGTTGAGCGGGGCAGATCTGAGTTTGGGGAGATAGAGGTGGCTTGAATCTGCAGGGAAGAATAGCAGAGAAGTAGCCACATGAATAAAGAACTCAGAAAGCTGCACAGAAGTCTTCTTGTCTCTGTTGCTGAATACAAAGCTTTGTAGGCAGAGTGAAAGCTCAAAAGACCAGGCAAAGAATAACGAAAAAGCACAAATTTCAGAACTCACAAATGGCCATGCAACACTTAAATTCTGATCATCCAGAATGGAGAGACCTCATTGAACATTTCTGCCCTAGCACAAAGGCTATGCTACACCCATCATAACAAAGCTATGAGACTGAGCACTTCAAGACACTGAGAATCTTGCTTCTCTCAGAGTCAGAACTAAAGCTAGAAAACAAATGCCAATACTCCTTAAAGGAAAACAACAAAATCCAGAAACTTAAGAAAACATTCAAAAGTTCAGCATGCACTCATAAGTTACCAGACATGCTAAGAAATGTAAAAATGTGACCCAAAACAAATAGAAAAATAAATAGGCAATATAAAACAGCCAAGAAATAACAGATATAATGAAATTAGCAACCTGGGATTTCAAAATAGCTTATATATGTTTCCAGACTTAAACCACTACATAATAAGTAGAGAAATGAAACATATTATGGAGAACTCAAGGGAAGCAAAATGGACAATTTACTAAAGGGGATTAGCAGGAAAATAAGCACTATAGAAGAAAGCTTAGTAAACTGGAATACATAGCAATAAAAATTATCCAAACTAAAGCACCCAGAGAAGAAAGACTTAAAAGAATAAAGAATAGAGCATCAAGTCCAGGTGTGGTGGCTCATGCCTGTAATCCCAGCACTTTGGGAGGCGGAGGCAGGCAGATCACTTGAGGTCAGGAGTTCAAGACCAGCCTGGCCAACATGGTGAAATCCCATATCTACTAAAAATACAAAAATTACCCAGGTGTGTTGGTGCATGCCTGTAATCCCAGCTACTTGGGAGGCTGAGGCAGGAGACTTGCTTGAGCCAGGGAGGCAGAGGTTGCAATGAGCTGAGATTGTACCACTGCACTCCAGCCTGAATGGAAGAGCAAGACTCCATCTCAAAAAAAAAAAAAAAAAAAAAAAAAAAAAATAGGCCATCAATAAGATATGGAACAAAACAATATTGAGTGGTCTAACATATGTAAAATTGGAGTCCCAAAAGGCAAGAGGGTAAAGAAAAAAAAATTATGGCTAAATTTCATCCAAATTTATACACAGATTCTAATATCTCAACAAACCCCAAACAAAATAAATACAAACACAAAAACTACATTAAAGCACATTAATAAATTGCTGAGAAAAACAGTGGCAAAGTGAAAAATGTAATGCAGTCAAAAGACATATTACACACAGGGGACCAAAGATAAGAATGACTACAGACTTCATTCTAGAAACAGTGCAAAACAACTTGGAATAGCATCTTTGTGATGCCAAAAGATGGGGAAGAGAAGGTCCACTTAGAATTCTATCTCTAGAGAAAATATCTTTGGAACATGAAGGCAAAATAAAATGTTTTTCAAACAAACAAAAACTAACCAATTTTTACCATCAAACCAGCACTACAGAACATGTTAAAGCAAGTGCTTCATGTTGAAGGAACATGGTAACAGATGAAAACTAAGATTTGCCAAATAAACGAATAGCACTGAAAATGGTAAATATGTGAATACATGTAAAAGGTAAAATTCTTATTTTTAAGATTTCTTTAAAAGAAAACCACTGAAAGCCAAAATAATAACAGTGCATTTTAGGACCTCTAATGCTTATAGAAGGAAAAGTTATGAAAGCAATAGCACAGAGGGCGAGATGGGGAAAATGAAAGTGTAGTAGCCATCCCTTATCTGGGTGGGATGTGTTCCAAGACCCCCAGTGGATGCCTGAAACTGCAGATAGTACCAAACCTTATATTTCTATCATATTTTTTTCTTACACATACATACCTATGGTAAGGTTTAATTTATAAATTAGGCACAGTAAGAAATTAACAACAATAATAATAAAATACAACAGCTATAACAACATGCCAGCATCACTACTCTTGTGCTTTGGGGCCATTATTGAGTAAAATAAGGGTTCCTCGAACACGAGCCCTGTGATACTGCAACAGTCCATCTGATCACTGAAAAGGCTACTAAGTGACTAGCAGGTGAGCTGCATATTCTGCATGGGTACATTGAACAAAGGGATTACGCACATCCTGAAAGGGATGAAGCAGGATGGTGAGAGATTTCACCATGCTACTCAGAACAGTGTACACTTTAAAACTTGAGAATTGTTTATTTCTGAAATATTCCACTTAATATTTTTGGGCTACAGCTGACCAAGGATAACTGAAACTGCAGAAAGTGAAACCTCAGAAAAGGGGGAATTACTAGTTCTTATATTACATGCGATATTTTATAACATTATTTGAGGATAGAGTGTGCTATGTTAAAGATACATATTGAAAAACACAAAGGAACCCCTAAAAGATAAATCAAAGAAAAGGTATAACTATTGTAAGGCCGGTTGCCTCGCTGGGAGGCCAGACACACCCACCTCTGCACTCAGCACCTGACTCTGCACCCAGCACCAGGCTCTGCACTCGGCACCTAGCTCTGCCGCATGGATCCCCTGGAAGGCTCCAGCTGATGCAACCCTGGCCGGCTCTCGCACCAGAAAACCGGCCCAACAACCCACCAACCGATAGTGGCCCACCCCATCCCAATCCTGCTCCCCTGGAGCCAATCAGAGCACCCAGCTGCTGCTCGTTCCTCACAGCCATAAAAACCCCACACCCCAGGAAGTCGGTGTGACTTCTCTGGCCCCCCTTTCCCGGAGAGCACAGAACCTCGCCCGGGAGCTGAATAAACTGGCATTTAATTTTCTTATACTGGCCTCAGTTTCCTCGTTTTAAACTTGGCAATAGCCCTTACAAGCGGTGCCGAAACCCGGGAGGAGTTCAAGACCCCTCCTGGGGGAAACTGACTCCTCTACCTTAAGCCAAACCAGGGAGCCGCAGCCTCTCTGATCCTCTGCAGCCGCAGCCGTCCCTTGGTAAGACTCCTATTGCCCATAACCCCATCCTCTGTTTGCTGTAATCTGTCTGTAATCACGGCCGCGTCAGGGACTCCTATCCGCCTCGAGCTGTGGGTCTCGTGGAGACGTCCCAGTGCCCCTGCTCGCCCACCCCAGAATACAGGAATATTGTGGAGACATCCCTATACTCCTGTCCTTCCCCATAATCTCTGGTACTCAGGTGTTGAGGTCCAAGACGCCGATCCTCACTCCTGACTACTCCGAGACAGAGGGTGGACTACGGGTAATCAGGAGTCCTGCCTAGACCCCAAGTTGCCATTGGAATGTCTAGTCCAAAATTTACCCAAGCTGGGCCTCTCCATAAAAAAGAAAAGGCTGCTTTTCCTCTCCACCGTGGCCTGGCCCCAGTATCCTCTGGACAACCACTCCAAGTGGCCACCGGAAGGAACTTTCAATCTTGGCATTCTAACCAATTTGGACAATTTCTGTCAAAGAAATGCTGCTCCCGCTGTGCTCCTAACGATGAAACCTCCCTCCTTTGTTCTCTGGGAGAGGTTGACGGAGCAGAGGGCGTTGTCTGAGTACATGTTCCCTTCTCCCTCCCTGATCTATCAGGCATTGAGAAACGCCTAGGGTCATTTTCCACCAATCCTACTGCTTACGCCAAAGAATTCCACTACCTCACCCAGGCTTATGACCTCACCTGGCATGATACCTATGTAATTCTGTCCTCCACCCTCATCCCAGATGAGCATGACCGCATCCTCACGGCGGCCCAGGCGCACGCTGATCAGGTACATCTCACAGACAATCAGATGCCAGTAGGTGCAGCGGTGGTCCCCGAGGCCAACCCTAATTGGAACTATCAAACTGGTCAAGATGGCTGCCGCCGCCGACACCAAATGCTACGGTGCCTCGTAGCGGGCATACAAAGCACAGCCCAAAAGGCAGTTAATTATGATAAATTAAGGGAAATAACTCTTACAACTATTAAGACAACAGAGAATATATAATGTTAAAAAATGCATGCTCTATTCAAGAAGTAGCAAGAAAAAAGAGAGAATGGAAAAAAAAATGAATGGAATAAATAGTAAATAAATATTACTTAATACACTCAAAAGACTTAAATCTAACCATATTGTTAGTTATATTAGGTACAAATTGTCTAAACATTCAAATTAAAAAACAGAGATTGTCATACTGGACTTAGAAAGAGACAACACTATGCTGTCTGTAAGAAACTTGCTCATTTTATGTATGAAAGATACAGATTAGTTCAAAGAAAAGGATGGGAGAAGATACACCATGCAAACACTAATCCTAAGAAAGCTAGAGTAGTTATATTAATATCAGCAAAGTAGACTTCAGGATAAGAATGTTAAAAGAAATCAAGAAAGACATTTCATGATAAAAGAGCCAATGTGTCTATAATACATCACATCTCTAAATGTGTATGTGCGTCAAATCACCAAATAACAGAGCTTGAAAATACACGAAGCAAGATCTAAGAAAAGCAAAAGAAGTAGACGAGTCTACAATTAAATCAACAAGAATATAGAAGCATGAACCATGCCATCTTCTTGAGCATTTAATTGATATTAATCCTGTACCCATCAACAGGAGAATACACATTCTTTGCAAGTACATGTGAAACACACACAAAGACAGATCACATGCTAGACCACAAAACAAGTTTCAAAAAAAAAACTTTTTTTTTGAGGATTAAAATTCCACAGGGCATAAGTAAACAAAAAATCGATAACAGGTACCTGAAAGAAAACTCACATTCAATAATCCATAAGCCAAAGTATAATAGAACAAGTAAAAATTTTAAAATATTTTGAAGTGAATGAAAATGAAAATACAATAAATCAAAATTCATAAATTCATAAATTTTATAAGTAATAAAACGGTACTTAGAAGGAAATTTAACCTTTACTCAGAAAAGAGAAAAGTGAAAATAATTATTGACGTAGCCTTTTCTTTCCTAAAAAAGGAAAAAATCTGATGACCTCTTTTTTTTCTTCTTCTTCAGCTTTTTACTATAAAAACTAAAAGAAGGAAAAAAAAAAAAAAACCCATGAAAGTTTTCATAATCAATAGGGAGTCACTAATGTGCAAAAACCCTGAGAACATCAGAGAAGGCTAAGAAGAGAGGGTTCTCACATTCGTATGCCTGTTAACAAAAACTTTCACAAAATACTCTGCAAGAAACTCAGTCTTGCACCAAGACCATTATAACCTCACACAAAAAGATACTTCTTCAAGAGCATTCGCCCAACAACTGCCTGTCCAGCCTTGAACTGGAATCACCCTTGTTATTGATCTTTGTAGTCAAGGATAATTGTTTTTAAAAATTATGTAATCCTTCTCATTTTTTCTTTAAAAACCTTTGTTTTCCTTTACCTTTCTGAACACATGCACACTTTACCGTTGCATGCATATTCCCACTGCAATGCTCTATTCTCAAATAAACATCATTTTCTTTTTAGAGAGCCTCTCTCTATGATTTAGTTTAACAAAGACAGTATCAGAAATGGGACTTGAAAAATACGACTATCAAAAGAAATTGGCAATTCTAGGGAGCAGTGTGCAGTATTCACTTGAGTCCTTTGAGCCCCCGACTTCTACAGATAACCTCTCCTACACTGATGAGTCATCTCCCAAGCCGAGCCTCCCTCTTCTTGGTTGAAGCTCTTGACTTTCCTCAGGATGTGATTTGAATAAAGCCACCTTAATAAAGGACTATGCATCCCACCTGGAATGACAAAAAAACTTTTTGTCTTTTCTGTTAAGTTCTTTCTGGTATAAAGACGTATGTCTCTCTGAGTACTCTGATTTCTACAGAATTTACATTCTGTCTGTGAGGCATGTCTTTTCTGGTGAATTCTCTTTTAGTCTACACACCTAGTTTAATAGTTTGTTTGATCTGCATGTCTGGGTTAACATTTTTGTGAACACTCTTATCTTGGTTTCTTTTGATTTGGTTTGATTCTTTTCTCTTGCCTGTTTCTAAAAATCTTTCAAATGCAAAAGTAAACATTCTAAATGATGTGCACAGAATTACTAATTAGGAACCACTAGGGTGGTTACCATCATTTAAAACACTGACCCAAACTTCTCACATTCCCTGACAGAATATATAAGATTTGCTTTGCTTTGGGGAGATTAATAAGAAATGGAATGGGATTCTCAAACATTAAGACATGCCAGGTTTTTCTAGGAGCCCAGCTGGCTACATATTATGGCCCATTCTTGTGCATATTTTTTAATTGATGGGCAAATTATATTCAACAAAATTCAAAAGTCAAGAGATCATTAATTGATCTAAATTCAAAAAAAAAAAAAAAAAACAAATATAGAGTTAACATGTGGAGCCTCCTGAGTTCTCTCTCTCTCTCTGGGTTTTTCTTTTTTTTTCTCTGGTTTTTCAATCTGCTGGCTTTTCTACTGGTGTGTTGAGATAAAACTCATTGCCTACAGCATTCCAGCCAGGATTTTGTTTAAGTCTTAGAGGACTTCCAAATTAATGGCTTTACAAGTAGTAACCAACAACCTAGACGGTTTTGGGACATGTAAATGTAGGTTTGCTTGACTAGCAATTACTTAGGGTCATGGAATAATTAACTGAAATATCAAAAATCTAAACTAAAAGAACTAGATAAATGTTTATAAACGGTGGGTTTTCAGGTCAAAATGAGGCAGGAGAATAGGAAATTAGGGTCATCAAGAGTTAAGGCATAAGCAAAAGAACAGCAGATGCTGCCAGTTCTAGGCAAGATTAGGCAGCATACAGGCCACATCCTCACTCCTGCAATAACCAGACAGAAGTTTCCACGTCAGCCTCTGATTGATCATGAGTCACATCTCCACTTCAGCCCCTGACTGGTCACAGGCCAAGCCTTCATAGAGTATAACCAGTTGGAGGCCTCTAGGGAACACATAAGAAGAATGTTACCTAGTTCTTTAAGCTTTATAAAAACCCTAATTGGGGGGGCTCTTGAGCTGCCTGCTTGAGCCTGCTCCCACCCTGTGGAGTGTACTTTTGCTTCAGGAAATCTGTACTCTCATTACTCCATTCTTCTGTTGCTTTATCTTTCGTTGCTTCATTTTTTTGTTGCTTTGTTTGTGTGTTTTGTTCAATTCTTTGTTCAACATACCAAGAACCTGGACAACTCACCGTCAAGACCTTCCATCCAGTAACAAAAATATTGCACTCAGAGCAATGATATCAGGTATTCATCTGATGTAAAAATTATACTTTGTCTGCCATGCAGGGGCCAAAAAACATTCAAGAAAAAAAAAATCTGCTAAACTACTTCTCCACCCACTTCTGACTAGTCAAGCAAACCAGACCAGGAAACAACAGACAGGTCCAAAGCTACTTGGAGATTTTATTTTCTTATACAATTCGGTAAGTCCTAGTTAAAATGTGAACATTTAAAATTTAACCCTAAACCCATTTGAAATGGAAAAAAGAGGGTCGGGAGGGTGAAAAGAGGTATTTGTTAAATTAAACTGCCATAGAAACTGCTGTAACCAAAATTTTGGTCCATAGCCTTCAGTAGATTCCCTATTGAGACAAAGTCTAGCCAATTTTGTTAAAAATATATAATTTGGGCCCAACTATCTTTTATAAACTTGGCATGTATTGCTATCCCATGACTAAAATTCTAAAAGGAAAGCGTTAATGTTTTTATGTGTGTGTGTGTGTGTGTGTGTGTGTTTAGCTGTTTTTATGCATATGTACATGTATTATGTTGTATATTGTGTCTACATGGTAAAATCTAACATAGCCAGAAATCCCTTAAGGAATTCTGTTTAGACTGGCTTGGATAAGTGAGCACTCATAACATATGTCCTATGCCTTTTAGTTCACATGACTTAAGTAAATTTTTAATAAATGAGCTGGTTTTAAAATTATTAGTAAAATTAAAAAAAAATGTCAGCATACACTTTTGCCTGGGTTTACTGGTAAGATAATTTTATATTTCAGATATCTTAAAGTATCACATTTTATTACAAAGTTTATAAAACTATAAACCCTGCCTAAACAGAATGATTTTTGTTTACATAAGAGTGAGAGAGAGAGAGAGAGAGAGAGAGAGAGAGAGTGTGTGTGTGTGTGTGTGTGTGTGTGTGTGTGTGTGTGTATAGATGAGGAGATGAGATCTTGCTCTGTTGCCCAGGCTGGTCTTGAACTCCTGGCCTCAAGTTATACTCCTGCCTCAGCCTCCCAAAGTACTGAGATTACAGATGTGAACCACTGTGCCCATCTTGTTTGTGTGAGTTTTGATGAGTAATACTAGTTTAATATTGTTGGTTTAATGAAAACAACTATATTTTCTGCATTATTGGCAAAATATCCATATATTTAAGTTTCTTCCTTATGTGAGCACATGATATCCACAGGTTATAAAAATGGTTGACAAGGAAATAATATGAAAGGGCTCTAACTCTAATATCTCAGTTTTTATAAGTAATCTAGGTAATTATTTTTTAAAAAATAATTAGGTAAATGTAAGCAGGATAAACATCTATGAATAAACTTTTCATGTAATTTAAAATCTTAAAGTTATGTTAAATTAAATAATAGTACTCATTAACTATCTGGGTCATTTCCAAATAAGATTTTCAAAACTGAAGTAAATAAACATAATTTTAAAAGTGTATTCTTTATGTCTTAAATTTTATAGAAAGACTAACTATATTTGGGTCTATTAGTACACATAGAAACTATGTAATGGGGAAACATGTTTCTAAAACTTATAAAATGGTTCTCATCTATAATATACTAATATGTGACAGACAATTCAAGATTTCTTGCCTTCTAGATTTTCACTAAAATTTAAGATTACTAAATATTAAAAGTCTAATTCATAGTCTGTACCAAAAAGTTAAGATGTGTTTTTAATAAGAAATATTTTGCCGGGCGCGGTGGCTCACACCTGTAATCCCAGCACTTTGGGAGGCTGAGGCGGGTGGATCACGAGGTCAAGAGATCGAGACCATCCTGGTCAACATGGTGAAACCCCGTCTCTACTAAAAATACAAAAAATCAGCTGGGCATGGTTGGTGGCGCGTGCCTGTAATCCCAGCTACTCAGGAGGCTGAGGCAGGAGAATTGCCTGAACCCAGGAGGCAGAGGTTAAGGTGAGCCGAGATCGCGCCATTGCACTCCAGCCTGGGTGACAAGAGCGAAACTCCGTCTCAAAAAAAAAAAGAAATATTTTAAGAAAGGCATAAAAGTTGTGATTTTTACCTTAAAAAAGAAATTTTTTTCAATTTTTTCTAATTTTCTAAGATGTGTCTTAATAAGAAATACTTTAAGAAAGGTGTACAAGATGTTATTTTTACCTTAAAAAAGAAATTTTTTAAGGTTATTTAAAGGTTGTTTCAAAATTTAAGATCTACAAAGAAATTAGAAACAACATTGAAAGGAACCAGTAAATAGAACAGAGAGATATGAGGAAAGTTATGGGTAGAAGATGTATTTTTGGAAAGGAAGGTTAAAAAATAAATAAATAAATAAATGGGTATGAGAAAGAACTTTGTGTGGTAAATTATTATCCTAAAGTAAAATGGTAACTTAGGAAAGAGGAAGTGTAAGGCAAAGCAGAAAGTCCAAGCATGTCATCAAAATGTCTCAGCAAGTCAAGAAAGCCTTGTGAAAGATGAATTTAAGAAAGGAATTTAGTATATGATCAAATTGAATATAATTAGAATGGAATAATTTATAAGTCTTTCTAAAGATCAAGCTTTGATATTAAAAATACACTAATACAAATCTAAAATTTTGGGCCACTGTGTTAGAACAATAACGTTTTCCTGAAACATTGATTTGCTGTTAGTAACATTGCAAGAGGTTTTTATTTTTAATTCTGAAATATGTTTATTTAAGTGCCATTTCCCAAATGGCAAACAGTTTTTATATCTCCCTGGAATCTATTTAATTTCCCTCTTTTGGGGTTAGAATTTTATCATTCAGAATGGTAATTTCATTCTCAAGGTAAAAATGTCCTTTTAAAACTTCTCACAATCCTATCTAAGTTCAACTTTTGCTGTCTATCACTGCGCATGATTTGCAGATAAAATTTCATTGCTTTCCGTTCTTTATCCTGTTGTAAAGGTGCTGCTTTTTGCTTGACTGGGGTGATAATTCCCTCTTTCAACTTTGTTGTCAGCTCCTGTAACCTGTTCTTTTCTTCGGTTTTAACTGTGCTATTAGGGGCCGACACTGAAACGTTTATCTTAAAGACCTAGAAATGCAGTATTTTCATCCAGTATAACTTAATTCTATACTCTTGGCTTTTCTTGATGTATCTGAATTATTTCCCTGTAACCAGGAAACTCCCCATGTTGTTCTAAGAGCCATGTATTTCCCCACTTAAAGTGCTGGTTTTGTTACTTACATTCCTCTATAATGTGGTATACACTCATAACCCCGGACACACTATTCCTGTGTCTGATTAAATATAATTACCCTTATCATCAGGTTTGATGGCCAGGTTATCTAAATGGGAGCTTCCAGTAAGGAAAGCAATCAACATTTCGAGAGATTTTTGTTTATCTTTTTGGTAACTGGCCTAAAAAACAAATTGAATTTAATCAAGATAATTTACTGTGTTGTCTTTATTAGGTTTTTTTTATTACTTAGGAAAACTGAGCTTTAAAAGAGTTAAGGTTTTTACATCCATGTAACTTTCTGTACTGCTTTTGATGTCTTTTGATTAACAAGCTGGTTAAATGTATGGCTATTATTTTACAGTGACCTGGGTGAATCTGTTTTGATCAAGTGTATTGAACGTTTTGACATCTTTGGCAGGCTTCCCTAGGATCAAAACTTTTTATAAGTCTTTCTGACCTAGAATTAACGTTGAGATTTTTCCAGTCTGGCCCCTGGAGAGCATCAAAGAATGTATCTTTCATCTCATAGAGATATTAAATGGTTAGGCTTGTTTGGTAAACTACATGGGAAGCATTTTCAAATTATAAGCAATACTAAATCTTCTTTTAGTTATATTTGTGGGTATGTTTTGATAATAAATGTTTTCTAAAGTATATAAATTCATAGAAATCTAATGTTATTCGTTTTTATAAGTAATCTAATTAATTACATTAAATTTTATTTGTTATGTTAAATTTTTTAAGTTATATTTGTTTGGATCTATTATTGATGTGAGTATTCTAAAGATTACATGCCTTTAGTTATTGGTTTGTTTGTTTGTTTGTTTGGTTGGTTGGTTGGTTGGTTGGTTGGTTTTTTGAGATGGAGTCTTGCTCTGTCACCAGACAGGAGTGCAGCGGCAAGATCTTGGCTCACTGCAACCTCCACCTCCCGGGTTCAAGCGATTCTCCTTCCTCAGCCTCCCGAGTAGCTGGGACTGCAGGTGTGTGCCACCACACCCAGCTAATTTTTGTATTTTCAGTAGAGACGGAGTTTCACCATGTTGGCCAGGATGGCCTTGATCTCTTGACCTTGTGATCCACCCACCTCGTCTCCCACAATGCTGGGATTACAGGCGTGAGCCACTGTGCCCAGGGAGATTACATGACGTTTATAAAAGTCCTACTGGTCCTGATTTGACACTGTCAGTCATGATTCCATTTGTTATCTTACAATGCTGTACAAAATAGAAATAACTGAATTTTCTTATCAATTATGAACTTTCATTAATTTTTAACCATGGCTAGTCTTAAGTTTTTGTCATCCATCATTATTGTTTTGATTTTCTGTAAGAGCATTTGCAGTCAGATCATGGAAAAAATTCTAACAGTTACTCTTAAACACAGATTTCTGATAACGTTAAGATCAATGGACTAAATAAAAATTTTCCAGAACTCTGATTTTAAAAAACTGATGGGCTCATAAACCTGCTAATCAAGATCAAATAAAACAAAAATTGCATTAAATTAAGCAAGATAATGTTTTTATGACTTTTGTTAAAACATAATCGGTTCTTTACGTAAATGTTTTGTTTTCTAGATTTCAGGAAATTTTCTCTCAAGCTATAGTTGACAGCAATTTGATAAAGAATACTTTTGTGAACAATGGTGGAAGCACTTGCTTTTTCCCTCTACTTGATTCTTTCAAAATTCAAAACTATGTGTGAATATTCTTATTTGTATGACAGTATGATTATTTGCATATATTCAGTAAAAATCTGCTCTCTCTTCATAGCAGGACACAATTAGAAACACTGATTTTAATACCAAAGCTCTGACTAAGTTATCATATTTGAGAATGTCCACAGAATGCCTGATTTCAAGAGTTCCCAGTCTTAGAGTAGTGAGTAAAAATTGTCACTTCCTGGCAGTGCCAAAGGACACATGCACATGAATGTTCATTGCAGCACTGTTTACAATAGCGAAGACCTGGAACCAACCCAAATGTCCATCAATGATAGACTGGACAGGGAAAATGTGGCACATATACACCATAGAATATTATGCAGCCATCAAAAACGATGAGTTCGTGTGCTTTGTAGGACATGGATAAACCTGGAAACCATCATTCTCAGCAAACTGACACAAGAACAGAAAATCAAACACCGCATGTTCTCACTCATAGGTGAGTGTTGAACAATGAGAACACATGGACACAGGGAGGGGAGCATCACACACTGGGGTCTGTCTGGAGGGAAATAGGGGAGGGACAGCAGGGGGTGGGAAGTTGGGGAGAGATAGCATGGGGAGAAATCCCAGATATAGGTGAAGGGGAGGAAGGCAGCAAATCACACTGCCATGTGTGTACCTATGCAACAATCTTGCATGTTCTTCACATGTACTCCAAAACCTAAAATGCAATAAAAAAAATTTTTTTAATTAAAAAAAAACCTTAAGGCTGTAAGTAAAATCTAAAGTCTACCTTTGTTTGGCTTCATTGCCTCAAGAGGTTTTTAAACCTGAGGTTCCTATGTGACCAATATAGAGAGAAAAGGTGATGTTTCTGAAGAAAAACCATAATACACCACGAGGACTTTCCACGTAGCCAGGGTTATAGGATTGTACCCTGGGCATTGTTTTTAAGTCTTGTTTTCTACCAGTAGATTAGAAGAAATTCTGAAATCTTGTAGATTTATCTGTGCCTTCTTCCATGAACTACTGAAAATGGAAACTGCTCTGTTCCTGAATCTCTATAAGCTGAAACTAGATAAATTTTAAGGAACAAGACTCATGCCTGATGTATGAGTCACACGAAAAGTTCAACTAATCACCCAAGGTCATGACCAGAGACATTCAAACCACCAACTAGGATGAAAAGTTGACATTTTCACACTGTAGACAGCTTTTCCCAAGATGTTGGAACAAAACTGCATATCATGGTGAGATTCTTACCCCATTTAACACTGCCTTTCCCACTTGGCAGAATAGTGGTATAACTGCAATTTCACAGTCAGTAGCTTCTACTGGTCACTTGGCAGAGCCTGACCTAAGAGATCCTTTAGCGTCTATTGGTTAAATAAGAAAATGTCCATGACATTGCTAATACTACCTGCTGTTCCTATGTAAATTCCTCTGGGAAAGGAGACCTATATATACAAAATAAGAAAACAGGCCACATGGTTACTAATAGGTTTCATCTAATTCCCTATGGTCATTTGATTTATTTAATTGGTTTCCTTTAAGCCTAAGTTTATGCTTCAAAGCCTTTATGTGAACTGGGATTGTCATATGACAATTACAACATTACATAATTACATCTTAATTTTACTTTTTATTTTCCCTTTTTAAAACCTTACATCTGTTACTTGTTACATTTTTGAAGAAGTACAACTCCTAACAGAATAATACTCATACAGCACTTTGAAATGAGGGCAAAAAGACGATGGAACAGACAAAACTGAACTGAATCATGGACTCCAGACAGACATAGCCAGAGAATCACTCCCTTCAAACTTCCCCTGTTGCTCAAATGTGGCTAAAAGAGTGTTGACCCTGACTCCTAGTGACCAATCACTCCTGCCAATCTGGGAGGAGACCAACAACTGGGACCCATCCCAGCACCAACGGATGTCAAAACCTAACTACAGGATGATCAGTGATACTTTTAGAGAAAGATCTTAACCAAAAGGAAGAAATGTGAAAATTGTCAGAATGAACATGGAATCACCAGTGTCAAAAAAAAAAAAAAAAAAAAAAAAACTGACAAACCGAGCTGGGGAAGGCTTAGAAGAGAGGTTTCTCACACTTGTATGCCTAATAACAAACACTATCACAAAAGAATCTGCAAAAACCATAAACTTCCACAAAGGCCATCACAACCTAACATTAAAAACACTTCTGCAGGGACAGCTGCCCAGCAATGGCCTTTCTAACCTTTGACTGCCATCACGTTTGTGATTGATCTTTATAAATTTTGTTTCCTCAAGTCAGTCTTAGCTGCAAATGACAACGTCAGCACCAATCCTCTGTGAGATGCTCCTCTCTGCATTTGCCAGGATGGGGAAAGCTGAGGGCGGGGGAGGGAGCACGTGAGGCAGTCTAGGCAAAGCGACAGCATGGGTGAAGGCAGAGGTGTGGCAGGTGCAGTGTGGAAGGGGGATGGTATGCAGCCCTTTGGGATGGGAGCAGAGTGCATGGGGGAGGAATGGAGAGGGAGGGACACGATGTGAGGAGAGGCTGGCAAAAAGCAGACTGCAAACTCCAGGGTGAAGAGTTTTAAATGGGTTCCAAAGGCCAGAGGTTTCACCAAGGTGCCTGCCCTGAGATGCCTCAGGAGCCAAAGCAGGAGGGTGGGGAGGGCCCAGCCAAGCTGACTGCTGCCCACCTCAACCAGAGAAGCTTGGCTGCTATTGTTTTAGATTTGGGGGACCTATTTTGGATCCCATTTGAGAAAAAAGGGAATGACCCTTAATAATGATACAAAAATGTATATTAAACCAGTTAATAAATTATACCTAAGGTCTCTTCTGGCCAGAGTCTAGAGGGTCAGCATGCAAGATGCAGGCTGGAGACACTGCTGTCCTTCACCAAGTCTCCTGGGCACAGAGATATGTCCCCTGTGTGGAGAGCCCTGGGGGGCAGGGGGCAGGGCAGGGACACAGAGCACAGTGGACCACTGGCCTGAATCTCACCACCCTCCCAACATCCTACTGAATTATGCCATTTTGGGGGACAAGGGACAGCACAGTGTCTTAACCATTCCGGTGTTCCTTTCAGAGCCCAGCACCAGCCTGAGACAGAGCAGGTGCAATAGGGATGCAGACATGACCACATCACCAGATGAGGCTTCAGATGGCGTTCAGTATCCAGTTGCTATGTAAGGACAGTGTTTTCATTCTCAGAGGCCCTGGGACCTCCCCTGCTGCCTACTTAGTCATTTACACTGTGCAGAGTGCCTGAGGACAGGGGCACAGAATCTCCCCCATGCAAAAAAACAGGTGCCAATTCACTGCAAGAGGCTGGGCTCCCCTAACAGGGACCTTGCCCACAACTGGGAATGTCTTTGACATCTATCGACAGCTTTTCCCCCTTGCTCTGTGCCAAATTTAAAAGAGTAAAAGGCATTGATTTCCCAGGACCTTGATCTCGGCCTCCCAGCTCAAAGCAGAGAAGAGGTGGGTTGCGGGGGACAGAGCAAGATAGGTTTTATAAGAAATTATGGTTCTCACTCTCCTGGTGGCATCTCTTCTCTGCCGCCATGACAGACAGCGGGCTGAGAAATGGCAGATTTCTATTTCATGAGGACACTTTAGTCAAAAGATCGATGACGCTTCTCAAACCTCTCTGCCTGTCCATGGGGACAGGTGAGCCTGGTGAGAAGCCTGCAAAGATCCAGCTAAAATTAGACAGCTGCCAACAGATGCCCAGTTCACAATCACAGAGCATCGATTACAAAAGTGAGGCAGGGCGGAAGGGCTTTAATCGGCCTCCGTGTTCTGTCTCTGTAGAGAGGGACCTTTGTAATGAAGTGGCTCTCTCTATCATTACAAAGCCTCCCTCCTTCTCCAGGGAGATGGAGCTATTTGGGGGCAGGCTCAGGACTTGGCAGAGTGCAGGGGTGGGGTGGGGTGGTCAGTGATGGACAGCTCTGTGGTCTGAATCCTCATGGACATCACCTGGGGACTTGTTAGAAGCGCAGACTCTGCCCCACCCCACCCTAGGTGATCAGAAGCTGGAGTTTAAGCAGGGTTTCTGGACCTGCAGAGCATCGGCCCACATCCACATCTGTGTAGATCCACTCTCTCTCCCATTATTACTTCCTATCCCCCCTCTTCTCTTCTCCCTTTCCTCCCACATTCGCGCTGTCAGGCCATCTTCTCCAGGCTCCCTCGTTCCCTGGGGCCTCTGACTGGGCACCTGCAGTACTTTGTTCTCTCCAGACTTCATATTCTGCCCACCGTCAGGACACAACCCCTCCTGGGACCCTCCCCAGATCCCTGGATCAAAGTGGTCTGTAGCCCTGTCTGCCCCACAGTGTCACATTCCAGCCTTGAAGATTTTCTGACAGTTTTAAGGGGCACCATGATTCAGGGAGAGGACCCATCGGCTCTAGAACCAGACAGATCTATGTTTTCATCCTGATACGTCCTCAAGCTCCGAGACCCTGGGCAAGTCATTCAGGTGCTCTGAGCATCAGTCTCAGATAATTTTACCTTCCCAGCTACTGGGAGTATATCGGGGTGAGGGGTATAAATTGTGAGCAACTGAGAGTAGGCCAGAATGTAGGGGAAGGAGGATGGACAGGAGAGGTTGGAGCAGCATCCTTAGGTGCCTTAGTAGTCATTGGTCTCAAAATATTTCCAACTTTGCCTTCTTCCAGGAACATGGTAAGATGGCTTCCTGGTGCTCTGGCTGGGCACGTTCATGGGACTGATGCTAGCCAGTGAACCATGAGCAGGAATGTTACTGTTACTTCCAGTTCTACCATTTGATTGCTGGAGTGAGACCCTCCAGAACTCATATCCCTCTGACACTCATGTGAGACTGGTAGCTGCTCTGTTACCCATGGCCCCTGGGTGACCATCCTTGCTCTGCCAAGTGGAAATTACTCCATACAAATCAAATGCGATGTTAAATTCCAAACTCCAGAGGAAAGAGCCGTCCCCAAGAAAACAGTGAAAGCTGAACAATGTAAAACTTTAGAGGATACTGCATTAAATTAGTACTAGTTTACAGTAACCAGAAGTTCCTTCCAGAGCACAAAAAGAGAATTGTGGCAGCTTTTTATATTACATAATCGTTTTTACCGCCTTATAGATTTGATGAATCCAAATGAAAACAATCTCCATTCCACATCCCACCCTTTTTCTCTAGATAAAGGTGAAATCAATTCTTTTCAAGGTGGAGTTCTGAGAGTCCATATTTCTTAAGCCCCAAGTAATGAAACCATGTCTTTCTTTCAGTAATTGTGGCTGTTCTCTGTCCTTTCCACCTTGCATGGGAAACCCCAATTTCACATCGGCACCCGTCAACAGATCAAGTTCTCCTGATGTTCTTTAAAAGAGTCAAATGTGGGCTTTGCAACATTGTCCATTCCCAGAAGATACGGGGCGGAATTGGTAGCTTTGATGAAGCCCTTGGCTGCTGTTTTTCCTTGAGATGCCATGTGGGTTGCATTTGAAAGGTGAGTTGGGGAAGTGCTGTTGCTCAGCCTGAGTCTCAACAATAGAGATCAAGAACAGGGAGAGAGACAAGACAAGGATATTGACTAAAGCCTGCAGGGTGCTGACACCCGCGGTGGTGGCAGCTTGTGTGGTTGTCCGGGCAGCTGTTTGCAGAGATAGCAACAGTGCCAGAAGCAGCAGCCTCTGCCCCAACGTGGCCCACACCTTTCCTCCCATTTCTGCTCCGTGGGTCAGTCCGGGCATGCGCAGGAGGACAACAGGCTGCAGGTAGGCGGGTGCAGGCGAAGTAGTAAGTTCAATGGCCAAGTCGGGCCTTTTATCCTGGGAGGGCCACAAAGCCCTGACCTGACACGGCCCCCACGCACTCACCTCCCCCAGGGCCGCCCCCGCCTGTCTGCTCATGGTGGCAGACCAAATACTTTCTTTTAGAAACAAAACATTGGAAACGCTTTTAGAACACCTGGACCCCACCACTTAAAAAATCTAAGGTTTCCGTTTTCTTTCTTCCAAGTGACATTATTTTTTCCCTGATCCTTACAAGGGATGCATGTTTGTTGTTGAAAGTTGGTGGCACAGAATATGAGCAGAGGTTATATCCAGAGACGATCACATTGATATTTAGTATGTTTTTATACAGTACATATGTGTATCTTTTACACAATAGAGATTTTGCACTTTTTTAAAAGAAACATTAGCTTTTTTAACAGGTCACATGTTGAACTGTGTGTGTTTTACGCTCATTTTGTTGGTAAAGATTCATGTATATATACATATATATACGTATATATATGTATATATACATATAAAACCAGTGAAGGAAAGGTATATATGTATATATATAATGTGGAACTAGTAGTTTTAGAGTTGTTTTGTCTTGTTTTTGAGGGGTGAGCTTGGTGGAATTCAGGCTAGAATAAACCAGAGTGCAAATTGCTTTAAGAAATAAGACTATGGAAAGTTGACAGTAAAAATTAAAGAATAATGGCATGGTTCATGGTTAATAATGGAGCACTTGTAGTCTGAATGGCAACCGATCCTCTTTGAAGGACTAGAATGGGTAAAAAAATAATACACTCACTGATATTTGAAGTTTGGGGTATGACATAATGAGTTTAACAGAAGATTGAAAAACCTTTGACTTGGATTCTTTCATCAGCTTGAGGAGACACTTTCAAGTTTCTTAATATCCTGTTTGTCTTTTCTTTTGCACAGTGTAAATATTTTCTTTGTATTCCTGAAAATGAAAGCCTGCTTTCCTTTTGTTTAATTACCATTGGATTTCCTCTTCAGGAATCTGATTCTGTCTTTCTGAACCTTTTGGGGATAACCTGAAGAATTCTCCCAATTCTTTTCTGCCATTTGGGAGCTGGTCCCACACAAACTGATGCCCTCCTGCTTACTTATTTTTGCAGAGAGTGCTATGGAGGTGCTGACAGGTGTTTGGGAGGCAAACACCTCATTGCTATAGGTGCCTGTGTTACGTCAGGCTACGCCATGGAAAAAGAGGAGTGGGTGAGAGCAACAAACTGACTTTCCAGCCAAGAGCATCTCAAGGACAAAGATTCTCATAGAAGTATCTTTTCTCCCAACTTTTTGACTATTTTTTATTTTTTGTAATGTAATTATTTTTAATAAGACAGGGTCTTGCTCTGTCACCCAGGCTGGAGTGAAGTAACACAATCACAGCTCACTGCAGCTTCAAACTCCTGGAGTCAAGGGATTCTCTGCCTCAGCCTCCTGAGTAGCTGGGACTCAGGTGTGTGCCACCATACCTGGCTAATTTTTTTTTTTTAATTTTTTGTAGAGATGGGATCTCACTATGTTGCCAAGGCTGGTCTTGAACTCCTGGACTCAGTGATCCTCCTGCCTCAACCTCCCAAAGTTCTGGGATTATAGGCACAAGCAACTGTGCCCAGCATTGATTTTTTTTTTTTTTCAAGACAGAGCCTTGCTCTGTCACCCAGGCTGCAGTGCAATGGCATAATTTCGGCTCACTACAACCTCCGCCTCCCAGATTCAAGTAATTCTCTTGCCCCTGCCTCCCAAGTAGCTGGGATTACAGGCATCTGCCACCATGCCTGACTAATTTTTGTATTTTTAGCAGAGACAGGATTTCACCATATTGGCCAGGCTGGTCTCAAACTCCTGACCTCGTGATCCGCCTGCCTCGGCCTCCCACAGTGCTGTGATTACAGGCATGAGCCACCAAACCCAGTTTGTCTATTTTTTAACAAACACATTGAATCCACCTCCCTAGCACCAGCCTCCTCCACTTCCACCAGAAAGCCATGATGCATGTCTTATGTAAGGAAAGAACTTCGTGTTTTTGTCTTTCTGTTCCAATAAACACAGGGGCTCCTCCAAAGTCTCAGGGGCATTTTCCCCTCTGCCCCTTAGTATTTTTGAACATTCTGCTCAAATGTCCACCATCACAATGTGGCATGAGCATCTACCATTGTTGCTGGTCATCCAGCAAGATAAATTCCCAGATTATGGAATTTCCTGTCTTAAGAGACAGAGCCTGAACATGCCGAAGATTTTCTTCCCCAGTATGCTTAGCAGAATAAAACAAAGTAGAAGCATGCAGCAAGATTCCTCCAATCAGAGGCAACCCAAGCCCACACTTTGGAAAGTTCTTGATGCCATTTCTGCTTAGATTGATTAGAGAGAGTGTGTGTTTCGTGAAATAACCCAGATTCATAAACTACAGTTTTACCAATTCAAAAATCCCACACTTTTTAGGACCAAGTTAAAATGCTGCCTCCTCCAGGAAGCATTTTCTGATCTTTATAGCCAGAAATATTCTCTCAGCCAGTTTGCCTTTGGGTTTTATTTCATGGCCTCACAGATCCTTGAGGACTGTGACAACACGGTCATCTAGAATAAGGGTTAAGAGCATAGACTTGGGATCTACTGCCTGGGTTCGAGCCCCAGCTTTGCCACTAACTAGCTGTGTGACCTTGGGCAAGCTACTAAACCCTTCTGTGTCTCTATTTGCAGATCTATAAAACATGGGTGACAACAGCCCTACCTCCCAGGGTTGCCTTGAGGATTATTACATGTGTTCATGTTAAGCACTGAGGACAGTGCCTGACTTGTCCCAAACCCACATTGTGTGACTATATCACCTGTGGTGTGGCCCTTCAAGGATGTGTCTGTCATTTCTGCTGGCAGTCAACAGAGCACTCCAGGATTACCTGCTCTTCCACAGCCCTGGAGACCTCTGACTGTGCCCTTCACTGGCCTGAGTGCTCTCGGTCCCCTGAGACTGCTCCTATCTACCAGTGTCTCACCATCCTCACAGTGTCTGTGGGGATGTCCCTACCCTCACCTGTCACTTGCCAGAGACAAGGCCTCTTAACTGACCTCTTTGCTGCCAGCGCCTCCCTCCCTGTTCACTTGCACCCAGATGCCTTCCCCAAATACAGCGGCTCTGAGCCCACCCTCCAGCTGAAACAGTGACAGGCTGCTGCGTCCCTGTGGCCCGCAGGCTAACATGCAAACTCTTCACCCAACTTTCCAGGCCCTGCTGCTCTGATGCCTGTAGCTCCCAGCCTCCTGTGCCACTTCCCCTCCCACACACCAACACACAGCCTCCCAAATGTCTCCCAGCTCCCTGACCACAAGGCACTCGCTCCCCTGCACCTGGGCCTCAGCACAGCCCCTCAGCCTTGGATGTCCTCCCATTCTCTGCCTGATGAATCCTGCTCATCCTCTAGGACTCAGCACAGAGGTGACCCTGCAGAGCTGGGTCTGCCCCACTCTCTCCTCAGGATAGGGGTGTCCACTCTGCTCGACAACAACCTTGACCTGTGACGGTCCATGGAGCGCCCATACGTGAGCCACAGAGTGCAGAGCTGGACTATTCTCCTCAGGATTCCCTCAGGGGCTCCCAGCCAGGGGTTTGCACAGCGAGACCCAGCCCCCAACTCTGCATCAGGTGTGAATTCTGAAAGGCGTCACAGAGTGGACATGCGCAGGTCCAGACTCACCAGCTCCATGCTCCCCAGAAATGAGCCTTCTCTGGGTTCCTTCCTCCCATGTATGGCACCACCATCCATCTGGTCGCCCCAGCCAGGAGACTTCTTTCCGCCTCTCAGCTGGTCTTTCTGGAACCCCCTCATGTCTCCGAACCTGTCCTCTCCTCTCCGTTATTGGTGACCTCTGGCCTTGCCACTGCCTTGGCCCCAGCAGGCCCTGCCCTTCCCACCCGCTCTCTACCGCTGTCCATTCCCCACAGCAACCGGAGGGACAGTGTGGAAACACCACCTCGCCACTCTCCCCCTGCTCTCAGCACAAGACGGAAGCCTCAGTGTGGTCCAGACACCCTGGGGCACCTGTTTTCCCACCCCTCCTTCCCCACTCACCCCTGCCCTCTGCTCTCCAGCCATAGCAGCCACCTCTCAGCCAAGGTGTCAGGGGTTACCCTGCCACAGGGGCGCTGCGGATCTAGAATTTTCTTTCTCATCCCTGTGCATAGAAAATGTCTAATTACTGCAGATCTCAGCTGACCTGTCATCTTCTTGGGGAGGATTCCTGCCCCGGGGCTAAGCCCAGATCCTTTCTAACAAGCACCACCTAGGTCCCATCTTCTCCCTTCAGAGCTGACTTGCATTCAGCCCTGGGATTCTTTTCTTTTTTCTTTTCTTTTCTTTACTTTTTTTTTTTTTTTTTTCTTTTGAGACAGAGTCTTGTTCTGTCACCAGGCACCAGGCTGTAGTGCAGTTACAGGATCTCAGCTCATTGCAACCTCCGCTTCCCAGGTTCAAGCAATTCTCCTGCCTCAGCCTCCCAAGTAGCTGGGACTACAGGTGTGTGCCACCACACCCAGTTAAATTTTGTATTTTAGTAGAGACGGGGTTTCACTACTCGGGCCAGGATGGTCTCGATGTCTTGACCTCATGATCTGCCTGCCTTGGCCTCCCAAAGTGCTGGGATTACAGGCATTCTTTAATCAATGGCCTCCCCCTCCTCCACTAGGCTCTGAGGTCCCTGAGGACCAGGCCTGCATCTGGTTTCTTCACCATTGAATTTCCAGTTCCCTGAGCAGAGCCCGGTACACGCAGGGGCTCACTAAACACCTGCTTACTGGATATATAGAGGAGAGCTACTGTTTAGTAGCTGTGTGCCAGCCACCGTGCCAAGCACTGAACTGCATCAACTAATCCAAACCTCCCAAATCCCAACCTGATTCTCATCATAGGGATAAGAAACCAAGGTTCAACAAGATAAGTGACTGTCCCAGACTTCCACACCCAGCTGGTGGCAGAGCTGTCTCAAGCCCAAGTGCCTCTGAGCCCAGACACCCTGGGGTACCTGCATCCCCACCCCACTCCCCCTTCACTTACCCCTGTCCTCTGCTTTCCAGCCATAGTGGCCACTTCTCAGCCAAGAAGGTGTCAGAGCCTCCTCTGTCACAGGGTCACTATGGGTCTAGAATTTTCTTTCTCCACCTCCTCCACCTAGTTAAATATCACTTGTCTTTAAGATTCTGGCTTACGTACCACCTTCTTGGCGGAGCCCTCCCTGACAATGCCACCCCACATACCAGCTAGGCTAGGCACTGTGTTCCAGGCATTCTTAAGGCCTCATCCCCGCTTCAAAGCTGATCTCAGTTTGTGATTCTTATTCAGCCCTGCAATTATTTGATCAATGTCTCCCTTTTCCTCTGATAGACTGTGATCCTTGAGAACAAAGACTGTGTCTGGTTTTGTTCATCAATGAATTATCAGTTTCCAGTCTAGCCTATAACAGATGATCACCAAATATCTGTGTATGAGATAGATGAATAGAAGTAACTCTTTAGTAAGCACCTACCATGTTCCAGGCACAAGAATGCATTATCAAATTTGTTCCTTCCAATATCCCCATGGCATGGGTACTGACGGGATCCTCATTGTAAACATAGGAAAACTGAACCTCTAGGCTCAAGGTAAGCCACTAGCCCAGAGTCCCACAGCCAGTCATTGGCAGAGCTGGGTCTCAAGCCCACATGCCTGTGACCTGTAAACCCCTCACTTCAGTGCTATTTTAAATGCTGCTTAAAATCCTATACTCAGCTTTCCATAGGGCTTACTATCCTGCATCCTAACTGTCCATTTAGGCACCTGCTTCTCCATCAGACTGTGAGTCCCTGAGGGTGTCTCCCAGTTCCATCTGAGCTGGAGCTCCAGGGAGGCTACTTCCTGTCTGTGCCCACCGCTCTGTGCCCACCGCTCTGTGCCTCACTTTCCAGTCTGCAAGACGAGCTCTTCTGAGAAGCTAGTGAGGGGAGGGATGAAGCGCCCGGCACTGGGCCTGGGATGAGGGAGTGCCAGGAGTCCTCACTGGGCAGACGGGAAACAGTCACCCCTCAGGGAACTATGGTTTTCTTTGGAGACACCCTCCCAGACACACCCCAAAGACTTCCTCACCTCAGCTGTTCCCAGCTGCCTCAGGTTAGGGCAGGCCCAGTCCACAGAGCAGGGGAAGGGGCAGGAAGGGATGTTTACGAGGCCAGTGATAGGGAGGAAGGTGGTGGCTATGGGGTGGTCCATCACATCCTCTGAGACAAGCCTCTGGGCAGCGGGCCCAGGGGCCAAGTCTTCCTCACCACAGGACACACCCTGGCCCTTGTCACTAGCGGTCATCAAATAAATCCAACATTTAGAAAGGGGCCTGCAGAGGACACCTTCCTGAAATTCAACAATTTTAATAAAAGAGAAAAATGGACCAGCTCACTCCAGACAACCACTGCCAGACAGGTAATTACACCGCTCCTGTCCTGAGCTGGGACGCTGGTGGCAGAGGCACCTGCCCAGGTAATTCATCAGCCCAGATTTCAGGACTCCCCGAGAGCCATCTGCATGTGGTCTCCATCCAGGTTACTCAGCACGCCTCTAGATTTCACCATCACTTTTTATGCTGCCCCTGAACAGGAAGGCAGGCACCATACCGGGTGGCACAAGTGAAATACTGACTTGCTCACAATGGCCCAGAGAAAAACAGTCCATTCAAGGGAACCAGTTGTCTCCAACTGCCCGATGTTCCCAGCCTCGGTTTTCCCTGTGACTCGCTGAGTTGCAGGCATCACATCAGGTAAACAAGAGCTCAGCTGTACATTCATAGAGAATAAAGGTGTGTTGTGTAGATAGTGCCTCAGTTTTCTCATCTATAAAATGGGCCTAAGGGAGGGAGATGATGGGGACTCTCATTATATTGCTTGAAATATTTTTAAACGAACATACGTTGTTGTTCTGGGAAAATAACGTGCCATGGAAATCTAAATCAATTAATTAAATGAAGATAAGAGTAATGATGGGGTTGCAGTGAGGGTTAAAGGAGATGATACGACACCCACAGCACAGTGCCAGGCACATGCTGAGCATGCAATGCCCGTGGCTTCCAGTCTGCTCCAATTATTGTGGCTGATGATGGTTGGTTGTCACAGCTGGAAGTCAGGGTTCTTGGCAAGCTATTGATTGTGTGACTTTGGACACAGGGGCCAACCTCTCTGATTCATCTATGAAATCAGAACAACAGTCTCCCAGCCTAGAAGCAGAGGGATGCACTGAATGACTTTTTTGCACTATTTCTAGCCCCTGAAGTCTCCATTTGTGAGTCGCCTCAGTGTTGGTGACCTTTGACGTTCACACTTCAGGAGGATAGGAGGCGGCTGCAGAGGCCCCTTCATCTCTCCACGGCCTCATAGCTTCAGTCACTCACTCATACATGCGTGCATTCATCCAGACACCCAGGAATATTTATTTAGCATGTGATGATCCTTAACTTGATCTTTGAGGAGTGGTCAGGGAATTCACAGGAACAGGTGAGACAGGTGGGAGGTGCTGGTTGCCAGGACCTGTGAAGTGCAGGAGGAGCTCTGGGCAAGGCTTGCCCAAATCTGCCTGGGGAAGTCAGGGAAGCCTCACAAAAGTGACACTGAACCCAGCCAAGAAGGGCAAGTAGGAGCTTGTTGGGGGGACACAGTGAGAAGGATACTCCAGGTGGGAGCAACTGCATGTGCAAAGGCTGAGAGTCTTGGGAGGCTTTGGCCTGTTCAAGGCAGAGAACGTGGTCAGGATGGCTGGAGAATGTGGTGTGGTTTAAGGGCAAAGCAAGAGATCAGATGACCCTTGTGGGGACTAGAGACCACGGATTGACATTTGACAAAGGCTTGTAGAGTCCCTGCCTGAGCTGGAACTCCAAGGAGGAATCTGAAGAGGCCAATGCCTGGGGTTCCCACTCCCTGTTTCCCCAGGAATGATGCTTGCAGGACTTTTTTCCATGTCTTGATTTCAAGTCCCAGCTCTGCTTTCAATCTGCTACATGACCCTGGGCAAGTGGCTTCACATCTCTGAGTCTCAGTTGCTTCAGTGATAAAACAAGATGTACATCATACAATTATAAAAAAGAAAAAAAGTAAAGCTATTTATTCATTCATTCATTCATTCATTTACTCATCTAGCAAGTGTTTGGGTGTCTTTACTCACCTCTGTGCTAGGCATGGGACCACAGCTGAGAACAACATAGGCCTGAACTCACATAACAAACGGGCTCAGGAGAGACACAATTGTTAGATAACCACTAATAAATACATGATTTTGGAATTTGAGGAACAAAACGAAAGGAAACTAATGAATGTAGTGAACAGTTAGAACAAGAGGCCTCTCCTTTATTTGGAAGGGGGAGAGAGAATCAGGGGACACTGCTATAAGGATGTGACAGAGCCAGGCAGAGTACCAAGGATGGGGCACTCCAGATGGAGAAACCAGCACCTGTGACGGTTTTGGGGAGGCCCATCAAGCTGTGTTTAAGGAATATCGATTAGTGTGACTGGGGTAGGTGGGTTTCTAAATACATGAAGCAAACATTGACAGAATTGAAGAGAGAAACAGACAGCAACACAATAACATTAGAAGACTTCAATACTCCCACTTTCAGTAATGGATAGAACAGCTAGACAGAAGACTAGTAGGGAACCAGGGGTCTTGAGCAACATTATAAACCAATTGGACCAACTGACATAGACAGAATACTCAACCCAACAACAACACAATAAGCATGGAACATTCTTCAGGATACACCACATGTTAGAACACAAAACAAGTCTTAATAGAGTTAAGAAAACTGAAATCATACAAAATATCTTTTCCAGCCACAATGAAATAAAACTACAGATCAATACTGGAAGAAAAACTGGAATAGCCACAAATACGTGGAAATTAAACAACACATTTTTAAACAATCAATGGGTCAAAGAATGACTAACAAGAAAAATTAGATAATATCTCGAGACAAATGAAAATGAAAACACAGCATACCAAAACGTATGAGAAGCAACAAAAATAGAACTAATAGAGAAGTTTATAGCTGTAAATGCTTACATTAAAAGAAGAGAGATCTCAAATCAACAACCCAACTTTGCATCTCAAGGAGAAAAATAAGAACAAACAAAACCCAAAGTTAGTGGAAGTACGGAAATAATAAAGATTAGAACAGAGAAGAATGAAATAGAGAATAGAAAAACAATAGAAAAAAATCAATGCAACTAAGAGTTCATTTTCTGAAAAGATTAACAAAATTTGCAAATCCTTAGCTGGATTAACTAAGAAAAAATAGAAAAAAATTAAATAGCTAATATTAGAAGTGAGAGGACATTGCAACTCATGCAACAGAAATTAAAAGGATTACAAGAGAATACTATGACAATTATATGTCAATAAATTGGATAATCTAAAAGAAATGGATAATCCCTAGACACATGCAACCTATGAAGACTTAATCGTGAAGAAATAAAAAACCTAACAGACCTATAACCTATAACCTACACTAAGGAGATTGAATCAGTAATCAATAACCTCTCAACAAAGAGAAGTCTAGGACCAGGACCAGACCAGGCTTCACAGGAGAATTCTACTAAATATTTAAAGAAAAATTAACACCAATCCTCCTCAATCTCTTCCAAAATATTACAGAGGAGGGAATATTTCCTAACTCATTCTATAAAGCCAGTATTACCGTGATACCAAAGCCAGAAATACACACTATGAGAAAACTACAAACCGATATTTCTGATGTATATTGATGCAAAAATCCTCAACAAAATACTTGCATAACAAATTCAATGGCACATTAAAAGGATTATACACCATGAGTAAATGGAGATGATTCCTGGAATGCAAAGATGTTTCAACATACAAAAATTAATCAAAGTAAGTAAGAGACAAAAACCGCATAATCATCTCAATTAGTGCATAAAAAGGAATTAACAAAAATTTAACACCTCTTTATTTAAAAAAAACACTCAACAAATTTATTTAGCATGTTATAATCCTTGACTTGATCCTTGAGGAGTGGTCAGGGAATTCACAGAACAGGTGAGACAGGTGCAATGGGAGGTGCTGGTTGCCAGGACCTGTGAAGTGCAGGAGGAGCTCTGGGCAAGGCTTGCCCAAATCTGCCTGGGGAAGTCAGGGAAGCCTCACAGAAGTGACATTGAACCCAGCCAGGAAGGGCAAATAGGAGCTTGTTGGAGGGACACAGTGAGAAGGATACTCCAGGTGGGGGCCCACTCTCACCACTTCTCACAAAGTTATCCTGGAAGTCTTAGCCAAAGCAATTATAAAAGAAAAAGAAATAAAAGGCATCCAAATTGGAAAGGAAGAAGTAAAATTAATTCTAACCAAGATGATATGATTTCATGTATAGAAAACCCTAAAGGTTTTACACACACACACACACACACACACACACACAGTTATAACTAATAAATGAATTCAGCAAAGTTGCTGGATACAAAATCGACATGCAAAAAGCAGTTGCATTTCTATACAATAACAATGAACAATCTGAAAAGAAAATTAAGAAAATAATCTCATTTACAAGAACATTGAAAAGGATAAAACACTTGGGAATATACTTAACCAAGAAGGCAAAATGCTTGCACACTGAAAACTACGAAACATTGTTGTAAAAAATTTAAAACACAAATAAATTTAAGGACATCCCATGTTCAAGTACTGGAAAAGTTAATCATGTATAATTTTTCATACTACTCAATGCAACCTACAAATTTAAGTCATTGAGATCTATCAAAATTTCAATGGCATTTCTTTGCAGGAATAGAAAAAAGTCTTAAAATTCATAAAGAAACCCAAGAAATCCTGAATAGCCAAAACCATCTTGAAAAGTTGGAGGTCTCATGTTTCCTAATTTTGGAACATATCACAAAGTTACAATAATGAAAAGATGTGTTACTGGCATAAAGACAGACAGATAGACCAATGGAACAGAATAGAGAACACAGAAATAAACCCTCACATACATAACCAAATGACCCTCAACAAGCTTCCAAGTCTGCTTGATAAGAAAAGAACAGTCTTTTCAACAATTTTCAACAAATGGTACTGGGAAAACTGTCTATCACCAGCAAAAGTATAAAGTTGGACCCTTATCATACACCACATACAAAAATTAACTCTAAACGGATTAAAGAGCTAATCATAAGACCTAAAAACTACAAAGTTCCTAGAAGAAAACAGGGGGAACCTCACAGCATTGGTTTTGGCAATGACTTATTGGATATGACACAAAAAGCACAAACAACAAAAGCAAAACTAGACACATAGGACTATATCGTTGTTTAAACCTTCTGTACCTCAAAGGAAATGATCAACAGAGTGAAAAGGCAACCTATAGAATGGGAGAGACCATTTGCAAATCATATATCTGGTAAAGGTTTAAGATCTAGAATATTTTTTAAAACTCTCTGACAATAAAACAATTTTTAAAAGCCAATTATAAAATGGTCAAAGAACTTGAATAGACATTTCCCCAAAGAAGATATACAAATGGCCAACAGCAAATGAAATGATATTCAACATCACTAGTCATTAGCAAATAAAAACCAAAGCCACAATGAGACATTACCTCATACTCATTAGGACGGCCACTATTAAGAAAGGGAAGGAGAAGGGGGAGGGGAAGGGAGGGAAAAGAGGGAGGGTGGGAGGGAAGAAAGAAAGAAAGAAAGAAATCCTTTGACAAAATCCAACATCTGCTAATCATGAAAACTCTCTGCAAACTTGGTAATATAAGGAAACTTCCTGAACCTGACAAACGGCATCTGCAAAAGACACAACTAACATCACACTTACAGATAAAAGACTGCTTTTCCCCAAGAGCAGGAGCAAAGCATGTTTCTCTCTACATCAGGCTGCTCCTGACATCCTCACCTCCACCCATCTCAGCTACGCTCAAGGTTCATAGACAAAACCTACTCCCCTGCAGGGGGAAAAAAGGTCTAATGGAAGCAAATCACTGCAGCCTGCCCCAGGAATCCATAGCCGCCAACATCAGAGACATAGCAGGTGCAAAAATGGGGTGGACGACCCTGGAGGTGGGACACATTACAGGGACTGTGCCTGCTTTCTGGGGAAACTAAAACCCTATAGATGCCATCATTCTTCACCTATCTTCTCTGAGTAGATAGACAGAGAGCCTTGGAACTTGCTGTCAGGGGATTCCTCTAATGGCTTTTTGTGGTAGTTTCAAAAGCCATTGTGCCAACATATTGCCCTGGTGTGTTTTTTGTTTTGTTTTGTTTTGTTTCAAAAAATGCAACTTTTATAGAACATGCTCAGTAATGGGGGAAGACAGCAGAGAAGTTCCTCCCTTCCTCCAGGTGGCCTCTGCATGTTGGAGACATTTGGGGTCGCCCCACAGGCCTCAGACATCAGAAGCCCTTCTTTGCACTCAACTGCTTGTTGGATTTGCAGATAACGCTGAGCGTTTTGCAGAGTTGGACCTGAAAACAGCATCCCAGGCATATTCTTCTCTAAGCGCCTCCTCTGTGAGAGCATCTACAGCATCCACATTCCCTTTAAACATGAATCTCATTCATCTTTACTCCACTACAGTGCCAAGCACAGTGCCCAAAGACTTAGCAGGGACTTGGGAAAATGCTGGTTGTATTGAACAGAACGTGAAAGAGAAGTTAAACACACTCTTAAGGTTGTATCTGAAAGGGAAAAGAAAATATTTAAAAAGGAAAATCCTTGGCCAGGCACAGTGGTTCACACCTGTAATACCAGCATTTTGGGAGGCCAAGGCTCCCTGAGCTCAGGAGTTCACAACCAGCCTGGGCAATACAATGAAACCTCATCTCTACTAAAATAAAAAAAAAATTAGCCAGGCTTGGTGGCGTGCACCTGTAGTCCCAGCTACTCAGGAGGCTGAGGCAGGAGAATTGCTTGAATCCAAAAGGCGGAGGTTGCAGTGAGCTGAGATTGTGCCACTGCGCTCCAGCCTGGGCGACAGAGCGAGACTCCATCTCAAAAAAACAAAAACAAAACAAAAACAAAAAAAAAACGATAACCCTTTTCTATTCATCCATGGAGAGCACAACACTTCAAGAAAGGCTTTGGCAAATCCCTTCGTAAAGTGCAGAAGTGTGGAACTCCTGGGTAGAGTCACTCTCACTCATGACATTGTGACTTTGTGTATATATGCATATATACAAATTTTAATGTTGTATATGTAATACATGAATGTATAAGTATTGATATCAAATAGTTAAGTATTAACGTATACGGTGATGATAAGTTTCTCCCTTAGCATCTCTCTGTTCCTCCACTGGGACACCACTATTATATTTGGAGTTTTATGGAAACTGCTCAGATAAGAAATATCTCACCTTCTCAGGATCAGATAAAATCAGATCATTTATCACAAGACAGAAATTTCAAGAAACCAAGAGACAAAATCTGGCCCAAAGGGTCTGTCCTTCTAGTACCTGGGAAGTGCATGCTCCAAGTGTACAGCTATTACCCCAGTGCCCACGACTTCCACCTTCAGTCTGTAGGAGGAAGCTGTCATTTACCTTATTGGTCTAACACCCAGAATAGCTCAAAGTGGGCAGAGAGCATCAACTGAGCCTCTAGCAGCAAGTTTGGGCAACTCTTCCAAAAAGGGGGATTCGGACCCTGGAGCAGTAATGGGGACCAGCAAGCACATCTATCTACTCATGCCTCTCTTATCTCATTCAGAACACTGAGAAGTGAGAATTATTTTATTTTTTGTCCTTGAGAGAAGACACTTAACCCTCTACAGAACTTAGTGTGAGAAAGTACATGTGATCAGTGACAGTCTTAAAATATGTCTGCACATCCTTGCCCCCGGGTCCGAATTCCCCTTTTTGGAGAGTTGCCCAAACTTGCTGCTAGAAGCTCAGTTGACGCTCTCTGCCCGTCTTGAGCTATTCTGGGCTTCAGACCAATCAGATAAATGACAGCTCCCTCTGACAGACTAAGGGTGGAAGGCGTGGACATGGGGTAATACTTTTCAATACCTCATATAAGTGGACTCATACTGCTCCTAGATCTGGGCTGATCTTTAGTGACCGATCAGCTAGGAGACTATGACACTCCTCCCACAGGCAGAATGTCTTCATCCCCTCTGTAGACCCCACCAAAGGCCCGCTGAGTATGTCAATAGGCTAAAGGCACAGGATCTTGTCATCTGAACCAGGTCCAGGTGCAGATGAGCCCCTCAGGTAGAGCTCAGTGAGAACAGGGTCTCAGGAGAGGAGGAGGTAGAAGAGCAAGGATAGCAAACACTTTCAGGGAGGGTGATTGCAAAATGAAGCAATGGAATGGGGTTGCAGCAGGAATAAGGGGTGTTGTGATGGGATAAATAGCAGAGTGCTTGTACCCTGATGGGAGCGATCCCATGGAGACAGGAACATCAGTGACTCAGGAAGGGCAGTGTTGCAGAACCAGGAAAGGGGTGTGAGCTTGAGACAAATGCAAATGAAATTTGCCTGGGTAGGAGCACAAACAGCTCCTGCAGGGTCTCAGACCCATGAGAGATTTTCGCCATGGTCTCCCAACACAGGATCACACGCTTCCTTTGGCAGGAGGCTGGTATTGCTGCAAAGCCACTGGCCATTCAAGGGCCCCAGGAGACGCAGCATGCAGAGGCACAGAGAGCTGAGGGCTGAGCTGAGAGGGATCTTGGAGACCACACAGTTAAAGATGCTCATTCTGCAGATGTGAAGTCCAAGATCCCCACTGACTAGAGGCACTCCGGCCCAGAACCTGGTCTCCCAACTCCAAGTTCAGTCATTCTTCTGCAAAGATTAAATCCTCATTCTGTTCTGACTCCCCATCCCTTAATCCTTCCCTTCAGATCCTCCATTCTCTCTAGAGTAAGCCCTCAGCAGCTCCCCTAACCCCAGCACGCTGCGAAATCTCAGAGTTTACGACACCCCAAACACTCCCAGGTACCCACCCGTCCAGTCCACCAGTTCTTTCTCCACTGTGTCTCTCCTCACCCCACCCCCACCCAGCTCTCTGCCACTGCTTCACTGCAGCCCTCACAGCTGGGCCCATGGCCCCACTACCTCTCCCCAACCTTGGGGGAACACGGCTCACTCCCTGCATCTATAAGGACAGCCAGGGGCAAATGGGGCCATGTCCATGGTAACTAGTGCCTTACACATCTGTCCAGGAAGCCCTGAGTTGTTTCCCACAGCAGGGTCAGAGAGATCCTCTGCACAGAGAATTCTTTGTCACATGTGTCTGGGAAAAACTGCAAACCACCTGGTTCTCTGCCACACAGCTTCTCAGAGCCTTTAATGCAGCCAGTGACCAAGGGGAGAATGTCTGAGTCTGCTTGGCTGTTCACCCTACTCTGCCCTTCAGCAAGTTACTTCACCTCTGTGAGCCTCAGTTTCCTCACCTGTAAAGGGGGGACAATAATAGAACCTACCTCCAGGGTTGTGGAGAGAATGAAATGAAGTCATTTGTGCATAAGCAGTGCCTACCACAGAACAGCCACCTGTAAATTCTGCTTTTCTTATGTTTCACGTCATTTTCATACCATCCTTGGGGGCCAGGTTTAATAACCTGGCTCCTGCCTTTTTCCTGAGACCAAATCCTCATCTGGAACCTTGCCCAGTGCCCAGTTCCCCTGACTTGGGTCACAGCCTTGCTCCTGCCAGGCCCACCCCTCCCCTCAGCCCCCTGTCTCGGACTTCTTCTGAGGCAGACCCTGCGACAGGGAGGGTGAGTGGTTTATTTGGGAGGTGACCTGAGTAAGCAGTATCAGGACTGCCAAGCAGTGGCCAGGCCCTCCTCAAACAATCAGCAACAGGACATGTGAGAAGCAGATTCGCACCTCACCCAGCACAAGTTGTCCACACACCTCACTCAAGTCACTGGCACTTATTTATCTGGGCGCTTGCTGTGGCCCCCGTAAACTTCCCTATCAGGGAAGGTCCATCCACTCTGACTTCCAGGTGGCAGAACTGAGGCACTGAGAGGTTAAATCACCACCCCAACATCACCCAGTTGATCCTAAGAAGCCCTGAAGTGTCATGGGGAAGGGGACACACATCCAACCCTCCCTCCCACTGACCCCATCTGCAGATGTGGTTTTCAGTAACCTCCAGAGATGATCCCCCGCCATCACCCTCATAAACCCTTCCTGGCTTCCCATCCATCCCACTAAGCAAATGTCGAAGATTGTCTCCTGGAACCAGAGGTCATGACAATCTGACTGGCAGACACTAGGTGAAACCTCAGCCCTGCTCCCAAGAAGGACTTGTTGAACTAACCTTCCCTGGCACATGGAGTCTGCAGAGAGGCCTTCTTCACTTTGGACTTCGTGGTAGTTGTTATCAAAAATGATTTATGGAGGTTGAAAGTTTTAGGAAGACTTTAGGGATCAGCCTGCTGGACTCACGTAAATATGTTCACCACCAGTGAGATATTTGGATAAAGCAACACTAATCGTGAAATCCTGAATCTTAATTCTACTCTTATTTGTGTTGAGTAATTGAGCATGGGGTGAAACTGCCTTGACGGCCTGGCCCTCTCAGGAAGGACACCAGTACCCTGCCTTCTTCTGGTAGAAAACCGCAAAGACCCCTGAGCCTGGGAGCATTCCCACGGGCCTTCCTCCCAGCAGCCGCCCCAGGTTTCCTCTTTCGGGGAAGTCAGCTTTCCTGCTTCCTGCTCAGGTCATCTCAGCAGAAGTGAGTGCGCCAGTGGAGCAGATGCAGAGGCCACAGCAGAGCTCTGGGGAGGGGAGGTGAGGAAAAACCACAGAGTCAGAGTCCAAGAGAACAGGATGTGAGCCCTGATTCTCCACCTTGCCAGCTGCAAGATCTCGGCACATCGCTGTACTCCTGCAGGCCTCAGTTTCCCCATCTGCAGAGCAGGAGCTGTGCCTCCCACCTGTGTAGAACTGGCTATTGTTCTCTCCTCATACGACTCCCCTGCTTAGCCTAGGCCTGTTTGGGGAGCCCCTCCAAACCTGCAGTTTAACAGACCTGGAGCAGACACGGTGTCCAGGCTGGGAAAACCAGATCCTTACGCATATTCATTTCATCCTCTCCACCCAATAAGGTAGGTTCCATTATCCCCACATATCACAGATGAGAACCTCAGGCCCAGAGAAGTTTTATAAATGGGCTTGTGAAAGGAAAATAAATCTCAAGACCCCAAAATTACTAAGTCAAGGGAAAAGTCAAGCTGGGAACTTAAAACCTGCCTCTCATTTTAATCCTTAAATAAGATAGCTAAAAAGATAAAAGGGCTACATATCTCCCTGACAAATTGCCCACAAGAAAATTCCTTGTAAGACTCAAGATCTTTACCCTAAAACAGTTCTGTTGAACTTCACCTTGGCAATGTAAACTGATCTTCAGAGACGTGGACAGAAACTCATCCCTCTGCTCACCTCAGACAAATGCGTGTCTGATTGCTTCCTCTGCCTTATCGTTTACGTGAAAATGCAGACTCACTGAGTCAGACTAAATTGTGTATTCAGTGAAAGGCGGATCAAGGACTCAGAAGAATGCAACCTTTCATCTCCTATCTACCTATGACCTGGAAGACCCCCCACAGCCCTGCCCCCTTGAAGTTGTCCTGACTTACCCGACCGAACCAATGTACATCTTACACATATTAATTGATGTCTCATGTCTCCCTAAAAAGTACAAAAGCAAGCTCTACCCAGACCACCTCAGGCACATGTCATCAATCTCTCCTGAGGCTGCATCGCAGGCATCCTTAACCTTGGCAAAATTAACTTTCTAAATTTGATTGAGATATGGCACATACTTTCTGGTTCACTGGTTCAAGGTCACTCCCATGGCTAGGGAGTGGCAGAACTAGGATCTGAATGCAGACAATGCGGCCCCACAGCCCTTGCTGGATATAGAGATCTCATTTTAAAGGGTTGGCCATCCCTATTTGACAGATGAAGAAACTGAGGCTCAGAAGGAATTTGCCTAAGGTGGCAGAGGTAGAATTTGAATCCCAGTCTCTGTGGCCCGAGAGCCCGAGCCCTGGTGCTGATTGGTGACTAACCAGACCCTGAATAGGACTGCTCTCTTTTGGACCTGGGGATCCCCTTCCCCCCTCCACCCTGGCAGGACCCAGCCTGCTCTCCCATCCCCTGTTGAATGTACATATGACTCCCCACAGTCTCTCTGTGGTCTGAAGCCCTACTAGACCATGGACCTCCTCTGTTCATGACAAACCCACCGAGACTGTGGCTGCCCCTCAGCACTGGGCCCGAGACATGTCTGTGCTCACTAGGCACCTGCCCAAATCACCTAGGTCTCATTAGCGGGGGTCGCTTCCGCTCCAGCCCACCTCTGCAGTGAGGTTGAAAGAGAAAGAGCAGCCCTCCCACAGAGCTCGCTGCTGGCTTGCAGCCCACCCCAACTCCCCCACCCCAGGCTGGGGACAGCCAAGCAAAGGACACAAAATGGTGCCCAACTCCACCCTTGGAGCAGCCAGGCCAGAAACCGGAGGCTCTGGCTGAGCAGAGGGCAAAGGGTCAATGATGAGACACAGCAGGGAAGCCTCAGCCACACTCGCTCTCCACCCACAGTGGGGTTAGGCTGAGTTGAGCTGTGGCCATGCAGATTAGTGTGGCCTGGAGCAGCGTGAGGAAGAGTTTGTCTCTGGCAGGGCTGCATTGGTATCAGTCAGGGGAGGATGGAGTCTGCTGGCTTTGAGATCTGGTGCTCTGTGCACAGCAGTGTCCTTAGAGACTGTGGCTGAGGCTGTGGGTGCCTCGCTCATGTCCCCTGTGCACTCGCCCTCACACACCAAGGAAGGTGCTCACTAAGGACACCTGCCACTCTGCCCCTCCATTACAGAAGGGAGCTTCTTCACAAAGCAGAGCATCTGCTCTACGCACCAGGGCAGTCCCAGCTCAAAGCAGGACAGAAAAAGCCCCATTCCCACAGAGCAGACATTCACAGGAGATGGACATTAACAGACCAACTGCGTCTACTGTCAGGTGGTGAAATGCACTAAGGGGAGCCCACATCACACGATGAGACCACAGAGGCAATGGGTGTGAGGCCAGTGTAGCCTGGCTGTGCGTGGCGAGGGTGGGGGTTGGGTTCATCCTTCCAGAATCTCCAGCCCCTGTGCTTGTGAGGATGCTCAGTGACCAAACCGTTGGGGCTGTGGAAGCCAGAGGCGGTTCCCTCACCTATTTAGACTGTGGTCTGAGGAACAGAGACCCCCTTTCAGTGGAGATGAGAGCCAGGCGCAGGCTGGCCCTCGGCAAATGTCTGACAACTGAGCATCTAGATGAACTGAGACCCCTCCTCAGGCCCCTTGTGTGGGGAACTGATGGGCAGGGGCCTCAATCCCTTTTGTCTGGTGAGATACCTCCACACGGCCACATTCCCTGGAGATTAGAGTGCCTGCACCCTCTTTTACACAGTGTCTCCAGAGTTCATTGCTCAGCAGATGGGGCCCAGGAGGGAGGGAGCAGTAGATGGGGGTGGTCAATGACAGTGTGGGACCCCTCCTCACCTCCCTTCTCCAGGCAAAGCCATCAACCCCTGGCAGGAAGGAGAGTGACTGGACAGCCCCACTGCAGAGATAGGCAGAGCTGGGGTGGGAACAGGAGATGGGAAATGTCACATCACAAAGCAGAGAAAATGACTCAGGACGTAACATTCCCCCGGTGAACCCAGAAATCATAGAAAGAACTGCACTTAGCTGCATGGGCCCCCCTCGCCTCGCCCTCCTGCTCCAGCCCCCTCGCCTAGCCCTCCTGGTCCCCAGGGAAGCTCCCAACCCTCCATTTCCGCTGTAGTGCCTGTTTCAAGCGCACTGTTTTTTCCGCTTGATAAAGTGTAATTCATTTAAGGCTCTCTGATGGTTATTTCGCGTCTCCAAAGCATACTTTTTATGGAAAGATCAATTCCAAGAAAACACTTAAAAGTCTGTGAAAGTTAGATCCATTACCAAGTGCTAAGTGGCCAATCACTCACAGAGGAGGCCTTTGAGTAAGCCCAAGAAATGATCAAACTGACTGGGCGGCTCTGCCAGGAGCCCCGGAGCGACATTTACAACACGGGTTTACAAGTCTTAATTATTTTTCCTTCCACTGAAATTAAGCTGCATTTCGGGCCCTGAGAGGATGATCAAAGTCTCATCAGAGAGCAAATCAGCCTCATGCAGTGGACTGAGAAGCCCCTTTCAGATCACCCCCACCGAAAAGGGGCCTCTGTTCCTCAAACCTCATGAGCGTGTTCAAGAACAGCTCCTGGTTCCCACAGCCCCTATGGTTTGGGCATTAGGCATCCTCACATGCACAGGGGCAGTGAAGAGCAAAAGAACTGGAAATGCCACCTCAGTGCCAAGATTCCAAACCAGCAGAGACCATTTGTAGAGATCCAGAGAGGGCTGGGGGTTGGCAGGGAGCAAGGAGACGGGGAGTGTCCTAATTCTGACACACTAATCGAGATATCATCTAAAGACTCTAAATGCAGGGAGTGGACCATGGCCTAGGGCCTCATCTAATGCCAGAATCCCCGACACAAGAACAGAAAACCAAACACCACATGTTCTCGCTCATGAGTGGTTGCTGAACAATGAGAACACACAGATGCCGGGAGAGGAACATCACACATCACTGGGGCCTGTCGGAGGGACAGAGGGGCTAGGGGAGGGATAGCAGGGGGTGGGGTGATAGGGGAGGGATAGCTTTAGGAGAAATACCTAATGTAGACGGCAGGGTGATGGATGCAGCAAACCACCATGGCACGTGTATACCTGTGTAACAAACCTGCACATTCTGCACACGTACCTTAGAACTTAAAGTATAATAAAATTATTTTAAAAAGAATACAGCATAGAAGTAGCACTGCCCTCGGCTCTCAGCCACTATAAGCCTTTATGTATGTTCTACATGTACTAGTTCATGAAAACTCTCACAATAACCCATTACAGTAACATTATTATTCTCATTTTACAAATGAGGAAACTGTGGCTTACACAGTTAAAGTCATTCACCCTGAAACATCCAAGTTGCACATCAAAGCCAGGAGTGTCTGATACCAAAGTTGAAGCACTTCATCTCACTCTTATGCCTCCCTCTAACTCCTGATTGCACACCCCCCCCAAGGATGGGGAGCTCACCACCATTCAAGGCAGCCCATTCTGTCTCTGAACAGATTTGACTGTTAGAAAGTCCTTCCTTCAGGCCACGTGTAGGGCATTTACTTCCTCCTTCTCATCGCAGTATTTTTGTAGCTACAACAGCCCCGAATGCAGTTCAGCGTTTATGGAACAAAATTGTGAGTGATTTTCCAGTTGCCCTGGACCCTCAGATCACATAACCTGAACATGCCCAGATGAACCAAGTACGCAACCACAGGGGGAATCTAAGTACTCAGGCAGAGGAATGGGGACAGAATTAGGAAGCGGACACTGCACAGCAGATCCAGGATCCAATCACATCAAGCTCTGGCATCACCCCATGCCAGGATCCAGTCAGATCACTCCTCCTGGCATCACCTGGTTGCAAGATCCAATCAGATCATGCCTCATTACCCTATTATTATAAAACCCAACCCGGCTCGCAGTTCAGGGAGGCATTACTTCAGGACCTATCCCTGGTGTCCTCCTTACTTGTTACAAGTAATAAAATCTCCTTGTTAAATCCTCCTTGGTTGTGGTCATTGGGTTAATACCCACCAAGCAACCAAAGCCAACCATTCTAAGGGCAACACTTTTTGTAATCAAAGACAGCCCTCTCTTCCTGCAGAGATTTTATATCCCAGGTTCCACAACCCCACCTCTTCCCTGCTGATCCTTCCTGAATGAGAGGACATTTGCTAAGACACAGCATTTGTCACAGACAACTGGGTAAACTATCTTTGATCCTCTGCCCTAATCCCATGATTCTTGTTAAAAATCCCCACTCACAAGAGAAGCTAAAGGTCCATTTGATGAGAATTGAAACTATTCATGATTGAACTTCAAAACTGGCCACAGTTCTCTACTCTTCCCTGTGTCCATGCCCTTTGAAACCCTTCCATCAAGACAGAAAATTTAGTTCCCTACTCCTTCATCTGAGCTGGCCCTCTCCTGGCTTTGGCCAATACAATGCTGCAGAAGGGACACTGTATCATTTCTGAGCCTAAGCCTCAAGAGGCCCTGTGCACTTCTGCTCTATTTTATAACCTTCACCGTGAGAACAAGCCTGTGCTAATCACTGGAGGATGAGAGAACACATGGAGCAGAGGTAAGCTATTCTGGCCAAGGCCTCCTGGACCAGCCAGCCTTCAACCAACACACCAGCCATCCTGAGGGGCTAATAATCCCAACCAAGACCAGCTCAGGCCAGCCCAGAGCAGCAGAACCACCCAGCAAACCTACATACTCTTAAGCTACAAGCCACTAAGTTTTGAGATGGCTTGTTATGCGGCAATAGCCAACTGATACACCATATCTCTCTGATCCCAAAGTAGTTCTATTCAGTTATCTTTCAACACTGCATATAGTACCTTGCCTCTTTCGAATTTTCCCTTTACCATCACCTTTACTCTTAAAAAAAGAGAAAAGCACAGTAAATTCTCCCATGTCTAGAGAGACCATATGGAGACATTCATTTGCTACAACCTATATTTCCCTTCAGTCATTCCTTCATTCAGTCATTCAACAAACATTTACTGTATGGCTGTTATATGTGCTAGGTACATGGTCCCCACCATCATAGAACACAGAGGCTACCAGCACTAAACAAATAATTGCAGAAATAATAAATGGTAAGCAGCATTTCACTCTGGGTTTGCATGAAGTACCCCAGCCTGAAATTAAATTGCAACTTCAATGCACAGAGCTCATGTTACAAAAGAGCAGGTGCTCCCGGGGAAAAGGCAGTCACACCTATAAATACACAGCTGGGGTGGCTCCACACGATGGGAACACCATCTGCAAATCATGGAGGTGTGCAGGTCCTTAAGACCATGATGACACACAAGGGCCTCTGCGGGCAAGGCAAGGAAGAGTTCATGTCTCCCCCACAGGATGCATCCTAATTTCCAGGTAGTCCAGGGAGGAAGAGAGGGAGCTGCTGTGGGGGGAGCCGCTGTGGGGGGAGCCACTGTGGGGGAGCTGCTTTGGGGGAGCTGCCATGGGGGGGCTGCTGTGGGGGGAGCTGCTGTGGGGAAGCCGCTGTGAGGGGAGGTGCTGTCGAGGTAGGGAGCCGCTGTAGGGGGAGCCGCTGTTGGGGGAGGTGCTGGGAGGGGAGCTGCTGGGGGGGAGGTGCTGTGGGGGAGGTGCTGTGGGGGGAGCTGCTGTGGGGGGAGCTGCTGTGGGGAAGCTGCTGTGAAGGGAGGTGCTGTCGAGGGAGGGAGCCGCTGTCGGGGGAGCCGCTGTGGGCAAGCTGCTGTGAGGGAGCTGCTATTGGGGAGCTGCTGTTGTGCGGGGAGCTGCTGCTGCGCGGGGAGCTGCTGCTGTGGGGAAGCTGCTGTCGGGGGAACCGCGTTGGAAGCGCCGCCGCCGTGGGAGGGGCCGTCGTCGTGGGAGGGGCCGTCGTCGTGGGAGGGGCCGTCGTCGTGGGAGGGGCCGGAGCCCTGCGGAACTAGACGTTCAAGCCTCAAGCCCTGTGCTGTCTCTCTTGTTGAGGGGATAAAACCTGTCCTCTCCTCTTGGAAGCAACACTGAATGACATCACACCCGGACCCTCCATTACCCATGGGCTCTTTCTCAAATGGCCCAAGGTGCCTGCATTCATCAGAGGAAGCCATTTCCAGGAATGTCCAAGGCTCCAAGAACAGCCGCTTTCCCCGTCTCCCTGCGTCCTCCCCCTCCCTGCCTCCCTCCCTCCCTCCGTTTCGCAGGGTACATGGCAGTTGCGCACATTTGTGAGCACATTTGCAGGGAGCTCCTGATGGTGGGTCAGGTCCCTCTGAGGACTGTGCGCATTCCCAACAATGACAATTATTAGTCTAGCTGACATCAATACTGTTCTCAGGCTAATATATTTAACCTAATGAGGCATTTATTTTCAGTTTGAAAACTACTGAAGAAGCATGTTTCTTCCCCGTGAGCTAAGCTGATGAACAGATTAATCCTAGACTAAGAAAATGGAGTTAACTGGCTTATTTTTGTTCTTCAGTTATGACCAGCCTTGGATTAATTTGAGTTAACCTGGTTATTTCTTATAGTAATAAATAGGAAGAACTTCTCTACCTGGCTTTGTGGCTTTTCTTCCATTTATCTGCTTTTCCCTTTATACCAGGTCTGAGGAAATTAAATAATAATAATACCAACATTTGATGGGGGAAGGGAGAACGCCTGAAATTGAGCAGCAGAAGAGCAAGAGCATGGAAGGGAATCTCTCACATGACGACAGTAATAGCCACAGTATCCAGGTCAAGGAGTCCTGCTGGCCCATCTCTGCCATTGCCAGCTTTGCAGAGTTCACTGTTGGAGCCCCAATGCCAGGTCCATGGTGGGCACTCATAGATATTTGTTGAAATGAGTGAAATACATACTCAACAATGGTGACTCTTACTGTTGCTTAAGGAATCACGTGTTCTCAAAAGGAAGAAGACGACCATTGTTCCAGACACAGCTAGTGGGTGAGCCGGTGTTCAGTGACTCTTAGCTCAAGCATATCCCAAAGGCCAAGTTTCTTTGATGACTTGGCCAATGACTACACCCACATCTCTCTCCCCACAGCCTGAGAGGCCCTGCCAGTCATGGGATGCCAGCCAGCATGCATTCCCCTCCCTCCCGGGAATGGACTTCCAGGCCATGCCAACTCAATGTCTGCCCTGCCCACAAAAAAGGGCTTCACACACTTTTGACATCCCCATGCCTGCTCAGTGACCCAAACTCACACTGGTGGCAGGGTCAGCCCTGTTTTTATTGTGTTCATAGGTGAGAGAGGGACGTGGTTAATGAGTGGGAGCTTTATAGGTAAAGACAGGTGGTTTCAAATCTCAAGTCTGCAAGTTGTCAGCTGCGAGGCTTTGGACCTTCACCCAAAGTCCCTTCACCTTTGAGGCTCTGTCCTCTAAATTTAAAATGATTATAATGTTTTCTTTCTTAAGTTGCTAAAATGATTAAATGAAACCATAAAAAATGGCTAATGTGGTAACTATGTAAAATATAATTTTTAAAAGGAGTTGGTATCTTCAAGCATATCTGGTACTTTGCTATTCTGCCACTTTAAATCTGTCTTCCCTCTGCAGATCAGTTCTCTGACTTGTTCTGATTCCAAATTGTGGATCTGATCCATTGAGTTCTCCTGTTCCTCTTGACCTAGATCCCCCCTCTTCCAGGCTGGCCATCATAGTCCTGACAGCCATCTATGATCTTGGATTATAACTCCTGGGTGTTACTGCTTCTTAATTTATCCACCACCTAATTTATCCACCACCTTCCTAATTTACCCAGCACAGTGAGTGACTGTCATATCCAGTTAAGTCCATGCCCTTAGGAAGCCAACTCCTCTCCCCAACCAGAGTTCACATGGAGAAGCTGAGACAGATGGAGAGAGCTTGACTCTGGTGTCCCTGGTGCTGGACAGCCCCCAAGCTAGAACAGACACAGCCTCAGGACATCGGTGGGGAAACAGTCCATGATGCCTCTCCATCCACCATTTGGGGATTCCTGCATCACCAAAGGACTGTTATTTGCCATCCTTAAGGCTACAGGAAGAAGGGATACAGTGGTCTAATGGGGTGGATCTGGAGAGGGTGTGATTTTAGGGTGAAGGGAATGCTTCGTGCTCCCCTGGGCCTTGGATGCCCTGTAATGGGGCCTGATCCATTGTCTCCTTCAGAACCTTGGACAGCAGCCCAGCAGCCATAAGCTTTTCCCCAACTCCTGTGCTCTGGTCTTTAAAGCCTAATGATCCTAGGATGCCTGATTTGAGTAACAAAAGGCAGGCAATCGCTCATAGCCCTAATTTTGTGCCTGTATAGGGAAAATTGCCCCCAAATCACCTTGCAAATCTACTGATGACCTACCACAATTTGCCTTCCAAGCATTTTCCCCTTCTGTTCTACATAGCAGCAATGTGTTTACATTGCTCAAACTAATTAGATATTTGCTAAAAAGCTTCTTTATAAGGGGCCTCATGAAACCCTGAAAAAGTCTCATGTCAAGGAAGCAGCTCCCAGATTATGAGAATATTCTAGCCAGAAGGGCTTTGGCAATTGTTCCATCCAATCTTCTTCATTTTCCAGATGGTGCCCCTGATGCTGGAAAACAGAAGCCCAGGAAGTGGAAATGAGTTAGTTGCAGAGCTGGGAAAACATGAGATTAACTCAGCCATGTCCCCTTCCCTCTTTAAGTGGTAGGGAGGTTGGCACAAAGCATTTTGATCAAACCACTGAGCTAAGAACCCTGAAAATCCGCCACCCAGGAAGATGGTTACAAATAGCAATGATGCTGCCATTTACTGGTCATTTGCCATGTGAATACTTACAATAATTATTTAAAGGAGGCACCATTGTTAGTTCCACTTTAAAGAGGAGGAACTCAAAGCTCAAAGAGATCCATGGACACTGAGTTCGAAATATAAGCAAAATATCTAGGTCTGTCTCAGAACAAAACTCATGTTTTTAACCCCTACATTCTACTCACTCTCAAAGGATCTGTTTTACTAACTCTAGTTCCATCCTGGCTCTAGCTGCAATCACTACCTCAGCTGCTTTAACTGAGACTTTGTCCACGTTAGCACTGCAGGTCCCACGTTCCAAGAAACACTTAGTCCTGGGTGAACCAAGAAGATTTGTCACAATACTATAACTCCAGACTGCACCCTGACCTTGACTTGCCCCCACATCTCTGCTCTTCCAGCTGGTGGAGTGTCAGGCATGAGACAGCTCCCAGGGCATGAATATTACTCAGAGATTTGGGGGACAATATTTCTACTAAAGTAAAATGCAAATATTTTATTTGCAGGAGAAGACATTGAGTCAAGATGCAACCACTCTCTGCTCCACTCAATATCTTGTCAAGAATCTCTTCAGAAAAAAATAATAATAAACCTCAAAAGAGCAAGCAGCTTTAAGAAAGCAGCTGCACACAGTTTACAATAGCAAAGACCTGGAACCAACCCAAATGCCCATCGATGATAGACTGGGCAGGGAAAATGTGGCACATATACACCATGGAATATTATGCAGCCATCAAAAGCGATGAGTTCGTGTCCTTTGTAGGGACATGGATGAAGCTGGAAGCCATCATTCTCAGCAAACTGACACAGGATCAGAAAATCAAACACCGCATGTTCTCACTCATAGGCGGTTGTTGAACAATGAGAGCACATGGACACAGGGAGGGGAGCACTACACACTGGGGTCTGTTGGAGGGAAATAGGGGAGGGACAGCGGGGGGTGGGGAGTTGGCGGGGGGATGGCATGGGGAGAAATGCCAGATATAGGTGAGGGGGAGGAAGGCAGCAAATCACACTGCCACGTGTGTACATATGAAACAATCTTGCATGTTCTTCACATGTACCCCAAAACCTAAAATGCAATTTTAAAAAAAGCCAAGAAAGCAGCTGCAAGGCGATTGGAGAGGACAGATGTCAGTAGCTCAGGATTTGAGCCAGAGGATGCTCAACTCTCACCTTGACCGTAGGGGAATGGGGGCTGCAAACCTAGTCTACATCTTAGCTCTGCCCCAGCATAGCCTCAGGTGAATCACTCAACTTCCTGGCCTTCTGTTTCACCTCTGTAATAACTTGCCTGGGCCCCAGCCTCTCTAAGGCTACTCCCCTCTGATTTTCAAGAGACTCTAGTTAGCACTAATTCCAGGGCATGGGTCTTTTCCCATTTGTAGGGCTTCAGGAATTTCATATGCAGCACCTCAATTTTTATTTTATTTGCAGCTAGATATTTCTCCAGGACATGCTTCTGGGAAAAGCAGAAGCCCTAACTCTCCCAGTCACCTGCATTCCTGTTAATGAGGCCAAGGTTCCTGAGCCTTTCCCTCCCAGGGCAGTGTAGGGGGAAAACAGAGCACAAGAGACCAGAGTTCAAGTCTGAACCCTTACGTCTACTCGGAGAGTCACTGTGAGCATATCCCTGGGTCTCAGTTCCTCTGTTTAAGTAAAATGCACTGTATCTCCAGGACTCCCACAACCTGACAGTCTGCAATGCTTACATGCCACAACACACCCTGACCTGCCTTTCACAGGATTCATTCAAAAGCCATCTGCAGAGGCCCTACTGTGCACCCATTTGTATCCCTGTGACTGGACCTGGGATACAAGCACGGTCGAGGCCCTGCTTGATCCGCGAGTAGCTTTGGGCCCCAGGGGGAAGGGAGCCACATGGAGTAATATTCACAGCACGGTGGGCAAAAGGCCAAGACAAGGCCAGCACAGGGCACTGCAGGACCCATGAATGTCCATTTTGGGTTTTCTGGAGAGCTCCCCAGGAGCCTGGGCACCCCTGCTCTGTGACCACAAGACTTATCTCACAACTGACCTCCTGCCAGGCCTTGGGCAAGCTGTCTCCCTGGGGCTCCCTTGGGCTGTTGCCTGGTCTGTAAAATCCAGGTCTCAGTTCAAACACAGCTGGTCTCAGTCCAAATGCCACCTCCTGAAAGAGGCTTTTCCATGCCTCCAACCTGAAGTAGCCCCTGGTCACTCTCTTCCATGCGGTCTTGAGATTATATTTTCATTCATTACTTGTCAATTGCCTTTTTTTTTCCTTTGTGAAACAGGGCCTTGCTCTATCACCTAGGCTGGAGTGCAATGGCACATTCACGGCTTACTGCAGCCTAACTTCCCAGGCTCAAGCTATCCTTCCACCTCAGCCTCCCGAGTACATGGACTACAGGTACACAGCACCATGCCCAGCTAATTTTTTATGTTTTGTAGAAACAGAGTATTGCCATGTTGCCCAGGCTGGTTGTAATCAAACTCTTGGGCTCAAGTGATCCGCTCACCTCAGCCTCTCAGAATATTGGGATTACATGTGTGAGCCACCACACCCAGTCTTGTTAATTATCTTAATGTCTCTGACTGACCACACACACACATCAAATGAGACTCTTTCATTCATTCATACAGTAAGTATTTATGTGCCAGGCAATATTCTAAGCTCTAGAAACAATTAGTAAGCAAAACAATGCAACACCCCTTTCTTCACAGTTGCTACATGTTGCTGTAGAGACAGATGACAAGCAAGGGAAATGAATCAAATATACACGGAAGATGCCAGATAGTGGTAAGCAATGAGGAGACATCAGATAGAGGGGGGGATGAGGAGTGTCAGGAGGTTGGGGTGCAGTTTTATACAGGTGATCAGGAAAGGGTCACTGAGAAGGACTCTTTTGGAGACAGCCTCAAAGGCTGGGAGCCATGAGGATATCTGGGGAGGGCAGCCCAGAGAGCAAGAGCCACACGTGCAGAGTTCCAGAGGTGAGAGTGAGCCTGGCACGCTCTAGGGTCAGCAGGGAGGCCCAAGTGGCTGGGGCAGAGCAAAGGCGGGTGGGAGGGCAGAGAGGTGACAGGGTCTGGGGCCAGGGAAGGACTCAGGCTTTAATCTGCAGATGATGGGCACCCACAGAGGGTGTGAGCAAGGAAGGAAGTGGTTGCAGGGGCATTTTTAAAGGCTCTCTCCTGCTTCCAGGCAGAGAGGAGACAGGGGCAAGAGTGGAATGAATCGGGGAGAAGATCCGGCATCTCCTACAATCATCCTGGCAGTGGGTGATGGTGGATGGAATCAGGGTGGAAGCCTGAGGGTGAGAGATGATGAATTAAAAAGCACCTGACACAGTGCTGGCGCACAGTAGGACTTCAGGCAGTGGTATCTGTGATGATCCATATACCAAAAGTCCTGGGAGCCCTGAATTGGAATCTCTTGGCTGTGTGGCTACATCTCTCAGGCCCAGTACCAACATCATCTCTCAGAGGAGATTAATAAAGACAAATCTTCAGACTGCAAAGAAAAATCACTGATGACGTGGTGAAGGGGTAAGTTGTTTGCCAACGTCTTCGGAGTTGTGGGAAAAGGCAAGAGGGCCGGATTATACAAGTGATGAAGCACTGACATCTCACACATACAATGTGTGCTTGAAAGATGCGCATTCAGATTCTTTTTAAGGGTAAGGTAACCTTTAAAAGTAATCTTCTCCTCCTCGGTTTAAAAAAAAAAATGTTTGAGAGGTAAAATATATGTGCCTGGCAACTTGAATTTTCCCAAGTTAAATCCTTCCTCCTGTAATATATTCTCTCAATAGGCTTTTTACTAGGCAGTGATTTTATCAATAGCACGCTATGTTCACGTGGGCAAGAGATCACACACATTTCTTCTGGAGTGACACAGCCAGTTTAGATCAGAAAATCTGGCTGGCTGACACAGGCAGGGAGTATAGAGAGGGAGAGAGAGAGAGAAAAAGAGAGAGAGAGAGAATGTGTGTGTGCGTGTTTGTGTGTGTGTGTGTGTGTGTGTCTGTGTGTATGTGTGTGGTTTAAAAGGAAAAATGAAAAGAAAACAGCCACAGAGCAACATAGCCATTTAAGAGGACAGAGTGTGTGTGTGTCTGTGCGTGTGTCTGTGTGTGTGTCTGTGTGGGATTCAAAAGAAAAATGAAAAGAAAACAGCCACAGAACAATGTAGCCATTTAAAGATACCATTCATTTTGCTGGGTTTTGTTTTCAATGAAAATATCAGGAGAGCATTCCAAGGCAAAATCAGAAGGGACCCAAGAAAATGGAGAGGCGCAGTCCGGCAGACAAGAAAATGGGGCTGACACTGTTGGGGGTCAGGCGTCAGGACCCTTCCCCAAGCCGGCAGGGTGACCTTTTACACATCCATTGCCACAATGTGTAAAACATGGACTCCTTGGTCTCTATGATTCCTTCCAACTTCTAAAATTATAAATGAGTCAAAGATGAAGGATGATAAATGAAGAAGGAGTGGAGAGGAGGCAGGAAGGACAATCGTATTGATCTTGAGACTTTGATTTAAAGAACAAAAGTGAGAAGAAACGTCGCTCTCAGTGAGAATGTCATGACTCATCCTGGATGAATGAGGCCGCAGAGTTGGTTAGATATCTTCACCTCCATCACCTCGATCCTCCCCATAGTCCCAGAAGGTGGGGATAATTATCCCCACTCCATGAATGTGGCGGCTGCGACTCACAGAGGTAGCAGGCCCTGCCCAAGGTCACACTGCTGGTGAGTCACCTGCCAGAGCTGGATTTCCACTGATTCCAAATTGCACATCCACGTTCCAGCTGCCCAGACCTGATTTCTCAAGACGGAGCCTGAAGGAAGGACCTGAGGCTGTTCTGCCCCTTTCTGAGATGGCCACAAAAGCTGAGGTTGGAAGGAGACTGCAGTGTGGGCTCACAGAGAGCTGCTGTCACTCTCCCAGGGCCAGTCACAGAGGCCCTGCTCCTTTGCTAGTTACAACCAAACAAGAAATTGGGCTTTCAGCTTTGTATCTGGTGAAACTTGACTAGAGAAAGCTGCTTGGGCCTGAGAACAGAACGAGGCATCTCACTTTCCCTCTAGGTCTAGGCAGGGACTCCCTGGGAGATGAGGTTTTTTTGGGACACCTGGGCAGTTGGCTGCCAGGAGAATCACCACCCACAGCCCTTTGTCCCTGGTAGCAGAGACCCTGAGAGAGGGGCAGACCTACCTGCAGAAGGTGGACCCCAGCCCACATGCTGGGGAGAAACAGGGACATGCACCACCTCAGGGTCAACTTTCATGTTTGCCTCTTCCAGACCCACCCAGTAAACCAACTTCAGCCTGATCCCAGAGTCCCAAATGCAGGGTCTTCCACCCAGTAGGTGCTCCTGGGAGTTGAAGCAGCTGAGCAAGGCAGCGAAGATCAACTTGGCTAAAATTTACCTGAAATCACTTTCAAAATGAAACACATCGGGGAACAAATGGCTGGGTGGCAGTCAAGATAACCAAATCATTTCTCTTCAGACTTCACCATTTCTTGCTTACACCCTGGGAAAGCAGCAAGTCACAGAAATCACAGGAAGAATGGCTCTGCTGGACACAGTCCCAGGAGAACTGAGCAGAGGGGAGACTCACCCAGGTCTTCTGCCCCCACCCCAGGCCTTATCCATCCATCTCTGCATTTCCACAGATCCCATGTCTCCTCCTGGCTGGGCTGTTGGTAGCTCAAACACACTATGTCCAAAAGTGAATTCATCTTCTCTCCAACCCAACTCTCACTGTATTCCCAGGGTCCTAGTCACCCAGTCTTGGGACCTCAGTGTCATCCTGTTACACTTTGACAAATTTTACTTAAGAAAATGGCCCAGCATTTTCTGAGATGCCAAGAAAATGCTGGAGACATGAACAAAGCTGGATCACTTCAGACCAGACACCACACAGCCAGTTTATGAGTGAGCAATACATGTTTGATAAAGAAATGGACAAATCCATGCATGAACAAAAGAGCAATGAACGAATGAAGTCATGCATGAAAAAGCACAGTAGTAAGTGAATGAATGGATGAGCCAATTAAAGAAAGAATAAGGAAAAAGAAGTAAATGAGAACTTGAACACCACTTGTATTAAAATCTAAGAAAAAAATGTCTGAACAAAGTACAGACAAATGAAAGAAGAAATGAGGGCACTAATTATGGAAGGAAGAAATATATTTACACATGAATGAGTGTGAGGAATAATTTTTCTTTTGAGACAGGGTCTTGCTTTGTTGTGCAGGCTGGAGTGCAGTGACACCATCTCAGCTCACTGCAGACTCAACCGTCTGGGCTCAAACTATCCTTTCGCCTCAGCCTCCCGAGTAGCTGGGACTATAGGTGCGTACCACCATGCCCAGCTAATTTCTGTATTTTTTGTAAGAGACGGGGGTCTTAATATGTTGCTCAGACTGGTATCAAACTCCTGGGCTCAAGAAGTCTTTCTGTCTTGGCCTCCCAAAGTGCTAGGACTATAGGCATGAGCCACCATGCATGACCCAAGAAAGAATTTTTAAATAGATTCTGAAATTGATGCAAGAGATGAATAATGAATAGTGAATGCATAAATGAATAAATGAATAGAAGTAAAATTACAAGAATTAACCAACAAATGAGCAACTGAACAAATATATAAATGGATAAAAATGGTGAAGGTGGTCCAACCTGATAAAGGGAGTAATGGGGCACAGGGAGGGATGCTGACGAACTCCGTGGGAATTCAGTGGGACACCCTGGAGTTGAGGTCTTAGTAAACTCACCACATTCCTCTTGGGGAAGATTTTTAAAGCAACTGCCATTTGAATTTAATAAGAATATTATTAAACAAATATCAGCTGAAGCTGGCTGCTCTCCAGGACTAACTCTGGGTTTGGTGCAAAGAGCTCAGTAGAATTGACTATATTCTTGTTCTGTTGCAGATAATTGCCCATTAGACAGCAGCCCTCCAGCATGATTTTGATAATTGGTATTAAAATAAGGACTTCCACTGTCTCTTTACAAATTAACCTCCAGGAGGTGTAATTACTGTCATGGCAGGAAGGTTGGCTGTGTCCCTGGGAATGAGGGCTGGGATTGCAGCTGTTGCAGTGACCACCCTGGGAGACTCGGCATGGGGTCTAGTAAGGGGGCATGAGACTTGGGTCTGGGGACTTAGAAGTCCTGGCTTGCAGGCCCCATCCCCTGCCATGTGACATCACACAAATCATTCACCTGTTTGGGTCTCAGCTCCCTTCCCTGTGAAATGAGGACGGTTCCCCCTGCACTACCCCAGCCAGCACACATTCCTCACCCGGGGCAGGGGCAGGGGCAGGGAGCAACAGTGTCTTTTCTTGGCATATGCCCCCTCTCTAGACTGAAGGTGGGGACCGAGTCTCACTCTTCAGTGCATCTCAACAGCAGCATGGGGCCTGGCACATAGTAGGTGCTCAGTAAGTGCTGGCCCAGGGGTTGAATGAATGATATTAGTCTACAGTATGTGTTTTAGGAGCCACTCCATGGATCTTTAAGAACAACTGTGGTTTGAGCAGGTGCCTCCCACTGCATGTCCTTGGGTCACTTGTCATGCTCCTCCAGCCGTCCCTTATTCCCTTGACTCCCCGGGTGTCCGCCCATCTCGACCCCTCCTGCTGCCGTGTGCTGCCTCTAACACTGGGTGGGCCTGGGAAGCATGGAAACAAGCAGGGGGTCTTGGGAAGAAAGTGAGAATTGATGGCTCTGAATGGGGCCCGGGGCTCTGCGCTGAGTGAAAGCCCAGGAGGAGAAAACACATCTTGGGGTCTCCATGCTGACCCTGGCACTGCCGGCATTGGCAAGAGGTCAGCCTGTGGGTCCCAACGCCTGTGGGGACAACAGGGAGTGGAGACTTTCCAGAGTCTCCCAGGGAGCACCTGGAGGAGCTGCGGAGGATCCAAGTCCCTTGACAAGGACTTCACTGACGATCAAGTCAGTCACACGACATTGGAGGCTGGATGTCAACTCCATCATCTGTCATTCTGGTATTTCTTCCTACTTCCAGAAGTCTGATTTCCCAATTGTTTCTGCTCATTCTTAACAGTCTTCTTGGTCTCCAAGAGTGGCCATACCACACACATCGGCACCTGTCTATGGGTTTAGCAAGGCCTTTCTCAGTTTGACCTCCCTGACTGGCACCATCTCCCTGCTCAGTGCCCAGCCCCTCGAATCCAGTGGCGGTCAGCCTCCCCCGAAGGGTTCTGATGGACTTGGCCAAGGGGTGGAGGTGGGAGAAGGCCAATCTGCATCAGAGAAGACTCAGAATCTGTTCAAAGGGTTGCCCGTGACGCTGATGGGTGGTTACTAGCTCAGCCTGTCCAGGCTCAGCGGCATTTGCATGCCTGTGCTGATTCACTCAGCTCACTGAGCACCCTTCCTGTGCCAGACTGGGGCTCAGTTCTGGGAACAGAGAAGGAGAGGTGAACACCCTGTGTGTGTTGGGTCCCAGTCCCCTCACTAATAGAGCAAGGGCAGTGTGACGGAGTCGCCACACACACCCTGGATCTCTCAGCCAACATGTGCTCAGTGCCTGCTCTGGGCCCCAAGCAGTCCACTGTCTGCAAAGGCAATCCTTAAACAAACTCCACCCAGGGTCAGGGAGGGACCCAGAGTAAGGCACCTGAACTCAGAGGGTCAGAGGAACCAAGAGCTGAGCCACAGAGGATGGGGACAGGGCGCTCACCCAGCAGACAGTAGGGAAGGAGAGCTCTCAGGGCAGCAGGTGACATGAGAAGTGGGAAGCTAGGTGAGACACTGGGGTGTGTAGAGTACCCTAAGCAGCAGATGGATCTGGCTGTCCTGTGTGTGTCGGGGGGGTGTATGATGTGTGGCATGTGTGTCTGTGTGTGGGGGGTGTGTGTGTGGTGTATGCATCTCTGTATGTGACTGTGTGTATGGTGAGTTTGTGTGTATCTCTGTGTGTGTCTGTGTGTGGTATGTGTCTGTGTGTTGTGTGCGTCTCTGCATGTGACTTTGTGTGTGGTGAGTCTGTGTGTATTTTTGTGTGTGTCTGTGTGGTGTGTGTGTCTGTGTGGTATGTGTGTGGTGTGTGTGTTTCTGCATGTGACTGTGGGTGTGGTTTGTCTGTGTGTATCTCTGTGTGTGTCTGTGTATGTGGTGTGTGGTGTGTGTGTCTTCTGTGGGGATGTGTATGTGTGTGGTGTGTGTGTCTGTGTGGGTGTGGGAGTGTCTCTGTATGTCTCTATGTGTAGTGTGTATGTGGTGTTTGTGTATGTCTCTATGTGTGGTGTGTGTGTTTGTATATCTATCTCTGTGTGTGTCTGTGTTTCTGTGTGTGTGTCTGTATGTGTGTGGTGTGTGCATGTTGTGTGTGTGTGTGGGTTTGTAGTGTGTGTAGGGGGTGGTATGGTTGATGTCTGTGTGTGTATCTGTGTGGCTGTGTGCATAGTGTGTGTGTGGTGTCTGTGCTGTGTGTCTGTGAGGGGGTGTATTGTATGATGTATGTGTGATGTGTGTGTGGTGTGTGTCTGTATGTGTGGTGTGTGTCGGTGTGTATAGTGTGTCTGTGTGTAGTGTATGTGTCTCTGTATGTGGTATGTGTCTGTGTGTCTGGGTGTAGTGTGTGTGATGTGTGTCTGTGTGTAGTGTGTGATGTGTGTGTGTCTGTGTATGTCTGTGTGTGTGGTGTTTGGTTTGTGTGTAGTGTGTGTGTGTGTCTATGTGTGTGGTGTGTGTAGCAGTGGTGTGTGATGTGTCTGTGTGTCTGTGTATAGTGTGCGTAGTATGCATGTGGTGTGTATCTGCGTGTAGTATGTGGTGTGTGTGTCTGTAAGGTGTCTGTGTGTATAGTGTGTGTCTGTGTGTGTTGTGTAGTATATGTGTGCCTGTGTGGTGTATATATGTGGCATGTGTGTACCTGTGTGTCTGTTCATGGTGTGTGTAGCATGTATGTCTGTGCATGTTGTGTAGTGTATGTGTGTGTTTGTGGTGTGTGTGGTGTGTCTGTGTTTTGTGTGTGTGTAGTGTGTGTATGTGTGTGTGGTGTGTGTCTGTCTCTGTGTATGTGGTGTGGGGGGTTGCATATGTGCCTGTGTGTGTATGTCTGTGTGTAGTGTGTCTGTATGTCTGTGTGTCTATGTGTGTAGTGTGTGTGTCTGAGGGG
>NW_022437002.1:2692698-2704650 GCF_009761245.1 Sapajus apella
GTGTGTGTGTGGTGTGCATGTGTGAAGGGTAGAGGACGATGAGGCAGAACAGGGCGTCCAACCTGGTCACAGCAGCCTTGATGCCCATGCTGAGGAGTGTGCATCTCATCCTGCACACACGGGGAGTGGGTGGGCTTCTGAAGCAGAACACACACGGTCAGCTCTGCACAGCCAAGTAACCCCTCCACTGAACACTGGTAAATCTTTATTCCATGTCCAGGGATGTCAGAGACCCAGGGATGGCCCCTTGGTGGCCCCAGGGGAGTGAGGCCATGAGTTATCTTGGGAAGCTTCTTGCCTAAAGAACTTACAGAGAGACCAGTTCCAGGTCTCCCCACCTTAGCTGATGGCATTAGGCGTAGAGATGCAGACACTGTCCCCAGCCAGTCACCCACATGGGCTCTGTCCAGAGGGGACATTCTGACTTGGATTCCCCACACCCTCTGCTCTGCTATAGCAAGTCCAGCTTCAGGGGCTGATTCCTGATTAGGGATCATTCTTCAATTTGATTAAGTGACTAAAGGTTTCTGAGAATGCAAGGAGCAGAAGAACCAGAGGCTTAGAGTCAGGCACACCAGGATTTGAGTCTCAGCTGAGCCATCTCCTTGGGCAGGCTTCACTTCACCTTCCTAACCTTCATTGCCTCGTTGCTAAAGTGAATGATGACTCCTCTCCCACAGGGTTGCGAGACAAGTTTAAATGAAAGAACACTGGTAAGACAGAAAACATTCCAAATGTGGCCACTGCCATTACTGACTAAGTGAAGAATAAAGATAAATCAGGGGTCGTCTTGGGAGAGAGGCTTTTTGCCTCTTTGTCCCTTCGGAAATTTCCTGATGGACTGCTTGAGCCCATTAGATAATCTCTTATTCATCTGAGAAAATAAAGCTCTACTGCAGAGAGCTCTACCTCCAAGAAGGAAAGGAAAAAAAAGATGTCCACACTGTGATAAACATAAAATTCATTTCTTTACACAAGACCCTGAGAGCAAAGGGGTGAAGGGCAGCCAGCTGCCCCTTCGGTATCCCCAGCACTGAGGACTGGACAGGCAGGGTCTACCATGTCCCCACAACAGCCACAAGAAGGTGTTATCCTCCCATTGTCCAGATGAAAAAACTGAGGCTTAGAGCAGTGATATTATTAAGTTCTTTGCCCAAGGTCACACAGAGATGTGAATGCCAGAGCCAGGCTCCTTCCTTCCTTCCTATTTGTACTTTCAACTCCTCAGGATTTCTTCTGCTGCCTTATTTTTTTCTTTTTGGCTCATTTCCTGCCATACACTGTATTGATCAAGTTTTTATTTCTTTTTTTCCTCTATTGATTTGGAAATGGTACATTTTCTTTATCTTCCTTCTTGGTCAAACTTTCTATTTTAATAAGCACACTCAACACAGTGTAAAGTAAATCAATCTATCTCCACTTCCTCTGAACAATGCCCAGATCTTAGAACACATTGATTCTCACCCTTCTCCCTTCTTAGTGTTGTGGTTGCTCCCTCCTTTGTGCCCCAAATTAGTTACATCACTATTATCGTTGTTATTGCTCCTGTGTAATGTAATCAATGCAAGTGCACCGATCTCTCTGCTCAGTGTGTCATCTTTGATCCACTCCTTTCTTCTCCGGGCAGTGTTCTCCCTGGGGTACATCATGCATCTGCTTTCTCAGTAAGAGCCTGTGAGTGATAACATCATTCAGACTTTGTCTGAAAATATCTTTCCTTCACCCTCAATTTTAAATAATAGTTTAGCTGACCCTAGAATTCTACTTTGATAGTCATTTCTTTTGGCCCTGAAAATATTACTCCATTGTTCTTTGGTCTCTATTGTTGCTGCTGGGAAGTCTGCTGTCAGTCTCACTGTCTTTCTTTGGGAGGTAATCAGATCTTTCTCCAGTTGCCTTTTGTAACCCAAACGTCTTACTGATGCATAACGTACATACAGAAAAGTGCTCAGCTGGATAAATCTTCACAAAGTAAACACAAAACATTACCAACAAGCCCATTTGTAATCTCTCTCAGTAGCTATACCTCCACCAAGGGTAACTGTTGTCCTGACTTAACAGGATAACTTAATTTAGCTTGTTTTTGAAGTTTATAAAATAGAATAATGTACTGTGTACTCTTTTATGCCTGGTTTCTTTCTCTCAATATTATATGTGTGATAGCCAATATGTGATGTATAGTTTTGGTTTGTTCATTCTCATTGTTTAATATTGTATGAACACATTGTATTTTATTTATCCATCCTGTTAACCAACACTTGGTTAACTTCCAGTTTGGGGCTATAATGGATAATGATGCTATGAACATTCTTGTACATTTCCTAGCAAATTCTATCTCATCCCAGGATACATGAGTCCTACAAGTATGGTCATAGGATATTTCTCTTCATTTTCTAGTTTCCTGAAGTGAAAGCTAGGATTATCGCTTTTACATTTTTATTCTTTTCCAATACAAGTGTGTAATGTTGTAAATTTGACCCAAAGCACTGCTTTCTTTGCATCCTGAAAATTGTTTAAGTTGTGTTTTCATTTTCATTTAGTTCAAAATATTTTTAAATTTCTCTTGAGACTTCTTCTTTGGCCCAGATGTACTGTTTAGTTTCCAAATATTAGGGAATTTTTCAGTTTTCAGTTATTAACTTCTAGTTTAATTCCACTGTAGTCTAAGAATATACTTTGTATGATTTTCTTTTATAAAAAGTTTGTTAAAGCATGTTTTGTGGCTCAAAATATGTTCTGTCTTGATGAATATTCCTTGTGAGTTTGAGAAGAATGCGTATTTTGCTGATATTGAAGGGTGTGTTCTATAAATGTGGCTTGACAGTGAAACATTGTGAAGCCTTCTTTGTCTGAAATCATCATAGTATTCCAGCTTTCTTTTAATTAGTGTTAACATTATATATTTTTATCCATACCTTTGCTTTTAACTGTCAGAGACATTACATTTAAAGTAGGTTTCTTGTAGAAAACATATAGGTTAGCCTTTGCTTTCTTATCCACTATGATAACCTCTTTTAATTGACATATTAAAGTAATCTGATTTAAAGTGATTATTTATATATTTGACTTCATATCAACCATGTTTGTAACTGTTTTTATTCATTGCCAGAGGCTTCCTTTTCTGCCTTCTCTAGTTTTAACTGAGCATTTCATATTATTCCATTTGGTCTTCACTCAATGTATCAATTATACTTCTTTCTAAAAGAAATTTTAGTGGCTTCCCTCGAGTTTATAATATATACTTTTAACTAATCTGGGTCCACCTCCAAATAACACTCTTCCACTTTACATGAAGTGCAGCTGTCTTATAACAGAGTATTCTCAATCCTTCTCTCCCATTCCTTGTGACAATGATGTCATTCATTTTATTTACCTGTGTTATAATCACTGAATATAGAGTTACTATTACTTTGAACCATTTAAACACAGTTCTAGATTAAAAATAAGAAAAATAATTACTTTTGTCTTCATTTATTTTTTTCTCCAACATTCTTCCTTTCCTTATTTAGATCTAAATTTCTAACCATATCATTTTCTTTATGCCTAAAGAAAATATTTTAATATTTCTTGCAAAGTTTTGGCACCTCAAAGACTGTAGCACCCGAGGTATTTCTCCACCCTTACCCTAATTCACACTCAGCCTCCAGAAACTTGTCAAAATTGCCATTTATGTGTTCCTATCACTTTATGACCCCAGCAGCTTCTTCTCCAAGCAGGGAGATCTCAGCTCTGCCTCTCTGGATTGACCTGTCTCCACAGATTTTAATGTGATGGTCTGCTCTGCAACCTCAGTTCTCTGAAGAAGCCAAGAAAAGTTGTGGATTTTCATCTTGTCCAGCTTCTTCTTGTGAGAATGGGAATGATAATTTCCAATCTCTTCTCTTGTCAGATCTGAATTTATTTGTATTGAACCTGCTCAGATTCCTGTGGAAATTATGAATTCAAGTCTTTCATGTATCCTGTAAAATTTAATAAAGGTTTGTTGAAGTTCTCATTGTCTCCTTTAGGTCTTTGAACTTCTCCACATTTTCCTTCTCTATTCCTTTTTGTGGTACATTTAGGATAATTTCCTATTGTCTGTATTCTGGTAACTGATTATTTCACCAGTTCTACCTAATCTACTATTTAGTCTGCCTTTTAGGATTACTTTTTAATTACAATAATTATAAATTTTATCTTAGACTTTCTATTTTTTCTAATGTGCTTATTCTTTCTTATAGTGTCTTATTCTATTCCTGTGATTTTTATTTTTGTGCCATATATATACATATATATGTGTGTATATATATATATATACACACACATACATATATATGTATATATATACATACATATATATATGTGTGTGTGTGTATATATATATATATATATATATATAAAATAGTTCCTATCAGAAATGTTATATTACCTGAAGTTATTTGGCTTATGGTGTTTTCTCTTTTTTAAGACAGACTCTTACTCCATCACCCAGGCTGGAGTGCAGTGGCATAACCTTGGCTCACTGCAACTTCCACCTCCTGGGTTAAAGCAATTCTCAGGCCTCAGCCTCCCAAATACCTGGAATTATAGGCATGCACCACCACTCCCAGCTAATTTTTGTATTTTTGGTACAGACAGGTTTTCACCATGTTGACCAGGCTAGTCTCAAACTCCTGGCCTCAAGTGATCTGCCTGCCTCGGCCTCCCAAAGTGCTGAGATTACAAGTGTGAGTCACTGCACCCAGCCTTTTTGGGTTTTTATCTTCCTCATTTGTATAGTTATTAACTCTCACTCACTGTAAATAGTTTTCTCATTTGCTTTGAAATTTGGGATTTTGAGTTCATCTTCAGTGGGTCTTTATCTGTGAGAATCCAGTACAGATTGCCCTTCCTGATCTGCTGTAGACTGGCTTCTGCCAGATGACCCAGAATTTTCACCAGCATATGATCAATTATAGGTTAATTGCCTAGTTTCGGATTTACCAAAATAAAAAATAAAAGTCAGTAATATTTATTAAAGCCACAAGTGAATCCTGTAGTCACTGTAACCCAAGGAAGTTCTCTTTTCTCTCATAGTCCAAGCAGAAACTGACAAGCTCCCGTGTTGTTTCCCAGCTCTTGGGAATAGACTGTTTTTCTGGTATATTCACTGAGGTTCAGCCCTTTAACACTCCCAGCTTTACACAACTCCCAGCATTGTACCCAAGACATCATCTCCTGTAACTGGAAGTAATCAAGCCCAAATTCTTAGCAGGGAAGCAAGAGTGTTATGGACCAAGAGGTTCATATACCCACTGCTCAGTAACAGACCAATGCACTGAGATGGCAGGGATACAGCAGAGAAAGAGTGTAATGATCATAGGATACTGAGTGAGAAACACGGAAGGAGACCCTCAAATTCATCTCCCCAAAAAGTTACAGGCTGAGGGTTTTTTTTAAGAGGATCATGGCGGGGTGAGGGGCTGGAAAATTTGGTGTTTGGTTAGGGTAAGGCGGATGAGATCATCAGGACATCGAAACTGCATTCTTTGGGGAGTCCACTTCCTTTAGACCAGCTAGCATCGGTGTTTCATTGGTATGTAGGACCTGAAAGAATATCTCAAAAGGAAAATATGACACTTCCTAATGTTTGAGTTGTAATCTACAGAGCAGTGCAGGGGAACCATCATCTGGTAACAGGGTCCTTATGCTTCTGAGGCAACAAGCAGCAAGCAACTTTGAGGAAGCAGGTCAGAGGGCAGCTGACCTAGTGGTCAAGGCTGAATGTGCTGCAGGCTCAGTTTATTTTTCTTTCTCTCCCTCCCGTCTTCCCTGATTAATGTTATAACATTTATAAGGATGGTTTCAAGTGTGTTAGCCTTGCTAACACGGCCTATAGCATGGCAGCTGCTACCCCAGTTCCCACACTCACTTCCTATTCTGCCTGTCAGTTCCTCTTCAACCCCTGGGATCTCCCTTTCCCTTTTGCTACATTTGATAAAACATTTCTAGAGTTTATGCAGGGAATTCAGGAGCAGAAGTCAGAACCTAGTCTCTAGGTTGGGGCTAGCTCCTGCCCCACCCGCCCTGGGCACATTTGGCTCACTGAGTCTGAGGGTCCCAGGGGTCAACCACGGCAGGTGTCCAGGAGGCAGCTGGGTATATGAGTCTGGGCTTAGCACACAGGGCTGGGGTGTGGACACAGATGTAAAATCCAGCACATGTGCTCATTACCTTCCTTGGGAATAGACAAGGATTGCGTGAGTAGGGACATAAACTTTTGTGTCTGAGGCCTAGATCAGTGGCAAATGTAAATGTGAACTTTTGGGGCACCAAATCCCGGTGCCTTTAAGGGTGGAACTAAGAGGATTCCTACAAGCCAAAGTGGAAATGAGGCAGTTTGGGCTGTGTCAATAGGCTCTGGCATTGATTAGATATGGGACTTTGAGCACGTCCTTTTTCCTCTCTGAGCCTCAGTTTCTTCATCTGTAAAGTGGGGATAATACAGATCACCTTCCAGAGCTGCTGTGAGCATCAACTGGGATCACACATGTCCAGACATACCCCACAGGCATACAGTGGGAGCCCCTGCTTTTTGCTGAGGCAGGCCAAGTTATGATCAAAAAGGTGATGTTTGAGTTGGGCCACAAAGCACCAAACTTCACCAGGGGGGAAGTGTAGGGAAACACATTCCAGGCAGGGAACACACTTTGTACAAAGGCTGGGGATGCCAAAGAGTATAGAATGTTCCAGAAGCAGCGAGGGATTCTGAGTAGCTGGTGGGGCAAGGGTGAGGTGAGAGGAGGTGTAAATTCCATGGACATCCCAGAAGACTTAAAAATACAGGGAAATGTGATCCCATGGGTCATAGTTGACCACATGCTGAGTTTGGATGAGAAAAGCAGAGCTTTGGAGACAACAGATACCAGGGAACTGAGGGGTCTGTGCTCAGAGGGGTCTGCCCTTGGGCCAGGGAGCAAACCCTCGCTTTGCTACCTTTCTGCTCCTGAAAACACAGGATTCCATGTGGCTCTTCCTTTTAGATGGATGCGGGAGATTTAGACAGAGTCCTAAGCAGGACTTGGGTGATCACAGGGGTGGGCTCAGCTGGTCTCGCACGAGGGTGCAATGATTTTAATTATCATCTGAATTAATTGCTAAAAAAGTATAATAGCTGAAATCTACGGAGGAATTTCTATGTTCCAGGCACTGTTCTGTATATGAGCTTGTTTAATCCCCATGACAAGTTCATGAGGTAAATGCCCTTATTATCCTTGTTTCATAGAAGAGGAAACTGAGGCACAGAGAACCCAAGTTGGCTAGAGGAAAAGGAGGACAGGGCATGTGGCACAGATGTGGGAGTCAGGAAGGAGGAGTTCAGATCTCTGTCTGGCCCCTCACCAGCTGTGTGTTCTTGAAAGAATGGCTGGTCTCTGAGCCTCAGTCTCCTCCTCTGTAAATGGAGAGATAGAATATGACATCTGCAGGACCACAGGCTTGATAGGGACTGCAGAGATTAGAGTGTTCCATACCTCCCTGAAGCTAAGGTCAGCACCAAGCCAACTGTTGAGGTCAGAACTGGGGTCGGCACCAAGCCAGCTGGTAGGGTCAGAGCTAGAATCAGTACCAAGCCAGCTGGTAGGGTCAACATGTTAGGTCAGAGATGCTCAGAGGAGGATATGGGACCCTTAGTGAGAGAGAGATTGACTGAGCTGCCTTTTGCAAGCTTCCCTGGGGACCTGTTTCCAGTATCACATTTGGAGTCCATGCCCCATCTGGCCAAGGATGGTGGGTACTCAGTGCTAGCCCTAAAAGCCTTTCGGCGGAGGAGCTGAGCTCCCATTGCTGGAGGCTGGACTTCCAGATGCAAGCATCTCTGTGATTACTTCTTAATGAAAAACACATTTGAATCGAAACTGAAATTATATTGTCAGCAGTTAATTATCATTTGTCAAACAATTGCTTGCCCAGATTGCAGGTTTAATTTCCATATAGGTTTGCAAAAGCCTCATTCCTCTTATTGGATGAGGGCTCTCTGAGCAAGAGATACGCATTATTGAAATTTTTGCTTTTTTTTTAGCAGTTTGTTGTTGTTTTGTTTTGTTGCTTTTTTTAATAAGCAGATTTCTTTGGCATCTGTGTCAGGGCTTTTTGCAAATAACGGGGAAAAAACACTCAATGATGTAATTTAAGCAAAGAAAACTTGGAGAGGAATCAGGGAACAGGCTCCAAAGGTGTCTCTGAGAACTTAGACACCCAATGCAGGCCTGGAACAAGGAGGTGAAACTCCCCACTGGGACTGCTGCAGCTGCCCTGCCCACCGCTCTCTCGGGGGCTCGTGGTCTCTCATCTCGGCTTTTCTCTGTGCCCCTGTTTCAACCCTCTCCTGTTTCTCGGCATCTCTTCTGACAGTGAAGAAAATGACTAGCCCTCCTCTTTGAATAAATGACCCACCCTCTTGGTTGAGGACCCAGAAGACCTGAGTGCAAGTCCTGCCCTGCCTCGCCAGTGCTCTTGGGCCAGTCCCTGATCCCCACAAAGCCACAACCTTGTGTGTGAAATGAGGCCAGAACCTGCCTTGCCCGTGTGTCTTATGAATGCAATGGCATCATCTGAGTAAAGTGCTTCACACCTTCACAGTCTCACGGTGGGTTCTGAAAGGAAGGGTACCTGTGGCTGCTTCTGCCGCTGTTGTGGTCGTTATAGTGATAAGAATACAGCCCCCTGAGCAGGGTGGAAGCCTGATGTGGTTTGGCTGTGACTCCACCCAAATCTCACCTTGAATTGTGATAATCCCCACGTGCCAAGGGTGGCGCCTGGTGGCGATAATTGAGTCATGGGGGTGGTTCTCCCCATACTATTCTCATGACAGTGAATCCATCTCATGAGATCTGATAGTTTTACAAAGGGGAGCTCCCTGCACAAGCTCTCTCTTGCCTGCTGCCATGTAAGGCATGTCTTGCTTCCCCTTCACCTTCCACCATGACTGTGAGCCCTCCCCAGCCATGTGGACCTGTGAGTCAATTAAACCTCTTTCCTTTATAAATTACCCAGTCTCAGGTATGTCTCTATTAGCAACATGAGAATGAACTGGGGAGACAGAGATAGAAGATGTCATGTCTCTTAAATTGTCTCTTAGACCCTCACTGGATCACCAAGAAACCAGAGCAGGTGCTGTGTGATCTGAGCCCTGAGCCACAAGCCTCAGTTTCTTTGCCTGCAAGGTGGGGATAGTCACATCTACCTGGCAGCGTCATTGCAGGTACAAAATGAGATAACAGTGTCTGGCATGCAATAGATGCTCAATAAACCCTCCTTTGTTTTCTGGCCTGGGGTCTTGACCATGAGAAGGAACAGAGAGTACTCAATGAACAGAGGAAAAAAGGAGAATAAATCAATGATGACTTCCTAATGGGATCATAAATCACGTCACAGCTCAGCTTAGAATCCTCTCTGCAGGGCTGGCACCGGAAGCTGGAAATTTTTAAATTTTATCCCTTTGTTATTGCCTGATGTCTGTTTTCTCCAGTTAAGCCAGAAGCTACATCAAGCCAAGAACTGAGTTTCTGGTCATGATTCTCTCTCAAGCACCCGGGATGGTGTGTGGCACATGGAAAACATCACAAATACATGAATGAATGAATGAATGAATGAATGAGACAATACATGTACTTAGCTCAGCACCCAGAACAGTCCATGTTCTCAGTAAACATTATGCATGATCACCACCAACTTTCTAGAGGTAGGCATGACTGGACCTCAAGGTGGGTTTAGAAGAGAGGACACCAAGGATAGTGCAGGCAGGGCAGAAGAAGTTAGCCAGCTATCAGGTCTGGGGCTGAAGGAGGCCAGGAGGAAGCTTGGGGAGGGGGAGGGGTGGGCCTCCAGTTGCGAGGAGTTAATGGAAGGGAGGGACTCTGATGCAGTACCAAGACCAGGCCTAAGAACATGGACCCGGGGCCCAGCTCCATGGAATGAGACCAAGCACATGCTCTCAGGCCTGTTTCCCCATATACACAGTCTCTGCAGCACCCCCAGCCCCAAAAGCCCTGAGTCTGTAATGAACATAGCAGCCCAAGTGCATTTTCGGCCAGAGCACAGAGCTTCAGGGATCTGGAGTAACCCATGGCAGCCAAGAAGCCAGAGAGGGCAGTGTCTGTGCCTGTCAGCTTCAGGGCATGCATGGGGAGGGCAGGGCAGGGGCTTGGGGTAGGGGGCTTGTCAGCATTGGAAGCAGAATCCATGCTCATCTCCCAGGAAAGTGGGGATGGTGGCACCAGACTGGATTTGTAGATCTCATGGTCTCCAGTCTGGTCAACTCCACTGTCACCATCTCCCTCCTCAGGGTTGAGGCAGGGAGCAGCCCAGGGCCACTGACCCACACACACCCCTGCCCCCTTCGCCTCTCCCTTTGTGGGGCAGCCTTGACTCCATCTCTGACTCTGGTTTCCTGACTCCCTCAGCCACGTCCATGATTGAGCTGAGCCAGGTCAGACACCAAGCCAGTCAGCACAGGATGAGTTCAGAGGAAGATACATTACTGAACATGAGCCAGTCACAGAAAAGCCCAGGACTTCTCCATTCTGGTCGGGAGACACAATGCATTCTACTAAATGGAAAGGAGGAAATATGTCACCTAAGTTGGTGCTGCAACCACAAGAAGACAGGCTGAAGATGAAGTTGATACTCTGGGAGGCAGAGCAGAGTATCATCCATCCTTGGATGGATATGTGTCCATCCTTGGACACACAACCAGGATGCTAGATCAATCCTTGTCTGAGACCCAATCCAATTCTCGGCTTTATAGTTTAGGCCAGCGTGCACTGGATTTTCTGTTACCCGCATGGAACCTCAGCTCATGCTTCTGTAACAGGAAGAAGCTATTCCATGTAGGCTCTGTTGTTCTCTGGCTCCATGGGGATTGAATAATATTGGGATCCCAGGAGCTAGCAGATGCCCCAAGACCCTGAACAGAAAAAACCTTCAAGAAGTGAAATTCAGGGAGTGGAATCAGGTATCAGTCTAGAATCCATTCATTCCTTCATTCATTCATTCAACCAGTAAAAGTTAAGCAGCTGCTATGTTCCAGGCCCTGTGCAAGGTGCAGGGTTGACCTCCAAGGGAAATAAGATGCACAAAAGGAAAACAAAAAAATAAAGAAGGAAATCAGTAAATAAACAAGACAGTTTCAGAGAGGGAAAGTGCTTGAGGAAAAGTAAGCAGGACAATGTGATAGCAACTCAGGTGCTGGGGACAGACACTATGGCTTGGGGGAGCCAGGGAACAGGTAGCATTTGGGCTGAAACCTAAATGATGAAGAGGAGCAGCCATGCTAAGATCTAAGGCAGCACACTCCCGAAAAAAAGAACAGCAAGTGCAAAGACCCTGGGGCAGGAACAAGCTTGTTCTGTTCAGAAAAAATAAAAGGACAGTGGCGCTGACTCACGTTAGACTCAGTAAGTTTTGAGAGCTGTGTATTATAAGCCAGTCACCAGTCTATGCAGTTTGCTTGTGTTAGCTAGCTTAATCTTCTCAACAAACCCACAAGATATGCCACCTTATCCCCACTTTATAGATGTTGATTATGAGTTCTAGAAAGATTTATTAATTAACTTACAGTCCAAGAGCTAGTACATGGCAGAGGTTGGACTTGAACCAAGGTGTATCGATGCCAGAGCTGGGAATGGTGGTGACAGCCTTTCTGTGGCTTCCTGTGAGCTCACTCTGGCCTCCTTTGGCTCCTCACCCAGACAAGAGTCTTCTCACCACCTTCAGCCACGGTAAGCTTAGTGTGCAGGCCGAGTCCCTGTCAGGGAGGGCTGCTGTCTGGGGAGAATCCGTTCGATACTTGAAAGCATTTCCAACTCACCGTCACGCTTGTCCTGTGCTGTGTCCTCCAAGCAGCTTCACCAGTAATGAAGGGAATTTTTTTTAATCTGCCTGACTCCTACGTTTTTGTCTCACTTTGTTCTAAACTCAAGTGGAAAGCAGAAA
>NW_022437002.1:2704660-2847534 GCF_009761245.1 Sapajus apella
TCACAGACATGGGATGTGGACTCAGTCCTCAACTTGAACCCAGACTCTCCCACAGCACCAGTCACCCAGTGCATCAGAGGGGCACTGGACTGGGAGACAGGGTGCCTGGGTTGAGCTGGTCATGAGCTAGCAGGTGAACTCTGCGGTTTCCCAAAGATTCACCTCTCCTGACCTTTCCACAGGGTGCTTGTCCCGGGTAGTCTCCCACCAAGGGCTTAAGAGCTTGACTTTGGAGTTACACAGACCCAGGTTCAATTTCTGAAATGCCCTACTGTGTTCCCTCTCTGACTCCAGCGTCCTCATTGTGAAATGGGAAATCTGCCTCAGGATGAAGTCAGATGGCACAGGCAGTGCCTGGCACGGCAGAAGTCGTCGGTAAGTGGTGGTGGTGGTGATGGGTGTTACAACTCTGCAGCAGTTCTTTATCCTTCAAAACAGCTGTAGCAGGAGCTCTGGAAGGGCTCCTGCCTGCACATTCTAGGGGTGCCCTTTGAGGCATGTCCATGTATGAGTTGTGCAGTACACGGCCTGTGCAGCAGTACGCTGAGGCCCTGAATTCTAGAAAGCCTTTCCTGAGTGACCAGGTTTGGTCAGGGGCCCCCTCTCTCCTCTGTCACCCCTGGTCCACACCAGACTGTGAGTTCCTTAAAGGTAGGGGCTTTGTCCTGCCCACGCCTGTGTCCCCAAGCCCAGCTCTGCACCTGGTCCACAACAGGACGGGCACCAGCCATCATTCCTTCAGCTCATGGGCCGCTGAGCAGATTTACATTTATGTTTAGGCTCCAAAGCTCTTAGCTGAGGTCCAAAGAGGTTAAGCGCCTGAAGTAGCTAAAGGTGCCCGACTGCCATTTGCAAAGCCAGAGACCTGAGGCAGCCAATTAGACACAGCATCGTATCAAAATGCACAAGCCCCATGTCTCATTGCCCAGTCGCGTGCCCAGCAACGCCCATGTCCCCACCCCTCCCGGCTTAGCATGGGCTGAGCCCTCCCGGAGACGCAGCCAGGGTGTCTGTCTCAAACACCGCTGAGTTCCCTGGCACTGCTGGAAACCTAAGGGTCTATTTCCTAGGCCGTGTCAAAATGTGTCTGGCATTGCCCAAAATAGCTGTGCCAGACACTCATGCTGTGCCAACGACGGGAGAAGAAATGACCCAAACGTGTGACAGAAGCCGGTGTGATAAGCTGCACCCCCCACCACAGGGGAGGGAGAGTCCCAGGCTTCTCCAGATGCCCCCAAAAGGCCATGCGGGCAGTGGGGCTGGGCGCCCACTCACTTCTGGCACCTGGTTTTTCACAGTGCCGGCTGGGAGGAAAATCCCTGGAAAGGGGTATCAGGCTCAGTGAGTGGCCTCTGGGGGCAGCTGGAGCCTCCATGTGCCAGGCACTGGGGATGCAGAGATACCAGACACCGTCCGGAGAGGGGCATTTATGCCGGACCCTGAGGGTGAGATGTTGGCCGACCTGGAGGATAGGGACTGACCGTCGCTTGCTGCTGTCACCTACCACGTGCTGGGCTGTGTTCTAAGTGTTTACTTGTATTAAATCCTCACAGTAGCCCCTGTGAGAGTGAGGCAGACACTACCACTCCCCCCAGTTTACAGATGAGGAGACTGAGGCACAGGGAGATTAGGAACTGCTCGTCATCCGGTCACTGACCAGGTCAGGTTTCAGAGCGAGGGGGCCTGGCTCCCCAGTCCTCCCAGGCCCTGCTGTGCACAGGCAGAGGGAACAGCAGAGGCAAAGGCTCAGAGGAAAGAGTGGGGACAGGGAAGACTCGGGAGAGGGACACAGCTCAGTCTCACCTGGAGCAACAGTGTGGGCAGCTGAGGGTGAAAGAGGCTCCAGGAGGGGCTGGCCCTGGGGAGCCTCACCCGAGGTCAGGGCATGGCTACCCACACTTACTGCCCTGGGCAGGAGGACAAGGACGAAGCTTGGCCCTCAGGGCACTGCCTGGTGACTCCTGCAGGTCTCACTCCCCCACCGGGGCTGTGTTGTCACCTATGGGCCCACAGCCCCTGGCACAGGGCAGGGGCAGCCCTTGTCCATTTGTCCTGCATGGGGCATTTGCTTTCTCCTATCTGCACTCAGCCCCAAACAGGCACAATGGGGCTGCAAACATGGGGGACACTGCCCTCGATGGCTCTCAGCCCAGCCGGGGACAAAGGTGGGCATCCTGAGTGCTGCACCTGACATCAGCAGCTCCCTCATTCCTGACACATGGCAGGGTCACCCCTCCCACCCCCTCTGAAGGCAGATGTGGCCACGTGACTGGTTCTGGCTGCTGCGCTGTGAGAGGTGGTGGCGTGTGTCACCTCCAGGAGGGGGAATAAAGGACCAGGGCAGGGTTGATGCCTTCTTCCTTTTGCTGCGTGACCACAGAAGCCCCATCCAGGTGAGAGGTGAGAGACTGCAGTGAGCAGAGCCCCGAGCCCTGCCCTGAACCTGCCAGGCAGAGGCAGGGAGTCTGCTCCTGTGCTGAGGGCATGGGGCCGTTGGTCACTGCAGCACAGCCCAGGCCTAGCCGATGCCCTGCACAGAGCCGGGTCACCCGAGAAGGGGGGCACCACTGTGAGGTGCGAGGGGGCGGGAGGCTGACTGTCCAGCCCCTGGACCTCTATGGAGGCTGGTCCCTGGGGGATGGGCCCCTTGACGCCACCAGTCACAGGAGCCTCAGGGGGGCTCCCAGGCCCCACCTCCAGCCTCCGACTCACCCAGACCTGGGGCCAGACAGGTGCGTTCCATGACAACATGCAGCTGCCCCAGAGAGCACTGGGTGCCCCATCCCTCTGCGTTTCCTCAGCCACTCAACAAGGAACAGAGCCGGGCACCGACCCTGTGCCAGGTGTGTGCTGGGCCCTGGACACATGCAGGAACAGGACCATAGGCCCCTGCCCGCCTGGAGCTCATGGACTAGTGAGAGCAGCAGTCCATCCCAGTAAAGCCCCAAGGAAAGAATCACAGAAGGTGCCGAGAGAAACCAGAGGAACACTAAGAAGTTGGGGTGAGGGGAACCGAGTCTGCAGGGCGGTGGGGGAGAGGTCACATCTAAGCTGATAAGGATCAAAGAGACCAGCCACGTGGAGGAGAGCAGGAAAAGGCATTGCAGGCAGAGGGAACTGCGTGGGCAAAGGCCCTGTGGCAGGAAAGGGCTCGGGTGTCCATGGGAGAGACAGCAGGGAGAGGAGGGAGGGCCAGGGCTGGCCCACACAGGCCTGAGGGTGGCAGTGGGGGGTCTGCACTTGATCCTGGAGGGAAGGAGAAGCCACTGAAGGGTCAGGAGGAAAGGAACGTGACCAATCCTCATTCAGAAGAACCTTCTGGGAGCCCAGGGCTAAGCACAGGGCCTGGCATACAGTTGGTGCTCAGTGAATCCTTACTGACAATGACACTGCAGGAGGGAAGTGGGGAGACTCCGTGTAGGGCAATACTGACCAGTCCTGCGTGATGCACCTGCACTAACACCTCGAGGACAGTGTGGAGCCAGTGTTTATGGAGCAGCTGCCACCTCCCTGGCCCTGGGCGCAATCTCCTTACATGACAACTGAAATGTCCTCAGTGATGACCCTAGGAGGAGGGGGCACAGGCATCCCCAGTGAGGACCAGGAGGAAAGAACACACGTCCCCAGTAAGAACCAGGAGACACAGATGTCCCCAGTGAGGATGAGGAGGAAAAGCAAAGATGTCCCCAGTGTGGACCAGGGGGAGGGGGTACAGCCATCCCCAGGGAGGATCAGAAGAAATGAGGACCCCAGGAGAAGGGGCACAGATGTCCCCAGGGAAGAGCAGGAGGAGGGAACCCAGAAATCCCTAGAGAGGAATTGATGCTGTTTTCAGAATGAAAATGCCCCAAAGTGAAATGCTCTAACCAGACACTAGTTCATTTGAAACAGATTCTCATTACAAAGTGCATCAAGAAACATTTCAATCTGGAAATCGATGCGAGCTCATGGAAAGAATTACTTGCTGAATAATGAGGAAGGACAAGTCAATAGAGCTGAGTAAACGGCAGAGGAGACACGTCCTCATGCCTTCGCCTGCTCAGGCTGCTGAAACAACACCCACAGACTGGGAGGCTTCAGCAACAGAAATTTATTTCTCCAAGTCCTGGAGGCTCGAAGTCCAAGATTAGGGTGTCAGCCTGGTGGGGGGCTGGTGAAAGCTCTCCTCAGGGTGCAGATGGAGGCTTCTCACTGTGTCCTCACAGGGCAGAGGGGGAGAGAGAGAGAGAGAGCTCCAGTATCTCTTCTTACAGGAGCATGAATCCCATCAAGGAGGCTCCACCCTCCTGACTTCATCTAACCCTAATCACCTCCCAAAGCCCCCCTCCCCCCACCCAAATATCGTCATGTGAGGGGTTAGGGCTTCAGCATGTGAATGTGGAGGGTGAGGGGACACAAACATTTAAGTCACATCATGACCCACGTACAGGCTGTAAGCCATCCAGTTGACAAAACTATGACATTGAAATATGAGGAAACATGCAGCTTCCTAATGAGAGAGACAGAAGCCAGCTCAAGTGACAATAAATGCTACCTAGGAACCATCAGAACCTGTGGCCTGTCTGGCCATATTTTCTAGCCATGTACATGACTCTCAAGGGCACCATCAGTCTCCCATGAGAGAACCCTGTGCCTGGACTCATGGTCTGGCCCTGCTCAGCCTCTAATCAGAAACACAGAATTCAGCATCCCTAACACACTGTCTCTGAACCTGAGGTGGTCATTCCCTCTTCATCCACAACTTGTGCCCCTAATCATATGCAGTCTCATCAGCCCCAAAATACTGCATACCTGAAGGTGTCCCCCAGACCACCCAGCCCTCAACCCTGGCTCTGACCTCAGCCTATTTTTCCCAAACCAGACATTCAGGGCAGCTAGTCCTTGTGTCAATGTTTAATGCAGTGTGGGGCAGTGGGTTGACATAGTCACAGCCTGGATTCTGGAGTCAGAGACCTGGGTTCACCTCCTGGCTTATGTGTGACCCTCTCTAAGCTCCTTTACCTGTCTGAGGCTCAGTTTCCTCATCTGTGAAGCAGCGGTCATGATTCCCACCGATGGGACAACAGGGAAGGGAGACGATGTGCAGGAAGTGCCGTGCAGGGTGTCTGGCACCCAGGGAATGCTGGGGAAGCGTAGCTTACAGTTGCTATAGCACTAAACAGTTTATGGGGACAACGGCGTCATTGTGAGGTTCACATCCTCACTCCCATGGAAATGACCACATCTGATACTGGCACTGAGCTTGAAACCTTGCAGAGCCCTCTCGTGCCCTTCTTCCTGGGGGAATCCTCAGAGTGGCCCAAAGAGGCAGGTGAGAATGTGGGCTCTGGAGCCAGACTCCCTAGGCTCAAATCCTGTCTCTGCCATTGCTGAGAAGCATCAGTTTGGCAAGGTATTTCACTCTTTGACCCTCCGGTTCCTCAGCTATAAAATATGGGGGGGGGGGGGGGGTGATAATAACACCGACATCGTGGGCTTGTTGCAAGGCACAAGCCTTGTATCGAGCACCTACAATACCCCTGCCTTATAGTAGTAATGTTTTATCTTTATCATTCCTCCCATTTTACAGATGAGGAAACCAAGGCTCAGAGAAGGAAAGGGGCCTCCTTGAGTCCTTGCAGCTATTGACATTGCTGGGACAGGATTCAGAAGCCGGCGCTTTCACCCGCTTTCCATGGTGCAGTCCCAGGAGTTGCTTTATCTCCTTCACTTTGGAAGGGGACAGATGGGGGCGGGAACCTGGAGTCCCTCACTCTTGTCCACATGGGCTCAGGGCCAGGCTATCTGCTGCCCAGGCAGTGCCCAGGAGAAGGGGGTAGCAAAAGCATCCAAAGACAGCTGACCACACGCCCATCATGGCGCTGAGCACCTGGCCTTCCTTTTCTCTTTTGTCACAACAACCACTCTACTCCCACTGCACAGAGGGGCAAACTGAGGCTCGGAAGGCTGAGGCACATGTCCGGGATCACACAGGTAGCGGCTGTCAGAGTCGGCTCTAACTCGGATCTGTCTTTGTCCAGGCCCCATGTCCCACCCGCCCGAGCCAAGTGCTGTGCGGCTCCCAGAACATGCTCATTTCATTGAATCCTGCCGCATCCTCGGAGGGAAATCTCCTCACCGCACCCATTGCACAGGCGAGGAGACTGAGGCCAGGCTGGGCATGGAGCTCCCCAAGGCCCCATAGCCAGTGAGTGGAAGAATCCCGCAGAACTCTAACCCAGGGCTGTCAGTTCCCGAACCCACAGCGAAGGTGGTTCCCTCCTCCCTGCCTTGTTCCCGAGGCCCACAGGGGGCTGGATGACCCCACTGCGGGGAGGGCACTGCAGGGACAGAGGGGCCAGCTGGGGCCCGAAGGAGGGCAGGTGGGGCAGTTCTGATTTCTGGGGTCTCCAGGAACTTTCGCAGACTTCAGTCCTCCAAGAGGCCAGGAGGGAAAACATGAGGAGAATCTCATTCTCTGGGTCCTCTTCCCGTGGCCTTTGCAGAGCTGTGTAACTGCATCAAAAGTAGAAGTTACCTCTTCACGGGCCTCAGGATAAAACCTCACAAAGAAGGATTCTTCTTAACCTCATTATCTTTCTCTCTCCAGGGTCGGGGGTCAAGTCAATAACTTCCTGCCCACTGCCTGCTGCAGATCCCGGCAAGGCTGCAAGCTGTGTCGGCTGTAAATCCATCTTCCTCCCCGAAGAAATCAATTGGAAACCCAGTTGCTAAATCCACCCTAAACCCAGAGGTTCACAAATCAAAGGCCTCTTCTGGGCTCGCGCTGGGCTGGGCCAGGTGTCCTGGGGATGCCGTCCTTGAGTCTGCGTCTCCACAGACTCAGATTCCACCTAGGGTCGGGAAGCAGTGGGGACCTGCCAGGGCCAGGCCCAGCCTGAACTGCAGGGTGAACCCCAAACCAGGCGAGTGGTTGCTGTCCAGTCTGCCTCGCCCTCACCAGTGAGCTGTAGTAAATACTCCCACAACTACAGGAAAATTCCAAGAAAATTCCAGGCATGCCTGCAGGGAGAAGAAGCCCTCAGGAGCACAGAGAAGCCACCCTGGGCCCAGAACGGAGCTCAGACAGGTCTTGCTCAGACAGAAGCACTTGTTAAACACATGCTCCAGAAGACAACTTGATTCTGAAGCTGCCCAGGAATTTACCTCCAAGCTCATTGCTTTGCAAAGTCAGAGAGCTTAGGCAGAGGCTCCTGCAGGTAGGAAGGAAGCAGGAAGTAGAGCTCATTCCCAGGGTCCTCTCCCTGTAGCTTCTGGAGGTGGCACCGGTGCCAAGCAAGGGAGGCAGAGATCAAGGGCCCTCACTCTGCATGGAACCACTCACACCCCTGTCACGTGGGCCTTTATACCAGCAGTGGAATTCTTCCCTGATCCACCAGACTCCCCATCCCTCCCCAGTTCCACTCCATCCCCTACAGAGCTCCCCAGTACAATCCACTCCAGCCTCCATGCACAGCACCACCCGCTGTTCCCTCTGTCAGAATTCCCTTCCTGCCCATCACTGAGCTCAGGGACAGTGGGAGCCTGTGTCCAGATTTTCCCAAAGCTGGCACCATGACCCCCTGGCAGCAGCTCCATGCATATTGTGAACAAATGAATAAGTGAATGAATGAGTGAGCAAGTGAGTAATCAAATGGATGCAAAGGTCACTGGCCCTGGGGCACCCCCAGCCTCTCCTGGGAATAAACTTGGCCCCAAACCACTGTCTTCATAAAGCCGACAACAGACCCTCAAGTGTGCCCAGCACTAGCCTTAACAAGTCAATTTCCCCTCCTCTCCTCCTTTGATCCACACAATTGTGGTAGGCACCACTATTATTCCATCTGGTAGGCAGGAACACGAAGGCGGAGGGGGAGTGGATTGCTTGCTCAATATGGCATGTCAAGATCAGATCTCAGCCCAGATCTTCGGACCCACCTCCGTGCCCCATCCAAGGTTCCTGCTCCCACAGGCCCCTCAGCAGGGTGGTACATTGTCCTGTCAACACCATGGCATTAGCCCCTCCCTCTTCCCCAAACTGAGGCCTTTCCCTCTGAGCCTTAGTCTCTGCTGGGCTTTATCAGTAAAGATTTGGTGTCCATATTGAGGGAGGTGAAAGTCTTGATCAGATCCAGAAGATGGTGTTTGCTCTGGACTTAAGCGGCACCCAGACTAATGGGACCTTGTACCAAGGATTGATTGTGGGGTAACGGGAGCCACCCCCAAGCCCAGCATAGGACCCACACAGCCTGTGGGGAAGCACAGCTGTCAGGCTGGATTTGAAGAGGCAGAAACCCAGCTGCCCTGGCTGATAGCAAAGGGGGCATTCCCAGCGGGAAGCAGCAGGGCCTCCAGGAAGCAGGAGGCAGAATCAGAGGCCCCAGGGCTGGACTTCTCGCCTCTGCATCGGCCCCTACCGCAGGCTGAAAACCACAGTTGTTGCAAGTCACATCCTCAGCCACCAGAGAGGGACCAACTTTCTCATTGTGGCATCAGTGACAGGTCAGATGTCCATCGCTGTGGCCAGAGGCACAGGGGCCCTGCCTGGCCCAGCTCTGGTGAGGTGCCTGTCCTTATGCACGAGGAAATGTGTGGTCATGGAGGCAGCAGGGCCAGGTTAGACCATGGGAGGGTCCACCACTGCCATGTGGAAAGGAAGTGGGGGAGGGTGCAGGAAGGGGGATGGCAACTGGGCAGACAGACATCTCCATTTCACAGATGAGAAAACGGAGGCTCCCAGAGCAGGAGGAACTTGCTGAAGGTACACAGTGAGTAAGCAGCAGAACTGGGACCCAGGCCCAGCTCCACCAGGTTCCAGAGTCTATGCTCTAAAAACCAGGAGGCCCTGCCCATTCTGCAGTCTGAAACCCCACAGAGGTCAGAGGGGGCCTCCAGGAGACAGGGCCAAACCCAAGAGCCCCCAGGCCCAGGACACCAGGGAAGATGGCGCCCTGCCCTCGGCTCCCCTCACTGCACTCAGAGGGTCCAGCTGAGTGAGCACATTCATGCCTCGAAGCCCAAGCCGGTGCCAGTAAATTACTCCCAGTAATGGGGATGTTTGCCGAGGGAATTAAAGAGGCAGTAAACAGTTGCCAGAGTAATTAGACACGAATGGCGGACGTGCCAGGCTTCTCAATGCCGGGAAGCCACTTTCACAGTAGCCTCCCCTCGCAGGGTGAGATGAGACCACTGGGTTGTGATTGTCAAGTTGAGCAGCTGAGAGCCGGAGAATCAAAAAGATTGCAAGACACTGCTGGGGAGACAGGGGTAACCTTGGAAACTACGGCATATAATCCCCTCAGTGTGCAGACAGGGAAACTGAGGCCCAGGAAGGGAGAACAGACCTGTCTGGGGACACCCAGCAAATTAGAGGGAGAGGTGGGCCTGGAGCCTTGGTCTCATGGAAAGCAGGTCATGCCAGATCCTGGCACACTTAGTTACGTGCAGGTCAAGGTCGTCTTGGGGAGAAGGGTCACAGCACTAGTAGTAAATGAAGGCACAGGTAACAATGATGATGGGTGAAACTTTTTCAGACATTCATTCATTCAGTGATGATTTATTAAGTTCCTACTATATTCCAGGTTATGTTCTAGGCTCTGGGAGCAAAGCAAGCAAAAGTCCCTGTCCTCAGGGAGTGGACACTCCAGAAACACAGAACCCAAAGGCAAGTTGGAAACTCAGGAGGCTCACAGGGGCCTAGGACAAAGGGAGGTACAGGGACACCAAGGAGGTGAATTTCGGGGGGAAATGTATGCATGAGCACCCTCTCCTGCTTCCACATGACCTGGGAAAGGGATTGGGATTCCAGAGGAGGCATCTGGCCCCACCTGGCTCAGGACCTGCCTCCAGGCCTTCCCAGATCAGGTTAGTAGACAAGCAGCAGCTGTGGGAAGTACAGGCACAGAGCTGGGCCTGGCAGCCACTCACACCTGCAGTTCTAGCCACAAGGACAGAGCCACAGGGAGCTACAACCCACAGATGGAGCAAAGTGAATCACAGCAGATGGTCCTGAGGCAGGGCAGCAGCCTCTACTGGGGAACAGGAAGATTTGCGGACAGGTAGTGGTGCAGAATGGACCCCTGGAATCTCATGGACCTGCATTCAAATCTCAGCCCTGCCACTCACTTGCTGTGCTACTCCAGGCTAGTTACTGATCTCTCTGGCCCCCGGGTTTCTCATCGGCAAAGAGGTTAGAACGGAAGGTCTTTAAGATCTGATCATCCATGATCAGAGGTTCAAGCAGCAGACAGTGAGCAAGATTAAAGCTGAGAAGCACAGCAGGTACTGCGTGTTGCACATCAACCAGGCCAGTGTAAGCAGCACTTCCTTTAAATCCTGTCATTCAGCTGCCTGAAAGGCCCCTTGAGCTTGGACCATCCTCTCTGCCTATAGTACCCAGACTCCTTTTCCCTTCTGTCCCCAGTAAATCCCATCCTTCTGCATAGAATAAGCAACCGGCCATGGGTCAGAAGGCCCAGATCTAGGCCAGCCTCTGCCACTTTCCCATTGTGTGACCCAAGGCCACATGCCTCAGTTTCCCCATGTGTATTGAGTGCTCATCTTGGATGTCTGGAAGGACATTTCCAGCACTCCTTTTCTGCAAGTGGGCTTGAATTGTCAATACCTCCTGTGTGACTTTGGAGGAGTCACATAAAGTCTCTGGGCTGGGCTAACCTGCTCACCCAGAAGCCTTGCACTTGGAGCCAGGGCATCTTCCCCTGCCCACCTGGACTTCCATTCACTGTCTGAGCTTGAACAGAAATTCCAGCTCCACCCCCAAGCTCCTCAAGATGCCAGGGAGACTCAGAAAGCCTCCCTAGCCAATCCCTAGGGGCAAGAGACAGGGGAACACCTGCTCTCCAGAAATGATGATGAAGTGGAAATTTTGCCCAGAATTTCGTCAGCACGTTGTCAGCAACCATCCCTACTTAAAAGTGCCCCATTTTTGTTCGTAACTCTTTCTGCTTCTGTACATCCGCTTATTGCTTACTAACTGAAAAGCCTTAAGGAAAACTGCCTCGTTGTCTAAAACCTGCTGCGTTGTCTAGAGTCCTGAGTTACTTCCTCTGCCCCCTTACCAGTAAAAGCTGTGTACTTTTCTTAGCCGGGATCCAGACTTTTGGGTGCAAACCCTCCTGGGCCCGCTGGCGTAATAAAGTGTTCCTCCAATCCCCTGAGTGCCTCTAGGGTCTCTTGTCAGGTAAGATTTTCCTGAACAATGAATCTAAAAACAGCACTCAGGGCTCACCTGTGGAGGACAAAGAGGAATACATCCAGGGCCTGAATTGCCCAGAACTTCAGACCCTGGATACAAACCCCAGGGATGGGGAAGCTGAGCAGCCAGTCCCCCACTCAGAGAAGGTAAGGGGAGCAGAGCCCAAGAGAACAGGAGTAGGGAGGCTTAGGGACAATCTTTGAAACATTTGAAAATTAATACCAACATTTATTTTATTATATTTATCTCCATCATAAAAACAATGCCCAGGCACCCTCAGACAGAGCTGGTGGGAGTATAAATTGGTACAATATTTTGGAAAACAATTCTGTAATAGTGATCAAAGTTAAAATGTAAATACCTTTTGACCCAGCAAGCCCATATCTAGAAATTCACCCTACAGAAATATATACTAAATGCCAGGAAATAAACAGACAAGAATGTTCCTAGGAGCACTATTTGTAAAAACAGGGAGAAATTGAAAACCACCCACATGCCCCTCATCGGGGGACTTGCTAAGGAAACATGGAGCATCCACACAAAGGAAAGAAATGCAGTTGGTTTTTTTTAATGAGGCAGATCTATACATGCTGTCAAAGAGATATTTCCAAGACCAATTAGAATGCGGAAAAAGAAAATTGAGTAACAATGCATAAAAGGTGATCACGTTCTTATAAAAAGAAAAGACTCCAGGGGTCTGAAAAACAAACTGCCAACCCTTGAGTGGTGGGTGTCGGGAAGTCAGAGGAGAGGATGATGTTTATTCTTTTACACTGGATATTTCTGAAATATTTGAAAGCTTCTATTAGTCAGAAAAACAGTAACAATAATAGTATTCATTTTCAAATTAAATTAGCACACTCTGGTAACCAAAAAAAATAGTGTTTTGTATTGCTTTGTTCTTTCAATGTGCATTCTCAACACCCAAAGGTGTATTTTTAACATTTGGTTGCATTTCTTTCAGTATTTTAAAATCGGTTTTCAGGCATAGTTATTATTGATCTGTGTGTATAATTTAACATCCTAGGGTTTTGGGTTTTTTTTAACTTTGTATCATAGCGTTAAGCATTTCCCATCTAGCATGAGTGTAAACAATGTTTTCATTGCCTGTGGAGTATTCTGGGTGGTCTACAGTTTTAGGTTGTTCCTTTTTTCATTTCTTATTATTATTTTACTATTTTAAGTAGCCCTGTGATAAACATATTTATGCCTAAATTTAGGGGGAAGACGCAGATGGAATCTTTTAATGAGTTCATGCCTTATTAAAAACATAAAATATGCATGTAACCAATCTACTGAATGGGTTGAACTTGACCAAGGACAAACTTTATATCCACCAAAGGATATAAACCCCCCACCACAACCCTGCCTGCCCATGTACCCCACCTAATGCCCGCCTTGCCCCTCAAGGATACCCCAGACAGGTCTCGGGGCTCTGCAGACCCTGCAGACACACCAGCAACCCTGAGCTAATCCTATCCACTTATTGGCATTGATGGGTCCAGTCTGGTCAAGCTACACTGTCCCTGCTTCAGCTATGGCCTGATTGGAGGTAGGAACCCCAGTAGGAGGTGGGGCCAAGGTCTGCATCTTCCCTCTTCCTCCCCCCTGCCCTCTCTGCTTCTAGAAGGATTCTACAAGACAGGATGTGAATGCAAGCTGCAAGTTCCAGGATCTGTGTTTGTAGCCACTGTGCTTCATAGAAGGGAAGGATAGAAGGGATGGGGGAGTGGAAGATGAAGGGACCCTTGCTCTCCCACCACTGCTGGACAGAATGACACGGTCCTTCCTTGAATACACCTAACAAGGCCTCCGCCTTTTCGAGCAGGCTTCACCCATTCTGCGCGCTTGGCTGCAGACCCAGGCGCTCTGGAAGTTCCTCTGATGAGGTCTAAAAACCTGCCTCAGGCCGGACACCGTGGCTCATGCCTACAACCCAGCACTTTGGGAGGCCATGGCAGGCAGATTACTTGAGGCCAGGAGTTCAAGAGCAGCCTGCCCAACATGGTGAAACCCAATCTCTACCAAAATTACAAAAATTAGCTGGGCATGGTGGCACACACCTGTAATCCCAGCTACTCGGGAGACTGAGGCATGAGACTCCCTTGAACCTGGGAGGTGGACGCTGCATTGAGCTGAGATCACACCACTGAACTCCAGCCTGGGAGACAGGATGAGACCCTGTATCAAAAAAAAAAAAAAAAAAAAAAAGCTGTCTCAGATGCTTCTTTGTCTGACCACTGAGGTCTCGACCACGAATGCCTTCATTTCTGTAAGGAAAATACCTTTAAAATAGCAACCAATGTTTTCTATTATTTCCCTCAACTATATTTCAGGCCATGGTTAGGTCACTCAGGCCCTGCTGACTCCAAGCAAGAACTTTCAGCAGGAAACTGAGTATAAAATGAACTTCCTCTGCCTTTTAAGTAGCAAAAATCTAGGTCCCCAGGGTGTTGACAGTAGATGTGAAAGGACACACAAGGATTCCAAGCAGGGCTGTCCATAGGGCAAGAAAAAGATGTCCCCAGTTGGGGGATTGAGAACATGGAGGGCTGGGGAGGCACTCACCAAGAGTTCAAATGCTGCCCCCACTGTGGCCACATGGTCTTCCCTCCCCAGGTTGCTGCTGCGGCCTCCTCTCTGGTCTCCCTGCCTCCATGCTTATGCCCCTCTAATCTCCTGCTTCCGCAGCAGCCAGAACAGTAGACCTAAGTCAGACCCTCAGGTGGTTGTCCTCACTCAGTCAAAGCTAAGTGCTTACAGGGGCCTAGGAGGCTTCCCCACACTCTGGTCCCCTTTGCCTCTCAGCCTCCCATTCCAGCAGAAACTCTCCACCTTCTCATTGCCCTGCAGTCTCACAATCCTTCATGGGCCTTGAACACACCGGATGTGCTCCTGCTCCAGGCCCTTGGCACCGGCTGTTCCCTCCGCAGGGAATACCCCTTTCCTAGACTTCTGCACGGCTTCCTGCTTTGCCCACCTCCAGCCTTTGTTCAAACATCACCTTCTCAAGGAGGCCTTTCCTGGCCATCATCTTTACAATTACATTTCTATCCCCCTTGAGCCAGCAGTTCTGTCACTGGTAAACTGAGTTATTTCCCTACTTTGTGTCCGTTGCAAAGAAAGAACACCCAATTGGTTTAAAAGGCAAGCAGGACTGGCCGGGCATTGGTGGCTCATGCCTGTAATCCCAACACTTTGGGAGGCCGAGGTGGGTAGATCACTTGTGGTCAGGAGTTTGAGACAAGCCTGACCAACATGGTGAAACCCTGTTTTTAGTCTCCATTAAAAATACAAAATTAGACAGATGTGGTGGCAGGTGCCTGTAATCCCAGCTACTTGGGAGTCTGAGGCAGAAGAATCACTTGAACCTGGGAGGTGGAGGTTGCAGTGAACCAAGATCCTACCACCGCACTCCAGCCTGGGCTACAAGAGTGAAACTCCATCTCGTGGAAAAAAAAAAAAATAAAGGCAAGCAGGATTCATTCACCGGCCAGAGAAGGAGTAGTCAGCTCTCACTCCCAAGACACCTCCTCCTTCCCAAGCTGTGGGAAGCTGGGGAACTGTAAGGAGTTGGATGTGGGTGGTGGGGGAGGTTGCAAGTATGTGCAGGTAGTAACTTCAGATTTGCAGGCACAAGTCATAAACACGTCTCTTCATAGGACGCATGTTCAGAAAATGGCAGCGCTTTTCTTCTATGGGTGGGGATTTAGTATTATAATGATATGTCGATGATCTAAAGGAGTCACTGGTTCTGGTTTGTTCCAGTTTCCAGCAGGCCTTATTGTCCTCTGATAATTGGCAAAGGGTCCTGAACTTCCCAGGGCATCTGTGGTCCTTATAAGCTAGCCAAGAAGACTAGAAGAAACTGTCAAAGAGATGATATCCAGCTTTCTCAGCCATCGACTGCTTAAGAAAATAATGAGCTCTTCCCCGTGTTTTGTTCCCTCTGCTCTAATGTTTCTCCAGGACTGCCCTGGTAACAATTCCTGCCCCCTCATCCTGCATCACAATGTTTCGTCACAGTCATCATCTGCCGAGATGCTCTGCAGTTTTATTTTCCATGATATTTACGGTCCGCCCACTCATCACTAGACTCTACACTGTGTAAAGGCAGGGACGTTTTGTTTTATTTCCCCCAAGGGAGGCACTCAATCAACACCTGCTGAATACAGAATGGACTCCTAAGCTGGGGGCTTCCTTCCCCCCTGCCTCCTGGAGTTGTGCCTGAGAAAAAAAACACATGCTCACTCCAGATGGTGTGTGGGATCTGAGAGCAGAGGGGCCCAGAACAGCGTTCCCTGCTGGAGTCCAGGAAGAAAGGGATGCCGAGGTGTCCAGGGGCTGTGGCTGCAGGTGGCCACACAGAGTTTCCTGCACCTGGTGTGGCATAGAAGAGGCCCAATAAGGCTGGCTCGAAGCAGGCCTGCAGGCAGATCAAGCCCAGCTCCCTGCACAACTCCATGGCTGAGGGGAGGGCGGGGGATGCTTCTACAGATGCCAAGATGGTGAATGGGCCCTGGAGTGAGACACACCATGGGGAAAGATCCAGGTGTGTCAGGATCACAAGAAGAGAAAAAAAGCCATAGCTCATGGACTTCTGAACTGAGATTTGTACCTGCTACCTGGTACCACACACATGAACCACTCCCTCCAGGACTCAGCCTCAGCAAAGCAGGGTAGGAACAATGCTTTTCACAATGCTTTCTCCAAAAAACAGCAAAGAGTACACCACACCAGGAGGGTTTTAACCAAAGCTGATGCCCTCAAGCACCCTGGCAGTTAATTTTATGTATCAGCTTGGCTGGGCCACAGCGCCCAGATATTTGGTCAAACATTGTTCTGGGTGTTTCTGAGGGTACTTTTTAGATGAGATTAACATTTACACGGGTGGACTTCTGCTAAAGCAGATCCCCCTCCATTATGCAGGTGGGCTTCATCCCATCAGTTGGAAGTCTGAGTAGAATAATGAATGACTTGCTCCCCTGAGCAAAAAAGAATTCTGCTAGTGGATCTGAATAGCAACTCTTCCCTGAGTCTCCAGCCTGGAGGCCTACCCATCAGATTTTGGACTTGCCAAACCTCCACAATTGTGTGAGCCAGTCCTTAAAATAAATCTCTCTCTCTCTCTCTCTCTCTCTATATATATATATATATATATATATGTATGTGTGTGTATGTATGTGTAATGTATATGTGTGTATGCATGTATGTACACATATGTGTGTATATTCGTATATACACATACATAGTGTTTATGTACTATGGATACTACAGTATCTCTAGTACTATGTGGATATTTATATAGATACATATACATCATATCTATATATGTGTGTTATGTGTGTGTATATGCACATGCACACACATATATTCCATTGGTTCTGTTTCTCTGGAGAGCCCTGATGAAAACAAGCACTGAGTTCTATTTTATCTCTAATACTATGAACCATTCATGTGTCATTTAATAAGATATTTGTATTTGTCTTAATATAGAAATATGCTCAGTGTCCTCAGTATATCCCTCCCCATTTCCCCAATCGAGTACAAAGCTGTTAGTAGGAGATGCTCTTGGCAATCACCCCGCCTGGCCCTGTCACGCTCACCCTCACTGAGGTCTTCTGCAGTCTCCTCCTTTGTCTCAGGCCACTCCTCCTCGGTCCTCCTCTATTGAGAAACCTAAATTCTAAGGAATAGTCTCCTTTCTCTGCCTATTCCTTAGGATTTAGCTTTCTCAATATTTTATCCTTCGGCATTTAGCCCATTTGTCAGGCATTAAGGCCCATCGTGATTCAGCCCTGATGTACTTCTCCAGCCTTAATTCTACGCAATCCCCTGAGCACACGACCTTTGCCAAATGTGCTCACACAGTCAGACAATCACAAACCCTTTCTGAGCACCTACTATGAGACCAGTCTTGACCCACTTGCCCTTTCCAGACGACGCTGTGTAGTTTCTTGCCCCCACACCCCATATCCCCCCCTGCTCTTCCCTTTCCAGGCTTTGCTTTCTCCCCACTCCCTTCTTTACTTGAAAAATCCCCATCCATCCTTCAAAGCCCAGCTCAGAGTCCCACCTGAACTCCTGTTCTTGGCAGTGTGGTCAATAAGATACCCTAAACAACTTTCCCATGCAAACAACCTCAATGCTGGATAAAGTTATTTTTAATCTTTTTAAAGGCATCAATGAACTGGCACAAAATTATGAAATCCTAAGACGCCAAAAAAAAGAGATAGAACGATTCCTAGGCAGTGAGAAGCCCCCAAACTAGTGTTTTTCCCTAAAGTTTCACAAAACCCTGGAGACATTGATAGGAGATAAAGCCTAGAGCCAACCATGGTGATGGGCCTAATAAGAGGGTCCAGAATAAAGATGAGACCCCCTAAAGGCTGTAACCTTTGTGAATGGTTGAATCATAAACATGCTGTAAAGAGAAGAGCAGCAAGAAAACATGTCTGTCTCAAACTCAGTGCCAGATGAACAGAGGAAATACAGCGCAAAAAAAAATTGTAACTACTCTCAGGTGGATTTGGAGTCAAATTTATGATATGCATGACCAAAACTTCAAATGGAGCATTTAATAAAAAGTGATTCTGAGTTGCTAGTGGTCCCAAGTGGTGAGCAGTGGCAAATACAAGTTGAAAGAATGTAACCTCTAAGGAACATGAGTTCGCAGAATGCACAACAAAACAAAGCACCATGAGTGAGAGCCCACAGAAACTATAGACAACAAAATGAGACCCACGACGGCTCAACATGTCGGACTTATTAGCCATGAGCAATATCTAATATATATAATGAAATAGAAGAGAAGATTGGAAATATAAGCAAGGAATAGGAGGCTATAGAAAAACGACTAAGCAAATTTTAGAAAGAAGGAAAATGGCAGTTCAGAAACAGTTGAAGAGAATATTAGTGAACTGAAAGGTATTGCTGAAGAATATAGCACAGAAAAATAATGAGATAATAGGAAAGAAAGGTTAAGAGACATGGGGAAGGAGTGAGAAGACTGCATCTTTAATCCAATCAGGATTCTGAAGGGAATAATAGGGACAAAGGAAATGAAGAAATACTTGAAGAAAATTATCCAGACTTGTTGAAAGACAACAATTCTCATCCCAAAAACATTAAATGAGATAAATAAAAAAGAAAGCCATGCTGAAACACATATAGTAAAACTGCAGCATACCAAAAGAAAGAGAGAAAATAAGTATTAAAAACAGCCAGAAGAAAAAAAGACAGATGTCTAAAAAGCAAGGATGGCTGACTTCTCAACAGCAATGACGGACGCTGGAAAAAGACAGTGAAATATTATTTTCCTGGTGCTGAGAAAAATTAACTGTCAACATAGAAGAGCCTGGCAAGAGTATCTTTTAAGAAGGATAGCAAAATAAAGACATTTTCAGACAAACAGAGACTGTCAACAACAGGAGACAAATTATAAAATATGCCTTTTTCAGACAAAAGGAAACTTACCCTCAGTAGAGGTAAACTCTAAAGGACATGGGTTAGGCAGAAGGGAAATAAGTTCCAAATAAGGACAGACAGACAAAATGAATTGGTGAGGAAATATGTGATAATCACATGGGGATTAAGCTACCATTACATATCTTAAATTTTTTTTTCTAAAAAAAGATATTTAAGGAGAGAAATTTGAGAGAAAGAAATAATGACAATAATCTGCAGTTTGGGAGGGAAAAATAAACAGGAGAGAATTAAAATATGAGAGAAAAAGCCCAGGTAAGTTGGGAGAAGGTGATCAGAGCATTCTAGAGGGCTCTTGTATTGTTTGGGAAAAGCATACAAATACTGGTGAATGTTAAACCTTCTTAAATTAAGTAGGCATCTTACAGCAGCTAGGATAAGCACTAGGAAAATAGACCTAATAGACCAAAGGCCTGACCAGCATAAACTATGCTCCACCAACGTCAAGGGATTTGTGCACAGTCTCAGATCACAAATCGATTAGGTTAGAAATGAATTTAAAAAGCGAAAAATGAGAAATGCCAGATGTAGGTGACGGGGGGATAGAGGCAGCAAACCACATTGCCATGTGTATACCTATGCAACAATCCTACCTGATGTGCACATGTACCTCAGAACCTAAAGTACAATAAAATAAATAAAAATAAAAATAAGACCAGCAGGAAATAAGACAAATACAGATGGTGATTATGTCTGGGCAGTGAGATAATAAATGAGTTTTTTTCATTTTTGAAAAAAAAAAAAAGCTAAAAATGCTTATGTGCTTAGAAATTACAACATATTCCTCAACTCTTCAAAAATAAAAGTAGAAATAATAAGGAAATGTTTAAATATACAGAAAAACAATAATGATGCTTTATTATTTAACAAAACATTAAAACTTGTTGGATGCAGTAAAAGCGATATTTAGAAGATTATAATCTTAAATGCTTACACTAGAAAAGTACTCAAAATATATAAGCTAAGTATCTAGATTAAGAAGTTAGAAAGAGAAGAACAGAATAAACCTAAAGAAATTTAAGAAGAGTTGGTCTGGCATGGTGGCTAATGCCTGTAATACAAGCACTTTGGGAGGCCAAGGTGAGGGGTTTAGGGCCAGGAGTTTGAGACCAGCCCAGGCAACATAACAAGACTCCATCTTGACAGAAAATTTAAAAATTAGCCAGGTGTGCTGGCATGCACCTGTAGTCCCAGCTACTCAAGAAGCTGAGGCAGAAGGATTACTTGACAGGAGGAGTTCAAGGATGCACTGAGCTATGATCACATCACTGCACTCCACCCTGGAGTGACAGAGTAACACCCTGTCTCTTTTTTCGTTTTTTTTTTTTTTTAAAAAAAAAGGATATTTAAGAAGAGAAATTTGAGAGAAAGAAATTACTAACAAAAATAGATGTGAAAGCAAACATTTATTGAGCACCAATTATGTACCAAGCACAGTGCTGATATGTATTAGCTCAGTTCATCTTTACAACAAGTATATGGAATGCATATTGTTATGTCCCAATTTTTTTTTCCATTTCTTTTATTGCATTTTGGGTTTTGGGATACATGTGAAGAACACACAAGATGGTTACATAGGTACACACGTGGCAGTGTGATTTGCTGCCTTCCTCCCCATCACCTACATCTGGCATCTCTCCCCTTGCTATCTCTCCCCAACTCCCCACCCCCCACCGTCCCTCCCCTATTTCCCCCCAACTGACCTCAGTGTGTAGTGCTCCCCTCCCTGTGTCCATGTGTTCTCATTGTTCAACACCCGCCTATGAGTGAGAACATGCGGTGTTTGATCTTCCGCTCTTGTGTCAGTTTGCTGAGAATGATGTTTCCAGGTTCATCCATGTCCCTACAAAGGACACAAACTCATCGTTTTTGATGGCTGCATAATATTCCATGGTGTATATATACCACATTTTCCCTGTCCAGTCTATCATCAATGGGCATTTGGGTTGGTTCCAGGTCTTTGCTATTGTAAACAGTGCTGCAATGAACATTCGTGTGCACGTGTCCTTATAGTAGAACGATTTATAATCCTTTGGATATATACCCAGTAATGGGATTGCTGGGTCAAATGGAATTTCTATTTCTAGGTCCTTGAGGAATCGCCACACTGTCTTCCACAATGGTTGAACTAATTTACACTCCCACCAACAGTGTAAAAGTGTTCCTATTTCTCCACATCCTCTCCAGCATCTGCTGTCTCCAGATTTTTTAATAATCGCCATTCTAACTGGTGTGAGATGGTATCTCAATGTAGGTTTGATTTGCATTTCTCTGATGAGCAGTGATGATGAGCATTTTTTCATATGTTTGTTGGCCTCATGTATGTCTTCTTTTGTAAAGTATCTATTCATATCCTTTGCCCACTTTTGAATGGGCTTGTTTGTTTTTTTCTTGTAAATCTGTTTTAGTTCTTTGTAAATTCTGGATATCAGCCCTTTGTCAGATGGGTAAACTGCAAAAATTTTTTCCCATTCTGTTGGTTGCCGATTCACTCTAATGACTGTTTCTTTTGCTGTGCAGAAGCTGTGGAGTTTGATTAGGTCCCATGTGTCTATTTTGGCTTTTGTTGTCAATGCTTTTGGTGTTTTGGTCGTGAAGTCCTTGCCTACACCTATGTCCTGAATGGTTTTGCCTAGATTTTCTTCCAGGGTTTTTATGGTGTTAGGTCTTATGTTTAAGTCTTTAATCCATCTGGAGTTAATTTTAGTGTAAGGTGTCAGGAAGGGGTCCAGTTTCTGCGTTCTGCACATGGCTAGCCAGTTTTCCCAACACCATTTATTAAACAGGGAATCCTTTCCCCATTGCTTGTTTTTGTCTGGTTTGTCAAAGATCAGATGGTTGTTGATATGTTGCATTGCCTCCGAGACCTCTGTTCTGTTCCATTGGTCTATATCTCTGTTTTGGTACCAGGACCATGCTGTTTTGATTACTGTAGCCTTGTAGTATAGTTTGAAGTCTGGTAGTGTGATGCCTCCTGCTTTGTTCTTTTTGCTTAGGATTGACTTGGCTATGCAGGCTCTCTTTTGGTTCCATATGAAGTTTAAGGTAGTTTCTTCCAGTTCTGTGAAGAAGGTCATCGGTAGCTTGACGGGGATAGCATTGAATCTGTAAATTACTTTGGGCAGTATGGCCATTTTCATGATATTGATTCTTCCAAACCATGAACATGGAATGTTTCTCCATCTGTTTGTGTCCTCTCTTATTTCGTTGAGCAGTGGCTTGTAGTTCTCCTTGAAGAGGTCCTTTACATTCCTTGTTAGTTGTATTCCTAGGTATTTTATTCTCTTTGTGGCCATTGTGCATGGAAGTTTGTTCTTGATTTGGCTCTCTTTAAGTCTGTTATTGGTGTATAGGAATGCATGTGATTTTTGCACATTGATTTTGTATCCTGAGACTTTGCTGAAGTTGGTTAACAGTTTCAGGAGATTTTGGGCTGAGACGATGGGGTCTTCTGGATATACAATCATGTCGTCTGCAAATAGAGACAATTTGACTTCTTCCTTTCCTATTTGAATAACCTTTATTTCTTTTTCTTGCCTGATTGCTCTGCCTAGAACTTCTAGTACTATATTGAATAGGAGTGGTGAGAGAGGGCATCCTTGTCTAGTGCCAGATTTCAAGGGGAATGCTTCCAGTTTTTGCCCATTCAGCATGATATTGGCTGTTGGTTTGTCATAAATAGCTTTTATTATTTTGAGATACGCTCCATCAATACCTAGCTTATTGAGGGTTTTTAGCATAAAGGGCTGTTGAATTTTGTCAAAGGCCTTCTCTGCATCAATTGATATAATCATGTGGTTTTTGTCTTTGGTTCTGTTTATGTGGTGAATTACATTTATAGACTTGTGTATGTTGAACCAGCCTTGCATCCCCAGGATGACACCTACTTGATCATATGGATAAGCTTTTTGATGTGCTGTTGCAATCGGCTTGTCAGTATTTTATTGAAGATTTTTGCGTCTATGTTCATCATGGATATTGGCCTGAAATTTTCTTTTCTTGTTGAGTCTCTGCCAGGTTTTGGAATCAGGATGATGTTGGTCTCATAAAATGATTTGGGAAGAATTCCCTCTTTTTGTATTGTTTGGAATAGTTTCAGAAGGAATGGTACCAGCTCCTCTTTGTATGTCTGGTAGAATTCGGCTGTGAACCTGTCTGGACCTGCGCTTTTTTTGGGGTGGTAAGTTCTTAATTGCTGCCTCAACTTCAGACCTTGTTATGGGTCTGTTCAAGGTTTCGGCTTCTTCCTGGTTTAGGCTTGGCAGGAGGCAAGTGTCCAGGAATTTATCCATTTCTTCCAGGTTTACTAGTTTATGTGCATAGAGTTGTTTGTAATAATCTCTGATGATGGTTTGAATTTCTGTGGAATCTGTGGTGATATCCCCTTTATCATTTTTTATTGCATCAATTTGGTTATTCTCTCTTTTCTTTTTTATTAATCTGGCTAGTGGTCTATTTTGTTGATCTTTTCAAAAAACCAGCTCCTGGATTTATTGATTTTTTAAGGGTTTTTTGTGTCTCTGTTTCCTGCAGTTCTGCTCTGATCTTAGCTATTTCTTGTCTTCTGCTAGACTTTGAGTTTTTTTGATCTTGCTCCTCTAGCTCTTTCAATTTTGATGATAGAGTGTCAATTTTTGATCTCTCCTTGCTTCTCATGTGGGCACTTATTGCTATATATTTTCCTCTAGAGACTGCTTTAAATGTGTCCCAGAGATTCTGGTATGTTGTGTCTTCATTCTCGTTGGTTTTGAAGAACATCGTTATTTCTGTGTTCATTTCATTGTTTATCCAGTCAACATTCAAGAGTAAGTTGTTCAGTTTCCATGAAGCTGTGTGGTTCTGGGTTAGTTTTTGAATCCTGAGTTCTAACGATTGCACTGTGGTCTGAGATACTGTTTGTTATGATTTCCATTCTTTTGCATTTGCTGAGGAGTGATTTACTCCCAATTATGTGGTCAATTTTAGAGTAGGTGTGATGTGGTGCTGAGAAGAATGCATATGCTGTGGATTTGGGGTGGAGAGTTCTGTAAATGTCTATTAGGTTTGCTTGGTCCAGGTCTGAGTTCAAGTCCTGGATATCCTTGTTAATTTTCTGGCTGGTTGATCTGTCTAATATTGACAATGGGGTGTTAAAGTCTCCCACTATAATTGTGTGGGAGTCTAAGTCTCTTTGTAAGTCATTAAGAACTTGCCTTATGTATCTGGGTGCTCCTGTATTGGGTGCGTATATATTTAGGATCGTTAGCTCTTCTTGTTGCATTGATCCTTTTACCATTATGTAATGTCCTTCTTTGTCTCTTTTGATCTTTGTTGCTTTAAAGTCTAATTTATCAGAGATGAGAATTGCAACTCCTGCTTTTTTTTGCTCTCCATTTGCTTGGTAAATCTTCCTCCATCCCTTTATTTTGAGCCTTTGTGTATCCTTGCATGTGAGATGGGTTTCCTGCATACAGCACACCAATGGGTTTTGGCTTTTTATCCAATTTGCCAGTCTGTGTCTTTTGATTGGGGCATTTAGTCCATTTACATTTAGGGTTAATATTGTTATGTGTGAATTTGATACTGCCATTTTGGTGCTAGCTGGCTGTTTTGCCCATTAGTTGATGCAGATTCTTCATTGTGTTGATTCTCTTTACCATCTGGCATGTTTTTGGAGTGGCTGGTACTGGTTGTTCCTTTATATGTGTAGAGCCTCTTTCAGGAGCTCTTGTAAAGCTGACCTGGTGGTGACAAAATCTCTGAGTACTTGTATGTTCACAAAGGATTTTATTTTTCCTTCACTTATGAAGCTTAGTTTGGCTGGATAGGAGATTCTGGGTTGAAAGTTCTTTTCTTTAAGGATGTTGAATATTGGCCCCCACTCTCTTCTGGCTTGTAGGGTTTCTGCTGAGAGATCTGCTGTGAGTTTGATGGGCTCCCCTTTGTGGGTAACCCAACCTTTCTCTCTGGCTGCCCTTAGTATTTTCTCCTTCATTTCAACCCTGGTGAATCTGACTATTATGTGCCTTGGGGTTGCTCTTCTTGAGGAATATCTTTGTGGTGTTCTCTGTATTTCCTGGACTTGAATATTTGCCTGCCTTGCTAGGTTGGGGAAGTTTTCCTGGATAATATCCTGAAGAGTATTTTCTAGCTTGGATTCATTCTCTTCGTCGCATTCAGGTACACCTATCAAACGTAGATTAGGTCTTTTCACATAGTCCCACATTTCTTGGAGACTTTGTTCATTCCTTTTTATCCTTTTTTCTCTGTTCTTGCCTTCCCATTTTATTTCATTGAGTTGATCTTCGACCTCTGATATCCTTTCTTCTGCTTGGTCAATTTGGCTGTTGATACTTGTGCATGCTTCACGAAGTTCTCGTGTTGTGTTTTTCAGCTCCATCAATTCACTTATATTCCTTTCTATTTTGTCCATTCTCATTAGCATTTCGTCAAATCTTTTTTCAAGGTTCTTAGTTTCTTTGCATTGGGTTAGAACATGTTCTTTTAGTTCACAGAAGTTTCTTACTACCCACCTTCTGAAGTCTGATTCTGTCATTTCATCACACTCGTTCTCCATCCAACCTTGTTCCCTTGCTGGTGAGGAGTTGTGATCCCTTGCAGGAGGAGAAGTGCTCTGGTTTCGGGTGTTTTCATCCTTTTTGCACTGGTTTCTTCCCATCTTTATGGATTTATCCACCTGTCATCTTTGTAGGTGCTGGCTTTCAGATCGGGTATCTGAGTGGACGTTCTGTTTGTTGATGATGAGGTTATTTCTGTTTCTTGGTTTTCCTTCTGACAGTCTGGTCCCTCTGTTGTAGGTCTGCTGAGGTCCACTCCAGGCCCTGCTTGTCTGGGGATCACCTGCAGCAGCCTCTGCGCTTTCATTGGGAGCTGCAATCTTGAGCTGTTCCTAAACGCTGTCCCTATTTTTATAGATGGGGAAACTGAGGCATAGAGACGATAAAGCAAACATATGATAGACAAGATCAACAATGCCAAAAGCTGGTTCTTGGAAAAGACTAAATATAGAAAAGGTCCACACATGACTGAAAAGAAAAACGTAAACAGAAAAAGAAGGCACAAAGAGACAGTATTAATAATGAGAACGAGATCATAGAAGCTACAGAGATTAAATAAATAAATAGGAACATATCTAGAACAACTTTATAACAGTACAAATTGAAAACACATGACACTGACCCATTCCTATAAAAATACAACTTACAAAAACTGACTCAAAAACACATTTCAAAAGCTGTGCAATTGTATAACCATTTCAAAAGCTAGATTAGGAGTAGAAACCATCCCACAGCTGTCCCTAGGGAGCTGGGGAGAGATAGCATGGGGAGAAATGCCAGATATAGGTGATAGGGAGGAAGGCAGCAAATCACACTGCCACGTGTGTAACTATGCAACAATCTTGCATGTTCTTCACATGTAACCCAAAACCTAAAATGCAATTAAAAAAATAAAATAAAATAAATAAATAAATAAAAATTTAGTTTGCCAAAAAAAAAGAAAGAAAGAAAGAAACCGTCCCACAAAGACACTAGGCCAAGATGGTTTTATAACACGCTTTCTCAAACATGCCAGATAGAAATAAATTTACTATTTCGAACACACTTTCAGTTTATGAGGCTAAGACAACCTCGACACCAAAGCCAGACAAGAACAATATGAGGGTGGAAAATTACGGGCCAAGCTCACTCAATAACCTAAGTGTGAAAGCCTCAAGCCTAATATTAGCATAGAAATGCAGCAATATAAGTGTATCATGACCAAGCTGGAGCTATCCCAGGAATGTAAGATTGGTTTAATACCAGAAAATGAATGTAGATCATCATATTGACAGATTAAAAAAGAGAAAACATATGAATATTTTGATAGCTATAAATAAAATTCAACATCTTTTCATGAGTAAACTCCTAACTAAGAATTAAATGGGACTTGCTTAGCTAAATGAAGAGCATCTATGAAGACCCACCTACATCGTACATAGTGATACAAAGCTCAAAGCTTCCCATTTGAAATCAGGAACAACACAAGGGTACCTGCTAGCATCACTCCTAGGAAGGTTAGAAAGAAAAAAAATTAAAGATATAAGGAACATAAAGAAAGAAACAAACCTGTCACTATTTGCAGATGTGGTTGTCTATTGGAAAATCTAAAAGAATCTACAGATAGGTAAACAATAAGGAAGTTTAACATGTTTACAGGATATAAAATCAACATATATATTGAATTACATTTCCATGCATCAGTAAATTTAAAAAAGATACCATATACAACAGAAAAAAAAAAACAAGCATAAAATACTAGCAATTACTCCAATAAAAGTTACAGAAGTCATTTCTGGAGAAAATGAATACTGCGTATACAACCTATTTAACACAGACCTTGGAATGTTGTAGCCTTTGGTGTGTGCATCCTTTTTCTACTCCCTTACAGTTCAGGCATTTGTTATTGTCAACCTGAAGTGGAAAAAGACTACCAATATGTCAGAACAATTTCTGTTTATTGGGTGTCATTGACACGTTACTTTAAAAAGAAAGCATGGCCGGGTACGGTGGCTCAAGCCTGTAATCCCAGCACTTTGGGAGGCCAAGGTGGGTGGATCACGAGGTCAGGAGTTTGAGACCATCCTGGCCAACATGGTAAAACCCCGTCTCTACTAAAAATACAAAAAATAATAATAATAATAGCCAGGTGTTGTGGCACGTGCCTGTGGTCCCAGCTACTCAAGAGACTGAGGCAGAAGTATCGCTTGAACCCAGGAGGCAGAGGTTGCAGTGAGCCAAGATTGCGCCACTGCACTCCAGCCTGGTGACAGAGCAAGACTCTGTCTAAAAAAAAAAAGAAAGCTTAACATTTGCCTCATGCTTTTGAGTTTTCCAAACACTGTCACCTTCATTCATAATGGCCAACATGGGCCGGGGGCAGTGGCTTACACCCATAATCTGAGCATTTTGGGAGGCCAAAGCGAGAGCATTGCTTGAGCCCAGGAGTTTGAGACTGGCCTGGACAATATAATGAGATCCCCAACTCTTAAAAAATATATTTTTTAAAATAGCCAACATGTGGGCATTTAAGGAAACAGGCTCAGAAAGATGAAATGTTTTGCCAAGAGATAAACTTTGCAGGCAGCATCTGAACCCAGGTCTGTCTTGTTCCAAAACTGAGTTGTTTCCACCACATACCACACCTCATGCCCCTTGAACTGGGGCTCATTTAGTGATTAATTTCCCACATAATCGTTAACACTGTGATATAAGCTGGGGCACAATAATGAACAAAGTGGATGTGAACTCACTTTCCTAGAGCCTAGAGTCCATTGAAGGAAACAAGCCATTAAATAATTGCTGTAGAGCTGGATGATGTTGTGCTGTGGAGGCTCAGAGCAAGAAGGCAGGAGGACTTCCTGGAGGAAGGGGTATTTACTTCTAAACAGGAAAAGGACTGTCGGTCATCCTGGTAATGAATGGGGGTGAGGGCAAGGCAGAAAAGTGCAGGAGAGGCTTTTCAGGCTGAAAGAACAGCATGTACAAAGGCTGGGAGGAGGGAATGGTCTGGGTGTGGAGTAGAAGGAAGTCTGGCGTGGCTGCAACCTAGACTCTGGTCAGTAAGGGATAACAGACAAGGGACAATCCACGCAGGGCCCAGCACAGCAGGCTAAGGAGTTTGGGCTTGATCCTAAGGAAAATGAGGAGCCATTGAAGAGCTTTTAAGAGAGTGTCGTTTTTAATTTGGGTTTTAGAGGTCAGAGTGAACTCAGTATAGAAAGATACTGAAGTCAGCACTGGGTCAGAGGAGACCCTCATATCCAGTCGTGCTGCTTTCTGCCCACCAACAGCCCTCACGACCTCATGAGCCCACTACCAGAATCTGTCAGGACTCCCAGTATCTGTCAGGACTCCAGACTGCAGCAACAGACCCCAGTCCAGCAGCTGAGGCTTTTAGAAGGGGGATGATTGGCCCCAGAGCTGACCAAGAGTCTCTGGCATAAAAATAAAATCTGCCAGAATCAGATCTTAGTGCCCCAGGGTTTTCACTCTACCCATCTTTCATCTTTGTGATGCCCTTGGGCATGCCCCATGAGGCCAGGGCAGGTGATCCCAAGGACCTAGTTTGAGCTCCATTACTCCAAAGGCAAAAGGGAGAGTCTCCCATCAACTCCAATGGAAAATCCCAGGGAATGCTTGGATTGGCCCATCCTGAACCAGTTACTGTGGCTTAGGGATATAGGACTCTGATTGGCCAGGCCCGGATCACATGCCCACCCCTGCAATCTAAGTGAGCTAGAGTGGAACTGACGAGCTGTTACTGACATGGAAAGACCATTACCAGATGAAGGAGGAGGCTTGGTAAACAGGGTAAAAATTAACAACAAACCATCGGCCAGCAAACACATAACGAAAAACCAAACAGATGTTCTAGGTATATGCGCTCACTTGTCCTTTAGGATACCACCATTATCACCTGTAACAAGAACTTTCTTGGACCACTCCTCCGAGACACTGTCAGAACCCGCCTTGGCATCCCCCTGTAATCCTGCACTTACCTTTGTCACAACCCTGGCCAGCTGGTACAAGTGTGTTTCCGTCACTGAACTACAACTCCTGAGGGCAGAGGTCTTTCTGAGCCACCACCCTGGCATAGAGGAGGTGCTGGAAATTGCTGGCAGTTGAACAACTTAATGCACACCCTCTCCCAACTTTTCCTAGGGCTAATTAGTAGAAATGGGCTGAAAAACTACCAAAACTGCAAGTTGGTCTGGATCAGTCAGTCCACCCACCAGTCAGTACAAGAGGGAAGAGGGAGCGACTCACATGGAATGTGAGGCCAGCTCAGTAGGTGACCCACAGGGTTGTTCTGACAATTCTTTCCAAAGAGCCACACAGTCAAGAAATCTTACCAAAAGTTGGCAGTGTCACCAAGAGCTGTCTAAGAACATGGACACAGAGAGTAGATCATTAGGCAAAGGCCAGATCCTCAGCCATCTTACCTCATGCTGCCTGCAGCAAACAGCCACATGAAACTCACAACCCAAATCTTCCCCAGTATCCTCCTGTTGATGGCAGTGACAGCCCATCTGGAGCAGCCACTGCCATTACACTGGCTGCAGCAGTGAGGCACAGCTGGGACTGTACACTTTTTGGTGCTAGCAGGAGCCAGGGACAAGTGAGAGCCCCACCCCTTCCAAGTTGGTGGGGCAGGAACTCCCCAGATGCAGCCACAGCAGCCCAAGTTGTGGCTACAAGCCCATTGTCTCCTGCTCCATGGAGCAGGAAGGAGCCCCACACCCTCCCCCACAGATGGCACAGCTGCAACCACCCAAACTGCAGCTGTGGACCCAGGTATCCCTGCACTCTTGGGGGCCCAGGAAGGCAAGCCTCAGGCTTGGAAATGCCTGCTCCCACTGCCTGGCTTCTCCCTACTGTCAGCGTCCATTCCAATCTTGGAGCAAAGTCAGCAGTGAGCCTGGGTGATGTCACAGCCCAGCTGGGTATGCACATGCTCGGGGCAATGCTGACATGCCAGCCTCTGACACCTTGGCCCCCTCTGGACTTTGGGCACTGATAAGCATAGGAGGGAAGCCAATGTGGGGGAGGGGGAGGTGCTGAGGGCAGCTCAGGGCTGGCCTACAGGTGCCCCCTTGGCACCTACAGCCTGGGCACCATGAGCAGCAGCAGGAGGCCAACAGGCTCCTGGACAGAAGGTGGCAGGTCCCTGATGAGGCCCCACCTTCAGGTCAGTGAGAGCCTGAAGGCCAGGGACCAGGCTGCCAGTCCCATGGACTGGAGTGGGAACTTGTGCCTTTTCCAGGCCTACCCATGGCCACCCATGAACCAACTGGCACATACTTTCCCACCTGTGAGGCCCATAAAAGCCCTGGGCTCAGCCAAAGCTGAGCAGACATTGAGACAACCAGCTGCACAGAGAAGATACCCACTCCAGGACTTCCTCTCTACTGACAGCTGCAGAGAATGACAAGACAACCTGCCTACAGAAAGGAGCTGCCCTCCCTAGGGCCTCCCCTGAGCTATTCTGTCAATCAATAAAGATCCACTTCACCTTGCTCACCCTCCACTTGTCCATGTATCTCATTCCTCTTGGACACAGGACAAGAACTCAGCACCTGCCAAATGACAGGGCTGAAAGAGCAATCATACAAACAGAGCTGAAATATGGCCCTTGCTCACCACGTTGTGGGTGAAGAGAAGGAGAGAAGAGCTGCAGCCCTTCAGGGAACACAGACCTGGGAGTTCCTCAAGCCAGGGTTGTGACACTTTAAGGCCCTGCAGTTCCTGGAGTCTCCAAACTTCTGGGCACCACTGTGTTCCCCAGTGGCAGCCATGGAAGCTGCTTGCAGTGTACCTGGTCCAGCTGCAGCCTCGCAGAGAGGTACCTGGAGCTCCCTGCCCTGCTGCAGCAGCCAGTGTGCCTGACTGTGCACAGTGGCCAGACCCCACACTCGCTCATTCACACACCCCTCGCTGCTCCATGCCTTGCTCACCCTTAGCAGGCATGGGATCCAGGTTGGTAGCATGAGCCAAGCCCAGCCTGCCAGGCTGAGTGGGCAGAACAAGCCCAGTAGGCCCAAGCAAAACTTGAATGAAGGAGCCACCAGCCCCAGAGGTTTCCAGTCAGAAAACAACACCTCAAGGATCCTGCAACACTGTGGACAGGTCAGACAAGACCTGGCCTGGAAAACCCTGCAACTCAGCCATTCCAATTTTGGGTATCAACACTACAGAAAAACTCCAATGTGCACACCACAAAACATGCCTAGGGGTACTTATTGTGGTACTTTTTATAGAGAGGGAAAAAAATGAAAGGAAACTAAATATTTAACAATGGGGAAATCATGTTTCAAAAGTTGACATATCAATGCCATGGAAGATAATACATGGCCTCATTAAGAAGAATGGGGTAGTTCTTGGCCAGGCGCGGTGGCTCATGCCTATAATCCCAGTACTTTGGGAGACCGAGGCGGGCAGATCCCCTGAGGTCAGGAGTTCGAGACCAGCCTGGCCAACATGGTGAGACCCTGTCGCTACTAAAGTACAAAATTAGCTGGGCATGGTGGCAGGTGCCTGAAATCCCAGCTACTCAGGAGGCTGAGGCAGGAGAATCACTTGAACCCAAGAGGCAGAGGTTGCAGTGAGCCAAGATCACACAACTGCACTCCAGCCTGGGCAACAAGAGCAACACTCCATCTCAAAAAAAGAAAGAAAAAAAAAAGAAAAGAAGAAGAAGAATTGGGTAGTTCTATAAGTACTGACATGGAAAGATACCTAGGATGTTGCTAATGTAAAAAAAAAAAAGGCAGATATACAAAAATACATATTGCATTGTATTATGTTTTTAAAACATCCATAATAAAAATGCATGCACAAGTATGCATTAAAATGCATAGGAATTGGGTCTATAAGAATTATATGCCACCCTGATAACAGTGGTTATTATGGGGAAGGGATTCAAATGTGGAGGAGGGTAGCCCAGGCAACTTTTTCTTCATCTAAATTGTTCAACTATATGACAAAGAGAATATATGCATCTAGCACTTGTATAATCAAAATTAGGATTTGAAAAAAAGTCAGGGGATTATATGTATTGCAGCACTGCCAGTAGTAACAGAAAACTCAAAAACAACCTAAACATCCACTGGGAGGAACCGGCTAAATAAATGCTGCTGCCTCTGACAAAAGATTATGAGGCAGCCACTGAATAAATGGAACAGACCCAAATAGGAAAATACTCTCAAATGAAAAAGCAAGCTACAAATGATGCTTAGGGTATGATCTCATGTTTGTGAAGGAAAGACAAGTTATTATCTACTTAGGGAAAAACAACAGATGCCAAACCGCTGTGGAGGCAGAGGAGGGATGGATGTACCCTTGAAGACACGCAGAGCTGGTTCAGTCCCTGCTCTGAAACCAGCTGAGTGGCAGTGGTGGTCACTCTAATATTCTGAGCCTCTATTACCTGTCCTTTAAAACAAGACAATGGCAGAATCTACCTTGTAGTGTTGACGACAGGACAGCAGGATCCAGTTAATCCAAAGGGGTCTACCCGTGGGCATGATTCAGCGAGCTCACTGTCATTAATATCTTCAGTTTGTCATCTAGGAGGTGGGTTTCAGGCTGGGGGAACAAAACACGTAAAATCCTTACACACTTCTACATTGCTTGAATTTTAACAGGGAGCTTGCATCACTTTCGCATTTTAAAACACTAATAAAAACTAAAAAGAGCACCCGGCCCAGCAGTTGCCTGTGATGAGCCCATTTCCCTGGGTTCTCCACCCCCAGTGCTGTCCTAGCACAAAGCTCCCAGGCCTGTTGTGCCAGCCATCCCCGACTACAACCTATGAGAGTGTGCACCTGGCCACTGCCAGCTCTCACCTCGAGAAAATTGCTTCCAAGACTGTGATTATGGAGAAGCGCAGATAAAATAAGCTGAGCCCTCAGAGTACAATGATACCTCCCTGCTGTGGGCTTGGGACCAAGGGGACAGGCAAGAGGTGGGTGACAAGTGTTCTCCTGTCACCTGCCTGCATCCTGAGATTTAACACCATTTTGACATTTCTCCAGCTGAGTGGCAGCTACGGCTCCAGCCACATGAAATCAAGTGGATAAAAGCTGGGGCAAAGGACATGGAGACCTTGACTCCCTGTCATTCTGCCACTAGCTCTGCCAGAGACAAGCTGGGACATAAAGCTGCTGAAATCAACAAGGAAATGGATCGGTGCTGAAGGGGAAAAGAGAGATTGAGAATCCCATGAAATTGTTCCTTCCTTGAGAGTCTGCTGCTGTCTCTGGTGGAAGGAGAATCAGGAAGGATCCATCCAACTGCACAGAGGAGACCCCAGGCTGCTGGCAGTGGAGTGTGGGGGCTGCCGTCCCATGCACTGAGCACCTACTATGTCCCAGGCCAGGGCAGGCTGCAGGGACGCTGCAGCGAACAAGATTAGCCCCTGCCCCCATGGCCAATCATCAGTATCATCCTAATACCATGCCTTGCTTGTCTACTATATGCCCAGCTCTCCAGCTCTGTGATAAGTGGTCCACATGCTTTTCTTTTTTCTAATTCTTAAAAATAACCTCTGAAGTAGCATTTTACAGAAAAGGAAACTGAGACTCAGAGAAGTTTAGCATGCTGCCCACAATGAAATACTTTCCTTTTCTTTCTTTCTTTCTCTCTCTCTCTTTTTTTTTTCCTTTTCTTTTTGGTAGAGACAGGGCCTCTCTTTGTCACCCAGGCTGGAGTACAGTGGCTCAATTGTAGCTCACTGCCGCCTCAAACTCCTGGGCTCGAGGGATCCTCCCATCTCAGCAACCAAGTAGATGGGGCTACAGGTGCACACTACCACACCCGCTCTCCCCAGGCTCAGCACCACGCCAAGTATACAGTAGATGAACGAACAAGTGCAAGATCCTTTACCTTTTCCCCGACACTCATTTAAGTACGTACCCAGCACAGGGGCTATTTGGCAAACTGCATAAGATTTAACCATTCTTCTACACAGCACTCACTTAGGAGCCTCTCCATTTCCAGAGCTTCCACCCACTGCACTGCAAGGTGGGGTATCTCTCCTCCTCTGGAACTGCTCTGTGGACCCAGGAACGGGTGTTCCAGTCCTAAGTGAGTGCTGTGTAGAAGAACTGTTAAACCTTGCACAATTGGCTAAATAGCTCCTGCCTGGGTACATACTTGAGTGTCGGGGAAAAGGTAAAGGATCTTGCACTTTTTCATTCATCCACTGTACACGTGGTGCTGTGCTAAGCCTGGGCACCAGCAGGGGACAACCAAACAGGGTCCCTACTGGAGAATGCAAGGGCTTTGGGTGAAAAGCCATTATCTCCAGACAGCCAAGACAAACCCAAGGGGGTCAGTACGATCGCGCAGCCCCTCTCAGCTCCGTTAGAGTGGCCAGTCACAGAGACCTTCATCACCGCCCTTTCCGGGGGAGATCAGGGACAAAGGCCACCTCCATCCCTACCAGCACGGGCCCTACTGACTCTTTCCTTACAAAGTGAGAACTTCACATTTCTGCTTTAGAAATTTCTAGGTCTTCGGTACATACCAAATATCATGTTGAATAATACTCTAAGGTTAGATTGTTGTTTCTGTGGTTTCCCATAGTTTTTTGTGTTGTTTTTTTTTTTCCAGCCACCTGCCCTGACATCATGTCCACATGACCTAAATTCAAGGGAGTATCTTTCATTCCCATCTCCCCTTCATCTACCCACACGTGGCTAGCTGCTCAGCTAATCCCCCTGGAGCCCACGCAGTAAGCCTCGCACCCCACCCAAGCCACGCAGTAAGCCTCGCACCCACTGTGCTGGGCCCTGGGCAGCCCAGGGTTCAAGCCCCTCAGCTCTGCAACCTCTGAGAACAAACAACACCAGAGGGACCCACAGCTTCTGACCACCCCCCTTCATCTCTCACATTCCTCCCGGAGGACTTGGGCTCTGTCACATTAGGCAAGACACTGCCTCAATCTGGGCCTCTGTTTCCCCATCTGTTGAGTGAGCTCCAGACAGGGGAACCACCCAAACACCAACACCTTTCATTACCCACTGTGAAGAGTTCAACTCCCTGACTCACCGTGGTCCCCACACGGGGCAGGACAGTGCATCCTCCATCTGCGTTCCCGGCACAAGGCCTGGCACACAGCAGGGCCGCACGGTGCGTGGTTCTGAGCATGAACCTGGAGTCAGACAGGCTGGGCTCAAGTCCTGGCTTTGCTATCCATGTGTCCTGGCGCTTTGCTTTTAAAGGTCTCAGATCCCTCATCTGTAACAGGTGACAGATAGCACTGTCACCTCCGCCAAGGCTGTTGGGATCAAATGCGACAGCGGGTGAGAGGCTCTAGGCACCCGGCCTTCATACACTGGGTGCTCAATTAATGTTAACAGCTATTAATAATATTAATAACTACTTTAATAAAATATAACTTCCTGCTCCCCCCCATCCCAGTGGGCGCCTCCCGGGCCCAGCAGCCTCTAGGCTGGGAAGGAGACAGACTAGGGCCCCCTCCTCCGGGACTGACTTTACAATGGGAACAAGGACGACCGTCGAGGAACCCGACAAATGAATTAAACTAGCACCGACGTGATGAGAAAAGCGGAGAAGAAAAGAGGGCGCTGTCAGGAGAGAGGCTTCTCCGGGAAATCTCCTTCTGCTCCAGGTGAGAGCGGAGCGAGGCGGCACCGCACGGCGGCGGGCAGGGCCGCGTCCCCTCCGAGTCCTGGCGCAGCGACGCCCCCTCCCGGCGCCCGCCCTGCGTCACCCATAGCCCCAGACACCCACTCGGCCCTGGGCCTCCCGTCGGGGCCAGTCCCATCCTGGGTTGCTCCTGAGGTGTGGCCACGCCCCCGCCAGAGCTGATTGGACCGGGGCGGACACCTGACCCCAGGCGGACCAATCAACTCTGGGGTTGGCCCGAGACCCGGACCGGGCCCAGTCCACTGACTGCACCTGAGCGAGGGAAGGTGGGAGGTGGAGGGCGGGAAGCGGAAGGCTCGCCCAGAGCTCGGACCCAGAGGGAGAAGGGGCGGTTCCCTCCCTCAGGTCCTGCTGCCAACCCCACCGCACCTCTCCCGGGAGTCAGGTCCCAGCTGTGACTTAAGCCAGCCCCAGTGGGTTTCAGCCCCTCCCAGCAGAGCGCCCCATTCGCTTACCCTGCTCCCGCAAGCAAACCAGTGCCGTCTCCTCCCCAGCTCCTCCGCACCCCTCTGGGCCCCTGCCCTGTCTTCTCTGGGGCCGCTGCTGGACCCAAGCTTCCTAGGGGCCGGGCTTCTGGTGTTATGGAAGAATGAGTGAATGAATGACAAAGCTTCGGAGGCGCCCCCAACAATAGAGCCAGGCCTGAGGGGCAGGCACAGCTGGGCTTGGGTCCTCCTCTGCTGCTCTGGACCTCCCTGAGCCCCTACCTCCTCACCTGCAGCCGAGCGGGTGGCCACCCAGTCAGTGCCAGCTGCGTGAGTGCTGTGCCTTACGCTTTTTACAAATTTCTCTTTGGTAAGAGATGGCAGATCTAGGCTCAGCTTCTTCCTCCCGGAATATCTTGAAATGCACCCACCCCAGGAGCCAAAGCTGCTGGGGGCAGCCGGGACACAGGGGTCCTTCCCAGCCCAGGCTGCGGAGGGAGGGGAGGCCCAGCTGGGACCAAGCCACTAACGCCAGTCTTCGTTAGTCATGACTGTGGGTCCTGTTCCTCAGGGGAGCGGAGCTGAAATCAAGAGCCCCTAGGCCCTGCGCTTCTCCCACCCCCACTGTCAGGAGGAGGCGGAGGTAGAGAGGCAGGGGGAGCTTTCAGCAGGAGGGACCCTCGGGGATCCTCCCGTGGCTCCTAGACAAGGGTGGAAAGCAGGTGCTGGGGCGGAGGCTGAGAGAGAGGAGCCGTCAGGCCTCCTGCCCCCCTCCCTTTCGCAGCTCTCTGCTTCCACTGGAACCTCTCAGGGTACAGATCTAGGGGAGGAGGGAAAAAAGGAATGAGAGAGGGGAGGCTGTGGGACTTCCTTGGGAGGGGGGGTTGAAGCAGATAGTAGGGAGAGGCGAGCCCGGAATGCAACCGTCTTCTAAGTGCAGAGACAGCACAACCCTTTAATTTAGTGGGGCTTTTTCTAGCAGCTCATCAAGTTGAGAAGAGGTTGTTTAACTGCTATTTTTGTAAATCCTGTGTGTCCAAATCTGGCCTTTTCCAGTGCTCAGATTTCAATCCCCACATCGTGTACTACCTCCCCTCTGGCTCCCAATTGAAGTTGGAAGGGCTTATTTCCTTTTTTCCCCTCTTTCTTTCTTGGGCAGGTCCACAGGTTGGGTCTGGGGACCTCCAGGGAAGGGGAGGAGACACTGGGACCCCTCTTCAGCCTCCTTTCCCTGTTTCTCTCATCACCATGTCCTCCAAATGGGGGGTGCCCCAGGGCTGGGTCTTCAGATCTCTTCTTTTCTCTCTAGCCTTATTGCCTAGATGACCCGATCCAGTTTCAAGGTTTAAATAGAGACTGAGCATTGAAAACTCCCAAGTGCGTTTCTCCAGCGTGGAGTTACAGGTGCTCATATCCACCTGCCTGCTCCACGTCACCTCTCTGAGGTCTAATGGGCTTCTCAAACTCAACATCCAAAACTTAATTCCAGACTTGCTGCTGTCCCCAGCAGCCCCCAAGCCTGCTTCTCCCACAGCTGCCCCATCTCCATGAACGGACACTCCATCCTTCCAGTCAGTCTAAACCTTGGAGTCCTCCTTAACACCTCACTTACCACACTCCACATTCAATCTGCCAGCAAATCCCGATGGCTTTAACTTCAAAACATGGCCAGAAACTGACCATTTCTCACCACCATGACTGCCCTGGTCCAGCCACCTACCTCTCTTGCCTGCCCACAGGGATGCCTTGCTTTGTTCACGCCCAGCCTCTGCAGACTCTGGGCCAACCAGCGGCCAGACAAGTAACCCATCAGACAGCGCATGTCACTCCTCCCAGACCACCAGGGTCTGCATCCTCGTCACACTCGGGGTCAACCCAAGGGTCCTTCTCATTGCAGACCACAGGGCTGCACAGTGCCCATCCTCTATCACCCTCTCTCCTCCATCTGGGTTTCTGGGGGAAGAATCGAGTGAATACAAGGGAAAAAGAACAAGAGAGAAGAAATAGAGCAAGCATCTGGCAGACCAGCCTGTGTAGATGAGAGCGAGAGAGAGAGAGACATAGGGAACTCACTCCCAGCCACCCACTCAACACCCCTCCCCCGCGCAAGATGGGCCCATGGCCTGATCCTCGTCCTCAGGGCCTTGCACATCATGAGGTCAGGACCCCAGTTTCCTGAGACAGTGCCCTTTGCAAATTCATCGTGAACACACATCTCCAGTGAGCAGGGGTGGAGGGGGGCAGTGGTGGGATATACAAGCCAGGGAGGTCCAAATGAGGTAGCAGGGGAGGGATCTCAGACACTAAATCACAGCCACGAGAAGACCTCCTTGGTGTTTCCGGAGATCTGGGGGCAGGGAGAAACACTCTGAGTTGAGCAGCTACTATAAGCTTCCTGCCAAGCATAGCTCAATGGGGCGTGAAGAGGATTGAAGGAGTGTGTCTCCAGAGGGCTGCTGGTGTCTGGTAAGCGCTTGGTGAAAGGTGGCTATTGTTATTACCTTAATAACAGCCTCCTGGGGCCAGTGTCATATTCCTCAAGTCACTGAAGAGACGCAAAGCGTGAATCCGGTCTTTCTGATTCCAGAAGCTGGGCTGTTGACACTGCCTGCCAGCTCGGCCTCAGCCTCCAGGGCTGGAAACTCCCACTTCTTTAACTATTATTTTAAAAAACCCTGTGTGTCTAAATCTGGCCTTTTCCAGTACTGAGATTCCAACCCGCACATCATGTGCCTGCAGGCAGCTCTAGTCAGGGGAGATCTGGAAACGAGTACCAAGGGCAGAGCAGTTGGGTCCAGCCAGGCTGACAGCCCTTCAGTGTGCGGTGACCAGGAAGGGGCAGAAAAAGGCCTGAGCAGCAGGACAACCAGAAGCCCCTTAGCCTCATGGGTCAAGGCCCTTCTTTTGGTTTTTGGGGTTTTTATTAAGACAGAGGCCGAGGCTAGAGTGCAGTGGCATGATCTCAGCTCACTGCAACCTCTGCATTCCAGATTCAAGCCGTTCTCCTACCTCAGCTTCCCGAGTAGCTGGGATTACAGGCATGTGCCACCATGCCCAGCTGATTTTTGTATTTTTAGGAGAGATGGGGTTACACCATGTCGGCCAAGCTGGTCTCAAACTCCTGACCTCAAATGATCTGATGCGTCAAGGCCCTTCCCAACCTAGTCTTCCCCCAGACCTGGTTGGCCTCCTCCCCTCAACCATGTGCAGTTCCTGTTTCCACTGTGCACTGTGTTCTTCTCAAGTCCTTTTTCCACCCCATCCACTTGGCAAACCCCTATTGATCCAACAAAACCCAGATTAGAGGCCTCCTCTTCCAGAAAGCCTCCTTGCCCTCTCCCTGTCCCTGTAGAGTAAATCTTCTCCTCTCTTCTGTTTCTGAGGTTTGCAGCATTTGAGTGGCTCTCAGGTCTTAAGGACCCAGACCCCTTGGCATGGACACTGACATCCTCATCCCTGCTGAGCACCACCAGTCGGGAACCTCCAGGCACCTCTAGAGTCTTCCAGAGTAGAGATCAGTGACAGCCAGGAGGAGAACAGCACAGCCGCCACCTAGTGACCACACCTGGTGGGTTGGTTTGTGAACCCACGTGAGACACCCCAGGGACTCCCAACTGGGGACTTTGCTAGAAATGGCTGTTCCCTCGGGTGCAGGAGGACCATAGGGTTGTGCAGACTCAATTTCCTAGGACCTGCTGCATTTCCATGCATTGGCTGGTGAGATCACTAGCTACAGCAGACTCCCAGCTGGGGGCACATGTTCCTGTGTGTGCCCCTCCCAAGAGGGGTAGCCCAAAGGCAGGCTCTAACTCAGGAAGAAAACCTGGCCCATTTTGATCCCTATCACATCTCTGCCCTGAAGCTCTCAGAGCCTGCAATGGGCACACAGTGGCTGGGCCTGGGGCTACTTGCACAGAAACCCACTACACCCCACTTACCCAGATCTGTACCCCAGACCCAGACAGCTCAGCGACACGCTTGATCTTTTCCTTCTGCAAATCACTGTGGTTTTGCTAAAGCCAAGCGGTATGGAAAGTACAATGTGTGCAGGCATCAGAGACATAAAGACCAACCTCTGATTCTGCAGGTTATATTGGTCTCAGCCATGGTCACCTGCTGCCTCCCACCTCCAGGAGTCACCAAGGACTGTCTGTGTGCAAAGCCCTGGGCTTCAATTTCCAGCATAATGAACAGCTGTTTTTCTCTTTTTTTCTCTTTATCTCTTCTTTTCTTTGTTTTTCCCTCCTCTTTCTCTCCTTTTTCCCTTGCTGCCTGTAATCTCTGAGAACAGAGTAACACGATCTCAGAATGGTGTTGGCCTTTCTCTAGTCAGAGCCTAAGTCCTTTATCACAGAGCTCAGAGATGGAGATTTCCAAAGGAGACAGACCAGGAAGATACTGACCACAATTAACATTTCTCTGCCTTGCAGAAAACAGGAATTATTCCAAGGTGTGGATTTATTTTTAAGGAGTATTAGAATGAGAGACGCTGAAAGGCAAGCATGGATGAGTAGATACCCCAGAAGGAACAGCAAGAATTCAGAGAAAAGGAGGGGTGCCAAGCTGAGAGGTGAGAGGGTAAACCTTGAGGCAGAACTGAGGGGACACCACAACAAGGTCCAGAGCCAAGCCGGACCCCCTACCAGGACGACCGGAGGCTCTGGGCCTCAGGGAAGGGGGACCTGAGGCCCCTCCTGGGTTTATCCTCGTTCACTTGAGCTTTTGTGGGTAACACTCCCTATGGGCACCAAGGAAGGAGAACTATCCAGACCCCAGGCACAATTAGTGCCTGAAGAACATCTTAGTTTATAGTGTTATTACTCAGCTATTTCCTTTATATATAATCGTATATTAGTTTATAGAATTATTGCCTGAAGTATAACTTACTGCTTACGTATATCTAGCTTATGTAATCATACTTAGTACTTATATCTAGCATACTTAGTTCTATATAATCTTTCTGTATAATCATATAGGTATTGGAGTCGGAGTTGTACTGACACATTTAGTGCTGATTTATAAAATCCTTCTCTATAACCATATAGTAGTTTGTAGTAGGAGGAATGCCTAGAGCAGTCACAGAACAGAAGCAGTACATGGAAAAACAGCCAGACCAGGACGAGAACAAAAGACCCAGGCGGTGTCGTCCCTGCCTGAAAGGGCATATGCTGTATGGCAGGCTCGGAGCAAGAGCCTCTCCTCCTGATAAAGGAGTTGCAGTACCTTGCATCCAGTTCCTGTGGAAAGTAGGCCTTAGGCCTGAGATCCTGGAAATAACCGAGGGAGAAGAACCCCTCCGGTGTGACCAGTCACGGTGGCTGTACACCCTGTCAGTCTTTCCTCACTTCTGTGCTAGCTCAAATCATCCTCCCATAAATATCTTAAGAGCACAAGTCTGTCAGCTCCCACTGCATTGGCTTATGGTATCCTATTAGAAATCCTTTGAAGTCTCCAGCCCCCAGATAAGAAATGTTGCACATGACACCTGTTGCACACAGCCCACCTCCTTGCCTCGGTGACCTAATGGGGGTGGACCCCTTTTCTGTACACAACCCTCTACTACTGCGCACGGCACGGCCCCCTACTTCGCACAGCCCATCTCTCTGCCCAAGTGGCATAATGGGGTGGCCCGCTCACTTGTGACTCACGTGATTATGTATGCCCTATTACCAAGCCTATAGATGATGACCTCACTCACGACCCTGCCCCCTGCTTGTACCTAATAAATACAGATGCTTCTGGGCATTCGGGGCTCTCGCCAATCTCCACTCACAGGTGGCATGGCCCCCAGAGTCCAGATGCTCGTCACCAGTTCTTCAGTGTCCTGTCTCTTTACTTCTCGGATCCTGCACCTCAGCATGGCATAGGGACGCCCCACGACCCTGTGGGGCCCAACAGCCCTACAAACTTTTGACCCTGCCCACCCCCAATTACATTGCCTTCATTAATATGGCCCTGTCTCACCCAGACAGAGATGAAGGACGATTCCCATGTGGCCAGAGTGGAGGGTACTTTGGGGGAACAGCAGGAAATGAGGCTGAAGCAGTGGTTGAGGGGAACTCAGGGGGTTATCAAATGCTGTGCCTAAGAGCTGGATATTATGCCAAAGACAGCTGGGAGCCATTGAAGGCTGACCGTTTGGGGGTTGTTCTTTTTGAGTTTTGTTCTGTTGTCTTCTATTACGTCATGTTCCTTGTACCAGGAGCCATGAGTGGATTTGCCTTTAGAGGCAGGCAGGCCAGGTGAGAAGCCGCATCGGTCATCAATGGAGAGGATGGTGGCCTGGTCCCAACCAACATCTGGGTTGGATCAAAACAGACAGATTCCATTAGGAGGCAGGAGGTGGAATGAATGAGACTTGGCGACCCAGACACAGAGGAGGAAAGAAAATCGGCTCATTCATTCGTGGCCATTGGGCCCCACTATGCGCCCAGCCCTGAGCTGGGCATCTCACCTCTGCTCCTCATCAGAGTGTGCCAGCCACTGAAAATGCTGTTTGTGCATCTCCAGTGATGAATCAGGGGCTTAGTGAGATTGAGAATATGTCCAAAGTCACCCCTACTAAACAGCAGTGCCCATGTTCAACCTGAAATGATTCAGAGAATGCTTCTGAGACAGAGTCTTATGCCTCAGTGACAGAGAATAGGAGTGGGGCGAGAGAGGGAAGAAGAGAGACATGGTCCCTACCCTTCTCCTCCTGTAATCCCAGCCTTGGAAGCTTCTTATCCAAAGACCCCACCCCCACACACGATTCACCTCGTTCCTAACAGCGGACCCCATCTGTAGGAAGAGCACTGGACACGGAGTCCAGAGGCCTAGGGCTGAACCCCACCTCAATGCTTTCCTGGCTGATCGCCTTCAATTCATGTTCCTTCACCTCTCATAGTAGGTACAGTGTCCTCCTGAGTAACGTGAAGACAACAGTATCTTCTTCCCCACACTGCTGTGAGAATGAAAGGAAACCCACTCTTACTGAGCCAACACAGGCTACGGGAGGGTCACTCAAGCCCAGGAGGTCAAGGCTGCAGGGAACTAGGATCGTGTGCCACTGCTCTCCAGCCTGGGCAACAGGCCAAGCGATGTCCCATGCTCAGGTGCCAAGTCATTTCACACAACTCCCTTAGATAATGTTGGATTTTACTAAATTCAAGTCTTCCAAGTTGTGGCACAAAACTGGACTTTGATAAACATTCATTACATGAATTCGTGTGTTAATGAATGGATCTGAATTCTGTCTCTGACTGTCATTAGCTGTGTGACCTCCAGCTGGGGGCCTGCCCCCTGGACATCTCTGTTCCCTGCTCCATTCATCTCCATAAAGCATCATCATTCGCTCCCTGAGTTCCAAATATAAAACGCAGAGAGAGAAACAGATGCAGCTTCAGAAAGTCACAAAGCCTGGAGTGCAGAAACACAAAGAAGCAGGGAGGAGCCAGGTGTCTCGAACGGAATGAGGCGCCAGGGCTGGAAAGGCGCAGTCACAGCTGATCAGCGCACGCACTACTAATTAAGCAGGGAACTTTAGGATGTGGTGCTGGAGAGGTTTTCATTCTCTCTCCTCTGAAGGCTGGGAGAAGGTTGGGAGGTGGGGGATCCTGCAGGAGAATGGAGCCCAGGCCCTTCAGAGGTGAAGGTGAGGACGGACAGGAGGAAGGAAGCGCAGAGGGACGAGGGTAGGCTGAGACCATCAGAGCTCATGCCTTGCCTGCACCATCACTGTGCCTGAGCCCTTGCAGGCGTCACTCCCCTCCGTGACAGTGAGAGTGGCCATGTCCATGTCAGGGGACAGCGCATGGGTTGATAGGGGCAGCCCTGGCACACAGTAGATGCTCAGTAAACCTCAGCACCCACCAGTTCTGCCAAAGCCCACCAAACGCTGTAAATTGCATCCAGTGCAGACAGAACCAAGAATCAAAGAAGCTTCTGCATGAACCCTTGATCAGAGCAGGCTCCAGTCCCCAGCCCCATTCATCAGAGGCCCCAGCCAGGCCCAGAGTCCACCTCAGCCCTACTTCTGCCAACGTAATTTGTATGTTTTTTGTGAGGGTTATTCCACCCGCTACATAGAATAAATCTTTCAGGATGTGTAGATTACAACCTTTCTTGTAATTCCCCCGCCGTGTGAAGAGAGATGGTTGTGTTTCAGCAGAGGTCACACATAAAGCTCACGTGCTGGACGGGAAAGGAGGTGAGGGCTGGATTAAGGAGCAGATGCCATTCATTAGGGGAAATCGCAGCCGTCTCCTTTCAAGGAGCACGGGCTCTGCCACGGCTGCAAAGCCCAGATGACTTCACTGTCCTCCCCGCCACCTCTGAAATGCGTAATTTAGGAGCTCCGAGAGGCACTGCTTCTTACAGCAAGGGTGTGAGGCGTGTTTCCTAAGCGCTGCTTCCTCGGGCCCACCGGAGCCCTGCGGGGCAGGAGGACCATTACCCCTACTCAGGAATGGAGTGCAGAGTGAGACTTCAGGGACTTGAGGGACTGGAGGTAGAGTGAGAGCTTCAGGGACTTGCCCAGGGTCACACATAGCAGGAAGGGGCGGGCTGGGCTTTGAACCAGGTGTCTCTGGCTCTAGACCCCTTCTCCTTGCCCCCCACTCTCCTGCTCCCTGAGAACACAGGAGGATTACACCAGGAAAGGTGAGCAGAGAAAATAGCCCAATCCAGGCAGACACTCCCCAGGTTTTGGATTCAACCCACTCCTCTGCTTATTTACATATATTTGCATGCCAAGGCTCCAGAGGCCTCAAGTATAGGCAATAAAATCGATTAATTAGTGCAGCCGACCAGTGGGCACTTAGCTGCAGGATGCCCTCAGATCTCTGTAACACACTGAATGGATTTTGGACAAGATCTGTCTCATTGCCTGTTGGGTCAGCAAAGCCAGCCCTGAACTGGGCCCAGCCTCTAGCACCGGCCCCTCTTGGTCAGAAGTGAGACTCTCAAGGGAAAAGGATGACTTCATTTTCTGGAATAAAGAGTCTCTGCTATTTTGTGTTCTTACACCATAATACCCCTCAATAAAACCAGGGCCTCTGCTCTCTGCAAACACAGCAGAGACAGAGCTTCTCCCATACAGACCCCTGTGGATGCTCAGATAACTCCTGAAAGGAGTGAAAGGACAACCCTGGCAGAGTGAGGGACGGCGATCTGGCCCAGGTCACACGGACATGACTTGAAAGCTGGCAGGCGTCCCTCTGATGGGCAGCTCTGGCACCTCCAGGGTCCACCCGTTAGTGCCCAGTCCCTGAGTGACCTGGGAGGAAGAGGTGGTGAGGCGGAGATCTGGAGCTCCTGGCCCATGAGACCCAAATACTGTAATGCCCTAGATCCTTATAATTCCAGCACCTTTAAGTGACGTCGGAGTGATCACGTGTTTTCTAACAGCCATGTTCAGAGCCCCTTCTGAGGCCTGGTCTGTCTGCCCACAAGCTGGAAAAAGGCTGAATAGTGGGGTTGATCATGCCCAGATGTGTGCATGAATTAATGCGTTGACGAGTGCAGGAACAAAAGAACTGATGCTGAATGAAGGTATTAACAAATGGTGTGAATGGGTAAGAGCATTCACAAATGCACTGAACAGACAACAGTGTGAACTACTGGATGGGAGGAAGCAAGTCTGCCTGAGCAAAAAAGCCTAGATCATACCAGACATATGCCCATTATACTACTTTATCAGAGGGGAAACAGGCACAGGGAAATTAGGAACTTGCACAAGTTCACATAGCTGGTACGAGATCTAGCTGAGATCCCAACCCCAGGGCCCACACTTCCAGTTCCGCCTTGGGCTGGTGCCAGAGCCAAGGCTCACGGAAGACTGAGCCTACCCACCCCACCCCCAACAGACCCCCAGATGACATTCAAAACAAACTAATAAAGTCCAGCTGGTACAGTCCAAATGGTGCTCAGTTTCATCATCAGATCATTCCATCTTGTTGGCTGAGATTTTGCTGGAAGCAGATCGTGCTTTTTCCGATGGCTTTTCCAGTGGTTTCTAGCTTGCCCAACTTTCTGCGTCTGTAGGGACTGGAGGGTTACCATGCAGGCTGGGCAGGCTGCAGACGGCTTGCTCTAGGCAGGGCACCAAAAGGAGGGAATAAATGTCATTACCAGGGGGTGTCATGGCATGCACTTTCCGTAGCTGCTCAGCCCTCAAAAGTCATTGTTTTGGCCAGGAGAGAGTTTAATCTCTGCCTTGGTATCTACGTTACTTATTATACGCTTGGCCCTTAAATGGGGGATGGCAACAGGCGAGGCCAGCAAGAGAGGGTGGAAATTGACATGCGGACAAATTTAGGCTCAGCATTCACAGCTACGTCTGCTCAAAAGTGAGACAGGTTGCGCTGACAGGGAATGAGCACCCCGTCCCGAGAAGTGTTTAAGTTATTACAAGACGGTGAAGATAGGTCTTCCCAGCCCGCAGGAGGGAGTTGGACTAAGGTTATTTTGTGATTCCAAGATTTCTATTTCAACTCGAAGTTTCTCTGAAGGAGACCATGTTCAATGACTTTTGCAGTGGGATTCCTAAATTCTAAGATGCTGTGGGCCTGTGAGTCCATGAAGGCATCTGTGATCCTGTAATTACAGGATTCTGTATAAAGACAAGATGCTTAGACTCGGCAATTCAAAGATTGTACAAAAATATCCGAAAATGCCCTAACTCTGACAGGAGTGAAGGTTGGAAGATCCGATATCTTTAGAAGAAGGCGATGTGGCTGTTTATCTCTAGGAGCTTCAGCATTAAAGGGGTCCCTGGAAGTTCTTGATTCCATTCTCCCCGCTCTTCCTCCCCTGACTCAACCTGGTCTCTCCTAGCAAGAACTCAGAGACCTCAAGTTCAAGGAAACAGCCAAGAAGTCCTCACCTCCACCTGAGCCTGGCCCACCTGCCAGCAAAGATGGGCCCTCCGGGAAGGCCTTGGTCCTTGACGCTACTCTGCAAACTGCTTTTTGGATTCTCCCAGATCTGCCCCCCAGACCCTCCCCCATCCCGGAGAAAGAGGGCTAGGACACCTCTTGGCTTCTCTGCTCCATCCTCCCCAGGCCCCAAACCCAGGGCAGTGAGTATGAACCACATCTCTGCTGCCACTGGGATCTTCTCAATGGGGGTGTCACCTCTGATGGTAATGTCATTCCAGGGACTCCTGCATCCAACTCCACATATTGAGTGGGTTAAATCGGTCTTGAAGCCCCAGGTAACAAAACTTGTTAGAAAAAAAATTCTGTAGTCTCAGCTGAACACATTCAGGGTTTTTTCCTCTAGCATTAATTATGAGGATGATAGGAACACAGCCTTTTCACAGTGGAATTTTTCTAATGTTTTTCACTCAGGATAAACAGCTTCAGGAGCGAGAAACAGCAGCCCCCGTCATTTCACGTCTGTTTATTCTTCTGATGGACTCACCCTGCCCCGCTGTGGAGGTCTTCTCCCCTATTTCTGCATTTAATTGGTTGTATTCTCAGTGGGCCCTGAGCAACGGCTGTCCTGCCAGAGTCAGCTCAGGTTTCTCTGGAAAGGAATTTGACTCTGGACAGGAGAGAAATGGGAGAATAGGCAGGGAGGGGCTGGAATTCTGGAAGAGGCCGGATCCACACTGAGTCCCCCAGGTCATCTGAAGACGACCCCCCCACCCTGCCCACCCCAACCCTAACCTCGGCAGCTCCTGAGCAGGTAGCCTGGGGTCCCAGGGCCTCAGGGACCTGAGCTGTCTTGTTCATTGCTAAATAGCCAGGGACTAACCCAGGGCTCCTATTCTCGCCAACGTGGTGCTACTTAAAAAGAAGCCACAACCAGTCCCAAGCTGGAGTCTCTGGCAGCCTGGTGGGAGCTGTTTGGGACAGGGGCTCTTCTCAGAGAGCTGGGTTCACTGCCAGATGCAGGCATTGAGTGACACCTTCAGGAAACCAGGTGGGACGGAGCCAGCAACAGCATGACTCACTGTGGGAGGATTGAGGAAGGGACCTCATGGGGCCTGAGCCACGAACAGACCTTCCAGGACACACAGCTGGGCCCAGAGACAGCCAGTTCACAGCCACCAGGGGCTCACTTGGCCACCCAGGAAAAGGCAGCCAGGGGTCCCAGGAGCCCACCCGTAGACTACAGTCACACCCTCCTCCACCACCCAGCAGCCCCCTGAAACACACTCAGCCTCAATTATCCACCCAGCCCAGCAGGCCTGCCAGGAGAGTGGGGGCAAGTCCTGGGCTGCGCTTCTAGCCTAGAGGAGAGGAACAGGGTGACTGGCAGGTGAACTCCTCCACAGCCCTGGGTGCGGAGGCCTGAGTGTGGAAGGAGAGAGGAAGCCTCTCAGGACCAGGCCAAGGGCACCCACCAATCCGCTACCTACAGCCCTGGGGGCCTGGCCCACCAGACCTCTCTCCAAGTCACTTCCCTGGCTGTCTCTGGCCAGACTTGAAAGGAGGGGAGCCCCCCACCCACTCTGGGCCACGGCAGGACAGGCCTTTGGCTCAAGGCCCAGAGAGCAGCCCACAGCCTCAGTGTGGGGAGACGCTTGTGCGGCCAGAAGCTCAGGGGACAGATGAGAACGTGCAGCCTCGTCACCCTCTGGCCTGTTTTCCACTTCCCGCCCTGAGACGAGGTGGCCGCTATAGTAGTCGCACAGACGCGGTGACACAGGCAGCTCCCAGCACAGCCGAGGGGGCATCTCAGACCCCAGAGCCTGCAGGGTCCCAGGGGGGCTCAGAGAAAGAAACTAGGACTTTGAGGGCCTGAGGAAGGGGTGTCCTGGGAGAGAAGGAGGAGAGGAGGGAGAGAGGGAGGGGGGTTGGGTTTTGAGTCCCCACCCCCCACCAGACCCTGTGACAGCCACTCCACACACTCTGTCTTATGTAACCCTCTCAACAGCCATAGGAACTTCTGTTAATGTCCCTATTTTTCAGATGAGAAAACTGAGTGCCTGGGGTGACGTGGCATGCCCAAGTCTCTAGCTGTTCGGTGGCAAAGCCAGGATTCCCACCCAGGCCTGTCCAGCTCCAAAGGACGTGACTTCCCTTATGCCTCAATCAACAAAGACATGAAATAACCAACAGTTACAGGCTCTATCAGGCACAGACAGACTACGGGGCTCAGGGCCATGGGTGCAAATTGCAGGAAGGGCTCTGGACTGAGAGTGGCGAAACTGAGGCTCAAACCGTGGTGTTGCGCTTCCTAGATGCATGGCCTTGGCCATCTCTCAGCCTCAATTTCGTATCTGTACGATGAGAGGTATGACCCCATCTGTGGGTCATACCTGTGTGAGGGTTAAAATGAGACCTGTGTGCCTGGCATACAGTGGGCCATCAACAGACGTGAGCGGAGGCAGGATCTGAGGCTGTGCTGGGCTCTGAGCTCTCTGCTGTGACCCCTTCCTCACCTGGGGATTTCCTGCTTCCTGACTCCTGGCTGCTTTGTGCATCTAGCCATCCGTTTGTCCATCCATCCATCCATCCATCCATCCATCCCTCCATCTATCCCTTCATCCATCCATCCATCTATCCTTCCATCCATCCACCCATCCCTTTATCCATCTATCCACCCATCCCTCCATTCACATATCCACCCCTCTATCTGTCCATCCACCCTTCCATCATCCCTCCATCCATCCCTTCATCCATCCATCCATCCCTCCATCTATCCCTTCATCCATCCATCTATCCATCCATCGTTCCATCAATCCATCCATCCATCCCTCCATCCACCTATCCATCATCCCTCCATCCACCTATCCATCCCTCCATCCACATATCCATCCATCCCTCTATCAATCCATTCTTCCATCATCCCTCCATCCATCCTTTCATCCATCCATCTATCCATTCCTCCCTCCATCACCTATCCATCCATCCCTCCATCCACCTATCCATCCATCCCTTCATCCACATATCCATCCATCCCTCTATCCACCCATCCTTCCATCATCCCTCCATTCATCCCTCCATTCATCCCTCCATTCATCCCTTCATCCATCCATCTATCCACATCCTTCCACCCATCCATCCATCCCTCCACCACCTATGCATCCATTCCTCCATCTACCTATCCATCCATCCCTCCATCCACATATCCATCCATCCCTCCATCCACATATCCATCCATTCCTCCATCCACATATCCATCCATTCCTCCATCCACATATCTATCCATCCATCCATCAGTCCATCCATCTTCTTGTTGATTTCTTCAGCATCAACCTAGAGCTACTCAGCCCTGGAAGGGGACACCAGGACCAACAAGACACTGTTGCTGATATCCAAAGGCCCTTTCTGCCTAGCAACAGGCAGAGGGATGACTGGAGTTCAGGCCTGAACAGAGGTCTGAGGAAGTTGGTGGTCCCTCCATCTGTCACCCACTTTCTTTCCCTTCTGGTGGAGTCCTGGGGGAGGCACAGGGAGGGCACGAACCTGAAGAGGAAGTCAGGAAGGGCTGCAAGAGAGAGTGGCTAAGTTCATCTCCAGCCTCAACAGACAGGAAGGGCATTCCAGGCACAGCACATACAGAGGAATGGAAGTGCAGAAGAGCCTGGCTGATCTGAGGAAGAGCAGGCAGCTCAGCATGGATGGACCCAGGCACAGCATGTAGGGAAGTGGGTGGAGACAGCAGGTTGAGGACACAGCCTGAAAGAACTGGGGTCAGGCTGAGAAGCCTTGAGTTCCAGGCCAAGGAGGTTAAACTTGATCCAACAGAAAGTTAGGAGCCACAGAAGGTTCTTGAGCTGGGGCACGACAGGATAAAATTCACATATTTGAGAGCACTCTCTGGCAGCAGTGAACAGTTTCAGGGGAAGAGTTTCAGGGGAAATAGGAGCGAGGGGGTCTGCTGCAAAGCTGGTGCACGGCCCAACCCAGAACTTTAGGGCAGTCTTCTCATGGCAGGTTTCCTGGCACCCCTTCACCTGCACCTACAGGGACACCCACAGAGTTCAATAGCTCAGGCTCAAGCATCAGGTGGGGGTCTGGCCAGACAATGGCCCAGGATCAGTCCAGCTGAGTTAGAGCTCAGCCCCTAACTCAACACACAGATGCATGCCACACATCCCCACAGCAGCCCAGAGGATTCCTGGAGTCACTCCTGGGATGCCGTCAGCCCCAGAGGCCTCATCACAAGGACGCATGCTCTTCCTCCCACTTCGCAGGTCCCCAAGGGGACGATTTACCCTCTCTCCTCCTCCCTAAGTTTCCCTCCCCATCTCTTGTCTTTCTCAGCTGGTGACATGGTTTCCTGGTGCCCAGAGAAAATCCAAGCCTCAAAGTAAGAACTTGCTAGATTTCTTGAAGATGAATATCCGAACTCCTGGCCCCCACAAGGTCCTTCCTTCCTCCTTATGAAGATGGAGACTGTCCCCTCCTGCTGTCTGGGGCCCCAGCCTGCTCTGACTGGCCCCGCCTACCCACTGCCTGGATCTGTCCGTGGTAAGGGGGGCATGTTTAATCTCTTTACCTGTCTGTCCTCATCCCTGTCTCTAAGCCCCTTCCTTCCCCTCAGCACTGAATCACACTCAGGTCTGTCACCCCACACCAACCCCGAACCTGACATCTCCCCCAGCTGTCACTCTCTCACTTTCTCGCTTTTCCTTCACTGCCCGACTTCCTGAGCCCGCCGTCCTTCCTAGCTCGTCTCACACACACACTCTGCCCACCTCAGTCCCCATGCTGTCCCCAAAACGCTGCTCTGGTGAGGCCGCACTGACCTCCTGGAAGGACCGGGCAGTGGGCACCCTTGGCCCATGCTTAGCCCCCGGGCAACCCTCAGCCTGTGCCTGCTCCTCCTCTTCTCTCCTCTTGGTCCCTGGGACCCCGTCCTCATTTTAATCTTATCCCCCTGGCCACTCCTCAGGCTCCCTTGTTGGTCCTTCTTCCTGTCCCAGAAGCGTAGGGACCACGAGGCTCCGCTCCAGGCCCTCTCCCCTGATCTTCCTCTCAACTCCTCCCCCTGAGGGCTCATCACTCCCTGCAGCTTCTGTCATCTATGTATCTCCCAATCACCCCAAACCTTCACCTGCAGCTCAGGACCTGCCTCACCTGCCCCCAAACACCCACAGGGCATCCACGTATACAGCCACATCTAGCATCTCCAACCCCAAACCTGCTTCTTTCTCTACATGAGGGCTTTAATGAGGGTCCCCCAAGCAGCCAGTCACCCAAGTCAGAAACCTGGGAGCCTCCCTCCACTTTCCCATCACTCAACACTGAGGTGAAGACTGAAACCCCCAAATATCTCCAAACTGCCCATTTCTCCCAGCCCTGCAGCCACTAGCCTACTCAGGGCCCCACGGCCTCCTGCCTGCATTGCAGCCCCCACCTCGGGACTGACTCCTTCCCTGTCTCAGTCTTGTCCACACCCACATGGTGATCAGAGGGACCTTGAGACCCAAATCTGCTCATATGCCTCCCCACTCATACCCTACATGCGACTGTCACACTTAGGATGTCACCTCCCCCTCCACCCCAATCCAAGCAGCCACATCACTGATATTTAGGCCCATCTCACCAACCCATGTCAGCACCTCCCAGGTAATGCTAAGCTCTGCTTAGACAGACCCCTGACACCCCCTTCATCTGGGACATCTAAGCCAGCACCGGCAGGACCAGGAAGAATTCTCTTCACCCATGAACTCCTGGTCTTGCCAGTACTGGCTCAGATGCCCCTTCCTCCAGGTAGGTTTCCCTGATTTTTTCCAGGGGTATCCCCAGTAGCCTGTGCTCCCCTCCACAGCCATCCTTACACATCAAGGTGACATGTGATCAACACCAGTTTCTCTGCTCAACTAAAGCATCATGCTGGCAAAAACTTTGGGCATCTTGTTCAGCTCCACCATACCGGCACATAGTAGATACTCAGTTGCCATTTAGTGGATGGATGGATGGATGATGGATAAATGGATGGAGGGATGATAAATAGATGGATGGATGAATTGATGGTAGATGATGTATGATGGATGGATGATGGATGGTGGATAGAGGGGTGGATGATGAATGATGGATGATGGATGATGGATGGATGAATTGATGGATGGATAATGGATGATAAATGGATATGGATGGGAGGGTGGATAATGGATGGATGAATGTGACTTACCAAATGTTCCATTAATATTTGTTGATTTAAATTTACATTTCAGCGCTACTTAGCTCGCGTCTTGTGAGTAGACATGTTGGAGAGCCTCAGGGTATCTAAGAACCTTGTAAATAATGATGATTAGTATGGGTAGGATGAAATTTTGGCTTAATTGTCAGACTACATATCTGAAAATCAGAGCAGGGACAGATGCCCCAGAGATTACACCAAACTTGTCCTCACCAGACCAACAGATCTTTCCCCCATGGAGGACAAAATCTCAGAGAAAAAAGCCCTGCAGCAATCCAGGGACTTGGCCTGCCTCTCCTTGGTCACCCCCATGAAGTCGGCCTTGGGGTGTCAGCCTACAATCAAGGACATGGTGGCTCCAAGAAGCTGTGTCATCACCCAGTGGGTGGCCAAGTGGGTCCCACACCAAGGCCTGCCTGGCCCTGGGCTATGAAGTTTGAGGAAGAGAGCCCTGATGGGGATGGCCCTCATGGAGCTCTGCTGCGGATTGGGGTGACAAGCTCTCGGCCCCTTCCCCTCTGAAAGCCGTCAGTCACCTCACCCAGAATAAAGCCCCTGAGGAAGACAGTGGTGCCAGTGCTGATGACAATCATAATGATCACACCAACCTCCGCTGCCCTGGCTGGGCTGACCCTGTGCCAAGCTCCTGCCAGCACGCCACCCTCCTCATCTCATCAACCCTCGCCGCAACCCTGCGAGCTGCTTACTGCTCACTGCATATCACAGATGAGGAAACTGAGGCCCACAGAGGTGCAGTGACCTGCCCAAGGCCTCTCAGCCCCAGGCAGAGCCAGGCTGGCCCCGGGTGACTGACTCTGGGGCTCAGAGGCCTCATCGGCGCCCCTCACACTTGAGCAGCTTCTCTGACACTTTCATGATTTTTGCTGTCCCCTCCCCCTGCACAATGTTGACTCAATCGTTCCTTTAATCCACTTGAAATAGGCCCTCTGTTTTCCATTTGTCTCACCCTGAGCAATGATATCCATGAAATCAAGGCTTCAATGCGCTAATTGCTGGTGGGTTTTTTCCTGATACTATAAAATACATACATGACTGGGAAAGTATGAAATATAAAATGTTGGTGCACGCACAGCCCATGGTCACCTCGTATCGCAGTGAGCACACCCCACTCCCTGAGCCGCTCCAGCTGCTGCTGGAGAGGCGGCAAGACCAGGGAGGAGGCAGCATCCCGAGTGGACGTGGCCCGGCCTCTCCCAGCCCAGCCCAGCCCAACCCAGCCCAGGGCAAGGCCGGTTCTTCTCCCTCCTAGGGAGGCCCCACCCACGCCTGCTGCTCCCAGGCTGGGCAAAGGAAACTCTGTGGCAGCTGGAGGGGGCTCAGCTGACAATGGGCCCAATGCGGGAAGGCCCATTGCCGGAGGGATCAAGGGCTGTGCTGGACCCAAGGGCCCCTGAGAATGGACTGCACATTGGGGTGCTCTCCACATGCACTCCCCAATACTCCTAACTCCTGGAAAAAGCCCTCAGCATGGGACAGAATTCTCACTTTGCACCACTCACAGGAGAGTGGTTGAAAGGCACTTGCAGTCCTCAGGCGAAGGAATCCTGCCAGGAACGAAGGCAGGAAACTGCAAGGGAAAATCTGATACCAAGAAGAGAGGAAAATCCTTCTCCAATTGTGGCGACCTGCCCAAGCAGCAGCTGTGCCAGCCATGGGGGGAGGAGGATGGCAGGCAGACAGGCCTCCCGGCAGGAGTGAAGGCTGCCAGGCTGGGAAAGGGGTCTGTTCCAGCCTGCTCTGTAGCTGGGACTTGGCCGCACGGCAGCAGGCCCAATGATGAAGCCAGCAGGGGCGAGACCCCAGCCCGTGAACCAGAGGTGCCCCAAAAAGCACCTGAGGCAACAAAGGAAGACCCAGGGGCCATGTGGGGTGAACAGGCCTGGGTCCCAGCGCCAGCCCCGACCTGCTGCTGCAGGTTCCTCTGTCCCGTCAGCCTGCTTTCCCCCTCTGTGAACCTGGGGTAGGCCCGAAACCAGCCCGATTGTCTGTTAGAACTGAGGTTTTTGGTTTCTTTTGAAGAGACATAGAATTGACCCTCCCAGTCTTAAAACTCGAGAATGTTACAATTGTTTTAGTAAAGTTCCTTTCTCAGGAAACCAACCATCAGGACCCCCAGATAGTATCGAGGAGCTGAAACTCACCTGATCACTGCATCCGGACAACGAGATGCCAGATGCCTCACCCATCATCCTGGCCTCCGTGACCGCCTGCATGCTGTTGACCAATTTCCCCTCCTTACCCTCCCTAATTCTTATTTTCCTGCATGTAGGTACATTTCTTCCCTGCTGTAGAAGGCCCCGATCTTAGTTGGTCGCAGAAGGATTTGAAAATAATCTCCCATCTCCTGGGCTACAGCACCCAATTAAAGCCGCCTTCTCTGACAGCACTCGCTGTCTCAGTGATTGACTTTCTGTGCAGCAAATGGCAGGACCTAGACCGCAGGCATTTCAGAAACAGCCCTACCTCCCGAGGTAGGGGTGAGGAATAAAGAAAGTTAGGCTTTTCTTGGAAAAATGCTTGGCTCATCATAAGCACTAAAATGTGTTAGCTGTTTATAAATTTATATTTACTAGTTACTAGTTATGCAATATACCACAAGTATACTATTAAATAACAACATACATTATATGTACATATATCTTAGATGGAGTCTCGCTCTGTCACCCAGGGTGGAGTGCAGTGGCACAATCTCAGTTCACTACAATCTCTGCCTCTCAGGTTCAAGTGATTGTCCTGCCTATTTCTTTTTTTTTTTTTTTTTTTTTTTTTTTTTTTTTTTTTTTGAGACGGAGTTTCTCTCTTTGTTGCCCAAGGTGGGCTGGAGTGCAGTGGTACAATCTTGACTCACTGCAACCTCCACCTCCCTGGCTCAAGTGGTTCTCCTGTCTCAGCCTCCCGAGTAGCTGGGATTACAGGTGCCTGCCATGACACCCAGCTAATTTTTGTATTTTTAGTAGAGATGGGGTTTTACCATGTTGGCCAGGCTGGTGGTCTCAATCTCCTGACCTCAGGTGATCCGCCCACCTTGGCTTCCCAAAGTGCTGGGATTACAGGCGTGAGCCACCACACCCAGCTTTATTTGTTTATTCTATAATATACAAGTATTGCACATACGTATATACACTTACGTAGTCTCTACTATGTAGATACTATATTATAAATCACCACTTATAAATTACTACCACAGAAGGGAAAGCAGGGAGAGCAGGTTCATGCTTTCACTCATTCACTCACTATGTATCTTTGTCAAGCCCCTGGGGAGCAGAGCTGCCTCAACTGAGGAGAGGCTGAGTGCGACTCAGCGAACACCGGCTGGCGGAGTTCCCACAGCTGGTGCTGGAATGCCAGGCTCAGTCCGCGTGGACAAAATCCCTTCTGAGTACCTGACACAGCCAGCTGTGCTGTCAGTGGAACAGAGCTCAGAGAGGGACCGGGACTTGCCGAGGTCACTCAGGGCCTGAGTTTGGAGCCACATGTCACACCCAGGTCTGGGCACAGTCCCCTGGAGACTCCTTAAATCAGGGTGCGTGGGACTCTGCATTTGAAAGCCTCCTCGGCACAGCAGTCTGCACTGGAGAAACACAGAGGGAACTCCAGTTGCAGAGAATAGGTGAGGGGAACTTCAACCTCCCCACCGAGTCTCCAAAATTCAGGCACCCAGCATGGAGCCAGGAGCTCTGCCCAGTCCCATGGATGGCCCAGCTTGCTGACCACACAGTGAAAATCAGGCCCCGTGTCCTGTGCTGAATAAGCCCCTCCGCCCCTTAAGTGCCCCCACCCCAGCCCAGCTGCTCTCCCATCCCTGGTCTGGGTGCTGGCACATGCCCCCTACCACCCACCCTCATACCACTCTCTAGACACTACCTGGACTTTCCCCCTGACTCCCCCAACCGCAAACTCCCTGTCACCCTCACCACCCTCACAGGACAGGGCAGCTGCTTGCACCTCACAAGGAGGGGGAAGGAGAGAGCCACGTGAGACACCCCACACCCTGGTGGGGTGATGGGAAGGGAGACACTTTGACCTGGTGTAGGTTTTCCATGGGGGAGGAGAGGCTCCTCTTCCTTGAAGCCCTGGTGTGAACCTGTGACCTGAGCCTCAAGTCTGCACGCAGACCCTGTGCTGCTGTTGCCACAAAGGTGCAGCTTTGTCTTGACCAGCGATGGCGCCCGGCCCGTGCTCTGCACTTTGCACCCGTCCCCTCAGTTCACAGTCTCACCTCAGTGAGGGGGATCATTCTCCCCATCTCCCAGGGGAGCAAACTGAGCCCCAGAGCTGCAGTCACGTGGCCAAGGCCACAGGACACTCCAGGGACGGAGCCCACCACGCCAGGGCTTTGGACGGCACAGTCGGTGGTCTCTCCAAGGTGCCTGCGGTGGGCCCCCTTCAACACCCCTGTTCGGTGTCTCTAGCATCCCCCTCCCCCACCAGGCTGCAGCTTTTTTGGCTTGAAGACACTTAAATTCTGATCTGGGGACAAAGCACTCAGCAGTTTGCCCATAGGAACGAGGGAGGGTAGGGCACAGGAAGATACCTCCTTGGGGTGCTCCTGCCTGGCCCCCACTGCACCCCAATGTTCAGATCTGAGCAGCCACCCCCTGCTCCAGCAAAGCCTCTGGCCAGGCCCCATCCAGGACATCAGAGTGAGGGATGGGATAGCAAAGCCAGGCTGCAGTTGGGGGGTACAACCGTCCCCATAAGAGACGTCACCGGCCCCTCAGGAGCTTTGGGAGGGAGGTTGGGAAGGAGGGGATTAAACAGATTAAGTGCGACAGGTGCCACAGTGACAGGGACTAGCCCAGCTCTCAGTGACCAAACTCGAACCCCATCCCCCAGCAGGGCCCGGTCACCCCATTCCTGGGCCAATGGTGCCATCCTATGGCCAGATTCCTCCCTAGCAGCCTCAAAGCCAGCCATTCGGGCCCCATTCAAATCACATCGTTCCACTGCAGTCATCATTTCACTACGTATATCAAAACACCAAGCTGTACACCTTCAATGTAGACCAGACAAAATAAAGAAAGAATAAGTAAATTTTAAAAAAAAATTTTCAATCCATAATTCCAAGGTCCAAGGCAGTCCCTGAGGTGATGTTACCCCGCGTCCGGAGCCCATTTCACAGATGGGCAAATGGGCTCAGAAAGCATCAGCCAAAGTACAGCAAAGGGTGAACAGGGACAGCAGGAAGTTCAGAGTCCAACAGCCTCGGCCTCAGATCCCAGCTCCTCTGCAGCATGACTCAGGTGAGTCTCTTCCCGTCTCCAAGCCTATGTGCCTTCTGTAAAATGGGGCTGATAACCATACTGAATTCACCTGGTGTTTGCGAACTGTTAAGTAGCACGCAAGCCTTTGCCATCACGATTGTGAAGGAAGGTCCACCTGTCTGACTCCAGGCCCCACCCCGCACTGCGCACTAGATCACAATCAAGTTGGAAACCACAGGCCTGCGCCACGCTCACACTGGGTTCCCCCAGGACCAAAGCCAGGGCACCCACCCCACCCGTCCCCCGTACACCCTCATTTTATGTTCTTCAGCACTTCTGTGTCTGCAGCGCCCCCACACTTCATTGCCCCCTGCTTCGTAGTCAGGCTTCTGTGAGAAAGCAGGGCTGTGATTGCAGAAACAGACACCCTGCTCACGGCTGGGGCCCTGGGGCCTGAGCCGGTGCTGGGCACAAAGCAGGTGCTCAGTAAATCACTGCTGGATGAGTAAAGCAATGAATGATTTACTTTTGGTCCCCCTCACATTCAATTATGCCGTTATTCCTTTTTAACATCATATCTACCTGTCAATGCGCAGCTGCATTAGGTCAGCTCGGTGAGTGCTGTGGTTGAGAGCACCTGACTTAGGAGTCTGTGAGATCAGTTTAGTCCCAGCTCTACCGCTGACTAGAAGGGGCACAGTGACATGCTACTGAAACCTTCCATGCCTCAGTGTCCCCATCTGTAAAATGGAATTATTAAGAGTAAGCCCTTATAGGATTACAGTGAGAATTAATCAAATCGAGGTCTAGTCCATGAAAAGTGCCCAAAGCGATGTCTGGCACATAGTAGGTGTTCGATAAACACTGGCCCCTTATTACTGGTAGCTGCTTTTGGTCTCGACATCTCCAGCTCTTTCCAGGGTCTTCCCCCGTTTGTGTCTCGTCCTGGCCCTGGCCCGCTAGCCCTTCCCCCATTATAATCACAGAGCAGGGGGAGCTCACTGCAGAAGACAAAGTTCAGCCTCTGAAGCCCAACCATCCTCCGTTCAAATCCCATTTGAGCAGCTTCTTGCCGTGCAGTTTGGGACAATTTATCTGACCTCTCAGAACTTGTTACTCCTCACTGAGTAAGAACAGCGATGTGCACCCAGCACAACATTTGCCATCAATAAAGGGAGGCTGTCGTTTTATTACCATCATTGCTCAGGTGTTCCGGTCCCATCTGTTGTGTTAAATAGACCAGAAGCCTCTTGAGATCGGGGACATTATCTAGTTGATCACTGTCTCCCTGTCGTCAGCACCTGGCTTGTGCCCTGAACACAGCAGGTTCTCAGGAAGCTTGGAGAATTAAAAAACCACCCGAGGCTTCTCAATCTGACTTCTATCGCAAAGCCTGGGATTCTTGGAGCACCATAGGGTGAGCAAGACCCAAGTGGAGAGATATCTACACACACCCCCACACCCTCGTCCTCACCCTGTTTCACAGCCTAGAAAGTGCCACCCTTTCAGGACCTCCATCCCTGGGAGTTCTATCTTCCACAAGTGACTTTAGCTCTCTGTGCCCGTCTCTCCATCTCTACAATGGGAGTATCGATGACAACCTCATATAGTTCAGCGTTTCTAGAATGCGGCCTTGTGAGATCACAGTGAGAAGTGAGAAGGAGGTATGCGGCAGCCAGATCATACAGAACCTAAGGTGTCAGGCTAAGTTTGAATTGTATCTAGGAGGCAGTAAGGAGCCAAAGAAGATTCTTGAGCAGAGGTGTGACCTGATCAGCTGGGCACTGTAGGATCATCACACTGGTCTCAGCGTGCAGAATGGACTAAAGAACAAGAGCCCAAAAGCAGGAAGGCTGGTTAGCCAGTGATAGCCCCAACCTGTGGAGAAAAGAATAGGACTCCCTTTCACCATAGTGAGCTGAACTTCAGAGAGGCCGGTGTTTTGGAAAGAGCCCTGATTCGGGAGGCAGAGATTTCAAGGTTTAAATCTCAGCCCAGTGGCTTTCTGTCCATGTGACACTTTACATCTGGCAGCCCTGGGGTCCCTGTCTGCGAAACAAGTTTATTAAAAGGATCACTGAGAAGCTTGAACTGAAAATTGTGTATATATCACCCAGCACACAGTGATCATCCAGAAACAATAACTCAGTAGGTGACCCAAACTTGATTCTGACCCCAAATACTCCAAGGCTGCCATAGCCCCATGAACAGAGTGGTCTCCTCCCTTGTCAACATACCTTGATGCAAACCAGGGTTGAATAGCAGGACACCCCCGCCCTCTGCCAGCCTCACAGGCGTCTCTGAAGAGGACACAGGCCCAGCCTCAGGTATCAGGAAGCCCTGAGCAGCTCCTGTCTTCTCCTGGATTGATTGCATTCACATCTGGAACAGCTGGGGCATTAGAACTCTCCACCCCCACCCCCTTTTTTCAAAGATCACTGGTCCAGGAGAAAACCACATAATTAAAAGAGGAGAAATGCAAAACAATCCCCTTAGCAGAATTCACCATCTTCTCTCCCTTGTAAATCCATTAATGAACTGTAATTACAAAGACAAACCCGTTATTGAAACCTCGTAACCAATGCACTAAGGGGCCAAGAGACTCCCATTGTAGCCCAAGGCCTGAGGAAAGAAAAGAACAATCCTAATTACTTTAGTCCTGTTTATTTATACAAAATTCAAAAAAGAACAAAATTATAGTTTACAAAGTAACGTGCCATCTGTCAGTAGACCACAGCTGCCCTAGGGAGATGCCGGTTTTCTTTCTTTCTGGGATTCATTTATAACCTTCTGTAAATCAGACCTAGAGCAGAGAGAGACGTGGGAAGTCCATGGACAGGACGGATTTCATGAGAACCTGGAGTAGCCGTGGGGAGAACACTGATGAGTTAAGGGCAAGAGTTTGGGTTGGAAAGACCCCAAGAAGCTGGTGCCTGCCTTCCTCGGAGCCTGGTGACAAGGTCCTGCCAGCTACGCCACCCACCAGGCAGGGAAGAACGAGGTCCTATTCCCGGACAGGGCTTCCACCCCATCTCTCACTCCACTCATCAGGGACATCTGCTGCTTCTGCCCACCAGCTCCCAGGCCATGGCATCAGCTAACGACCCCCTCCTCCTCCTTGGGGAAACACTGCTGAGCCTTTTCCGTCCACACCAGCTCACCTGCCTCTCCCTTGCCCCACCTGTGTGGGGAGGAGAGGGGGTGGATAATCTCAGAAGGAAGGATGGGCAGAGTAATTAGTCCTTGGGTGGCTGTGACAAGGAGCCTCCTTGGACAGCAGAATAACTCCTACCCCAGGCATGGGCACAGAGAAAGGGCTTGGTGAACCGCGCAGGAGGTGGAGTGAGGTCACGGGGGCGAGCGTGGCTATGTCCTGGTTAAATCACTCTGCTGTCGTTGTGCTGTTGTGCTGATGTGCCTCTTGGGTACTGTTGGTGTTGTTATTCTGCCTCTTTGAACTGCCTCTGCGGAAGATCTTTCAGTGTGGTCTGAGCTTCTCGTAAAAGCCGTTTAGACATGCTCTCAAGTGTGAAACTAGTAGTAACACTAAAAATGCTCTATTAAACAAGAGTAGGTTCACAAAGTCACCAAAGCTCCCCTTCTGAGAAGCCAGAGATGGAGATTCTGGAGGGGCACCGGTCCAGAGGGGCCTGGGAGAGGTGGCTGAGATCTCACGGTATGACCTGCAGACTCCAAGTAGGGCTGGAGGAAGGGAACATGGGGCCAGGAATCTTTCCTTTGTGTGGTTTCTGAGGTGGGGCTGCTGCTGTGTCTTGGGGGTTTTGGGTTGGGGATGAAGTCGCCAATAGATAGGAAACAAACAGAACTCCAACAAGGCATGCTGGGGCGGGAGTGGAGAGGCACCTAGGGCAGCCCAGGCCCAGGCTGGAGCCCTTCCCATCATCTCACTCACACTCTCACCCCATGGGCTCCCAGGTGCCAAGAGGAGGCACAAAGCCCTGGTACAACCTAAACCCATGCTCTTTTCCTCTAACTGGGGTGGGGTGACATGAGCACACTGCTCAACTCTAAGTCCCTTGTGGGCAGGGACTATGTCTGTCTCATACGCCACCATCCCCCCCACTGCTCTGTAAGTACGTGGTACCTGAATGAATGAGTGAATGAATGAATGAACAAATGAGTCCTATCTGGTGTCACTGCCCTTTTTCCCTGATGCCTTTTTCTTTTGATGTTCTTCGGTCCTAGATTCAAGTCCTATCTCTCCAACTGACCCACTGCTGAGCAAGTCATTTCATCATTCAGACTCTCAGCTTTCCCATTTGTAATGGGGACGATTTGAGCCTTTTCTGGGTAGGATTACTGGGAAGTGAAATGAATTTGTAACTGAAAAGTCGGGACAAACATCACTGGTTTTGGTGTGGTCGCTGTCATCACCATCACCATCATTGTTGCCATCCCTCCAACCATCCCCTCCCACAGCATCTTCATCCATCCTTTTCCCTGGTCCCCAAATAACCACACTGCCTCTAGCCCCATTCAGTGCTTAAGTTAAATCACATTTCATTGTTTCTCATCAGAGAATAGAGAAATCAGTAAAGAAATTCACAGCACTCAGAGTCAACAAAGAGTTAACTAAAAAAAATGGGAATATATTAAGCTTTTGATTGGAAAAAATGCAAACGCAGTCCCTGTCACACTCACCCCTGCATTGTCACTCTCACACTCACATTCTGGCTTCCGGACTCATGCCCATCCTCAGGCACACACGCACATGCACACACAGGTGCTCCCAGATGCCATCACACACTCCCAATAAGCACACCCAGACACACCCCCTCCCACTCCCAGGCTGGCCTCCCTCACTAAAATGGCAAAGCTACAGGGAAGCTACAGGGGACACGCACAGGACGCTTGGAGCCACACTTGAGGTGAGGAGATGGAGAGGCTGTAGTGGCAACAGGCAGCCTTAGACGACTGTGTTCTCCAGGATGGCCAGCCGCTTACTCACAGCTTCCAGTGGACTCAGAGTTAAGGAGAGGTGCATGCTGGCCAGAGCAGGGCAGGGATGGGTGTGGCCCTGCACTCAGGCCCCTGCTTCCTGTTACCTTGCGACACCCCACTACAGCGTGCGTTCTCCCCTCTGTCAGAACTTACCCATCCACTGTCCTCAGAATGGTGCTTTCCAAAAAGTGCAGCCAGTCACTGTGAGCCCTGAGTGCCCAGCCCTGCTCAGTTGCAGGTTTAGCCCTGCTGGGTCCCCCACCAGGTCCTGGCTGAGCCAAGGGAAACGCCTGGGGCTCAGCCCCACCTCTGAGGGGGTACTGGGGTCAGGCACATCGCCATGAGCCTGAGAAATGGGGCATCCACAGGCTCCATGTTCTTCAGAGCATGTCCAGGACTCTGGTGTGTGTCCAGTCCCCAGATCTTGGCTTCTGCCTCAATTTCTCTGTTTACCTTCTAGGAGTCTCTGTTTTTGACAGGGTCTGCCCCCAAGTTGGTTTCAGCCTATTCTGCCAGAATGCAGCCCATCAGCAGAAGGCAGGCAAAGAGAAGCCTGCCCAACCAACCACACTTGGGCCATGCCCCCCCGCCAAAACTGGCCTGCACCCCTCCCCGGCCCCAGCCACCTCTGGGAAGGGATATGTTTCCTGGTCAGGGCCTGCAGCAGCCCTTCCACTTTGGCCTGGAATTTCACCAGGGACTCGCAGGCACACGGGTCTTCCTCTGCAGGAGACAGGGAAGTGGGAAAGAGAGAGGAACTGTTGAGTGGTTGCCCAGGGGGAGGGGGAGGGGAGACCATCACTGCCCGGGGCCAGGACTCAGGAGTCTTGGAAGAGTGAGGGGCTTAGGGGACCTGAGGAGGCAGGAAGACATAGATAGTCCTTGAGACATCACCCTAAGAAGTGATAAAGGGGTGAGCCCTGAACGTCTTCCTGGTCCCTTGGAGCCCTGAGAGTGAACTACAAGCGCCTCCCTGTACCTGCTACATGAAGGACACCATTAGGGGCCTTGATGTCACCTCAGTGACTTCACCCCAACCCTTTGGGTTTGCAGTCATTAATCCCGTTTTACAAGTGAAGAATCCAAGAAGTGAAATAACTTGCCCATGGCCAACAGTGTCAGAGCAAAGACACAGGCCCAGGCGTGTCTGACTCTGAAGCCCTTACTCCTTACCACTAGGAACCAGCTGGTGAGGTCACCAGAAAAGACCAGAAAGGCAGTAGGGATCAAGTCCTGGCTCTCCCAGCTACTAATAGTTGTTCCACCCCTCTGGCCTCATTTTTCCCATCTGTAAAATGGGGATAATGACATTCTTACCAAATAGGATTGGATGATGTCATATCCAGAGAGCACTGAGAACAGTGCCAGCCACGTAATGGGCATTCAGCATGTTTGCTGGTAGTAAGAGCTGTGCTCGCCAGCCCACCTTCTGGTTCTGCCAACTCTTGGTGCCGCCTCAGCCCCTGCTTTTCCCCACCCACACCCAGTTCCAGGATAGCTCCACCTACACAGTGCCCCACCTGCCCTTTCCATCAATGCCAGCCCTGGCCTCACTCACCCACACAGATCTTCTTCTGCAGCTTCTTGCCTATCTGGTTGATGGTCTTGAAGTCAGCCGTATAGAAGTAGTGCTCTGCCACAGGCTCTGAGGCGATTTCCCTCAGCTCATCCTCCACAGCATTGCCCACTCCCACAGCAAACATCTTAAAGCCTGCCAGGAGGAACAAGACAAGTAAGGCTGGATGTGGGGATGGGCAGCCATGTGGCTGAGCCTCCTGGGGAATGCTTAGGCAGCCAACACCACACACCTCCTGCTGGCAGCTGCTGGAATTGCAAGCACAATGCCTGGAACAAGAACAATGAGGAAATCAACATTTACTGAGGTTCTACTCTGTGTTAGACCCTGTACAGACTTCGTGTACTGGAACCTTTGTACAGCAAGCTTTATTTAACCCTAATAACCATCCATCTGGTGGTTATTTTTTTCCTCATTTAATAGGTGGCAAAACTGAAGCTCAGGCTTATTCCAAAGTAGAGTTGCCTTCCAACAGTTGATGTGTTCTTGGGAATATCCAGCTGGAAAAATTCCAAGCTTCACTTACAAACGGACCATCAAAACTATGCACTTTACCTTTCTGGGTCCTCAATTTTGTTATGGGTGTAAGAGAGAACTGGACTAACTAATCCTCCTTATTCAAACACACCTGGATTTAGGGCACTAATCAGAAGACACCAAGATAATCTATGGGCCACCCCTGGCCATGTGTGTACCCTGTGTGTACCCCTGGCCATGAGTGGTGTCCAGGGTCCAGGAAGGCAGCACCTACCGAGGTCCTTGGCCTTCTTGGCAGCATCATTAATGTAGTCCTGGCTCCGGCCATCAGTGAAGACAATGCCCACCTTCTGGGCCCCAGGCCTAGCCCCACTGGACACAGTGAAGGAATTGTCGATGAGGTACTTGAGAGCAGCCCCGGTCATGGTGCCCTTCTCCATGTAGGACATATTCCGCACAGCCGCCTTGATGTCCTTCTTGGTATGGAAGCGACCCAGGGGGAACTCCTGGCGCACAGAGCTTGAGTACTGCACCAGCCCCACCTGGGCCAGCTTGTCTGACACGTCCAGCGTATCCACGATCTGATTGATGAACTTCTTCACCAGCTCAAAGTTCTCTGGCCGCACACTCTTGGATCCATCGATGAGGAAGACCAGGTCAGTGGCCGAGCTGCCACCACCACCACTGCAGACTGGGAAGGGCAGGAAGACGAGCGGATGAAGCTGAAAAACATAGTCATCCATCCTGCTCCCCGGCTGGGCACCCACCACACACCAAGCTCCATGCTGAGGATCATTCCATTTTGCCCTCAGAACTGCTTCTATAAAGCCAAGGTGACTGGTTCCACTTTACAGTATTGGAAACTGAAACTCCAACAGCTGTGAGATCACACAGCTCAGAAGTGGTGGCACCAGGATTTGATTTTGAGACTATGTGAGTCCTTCCACCACACTAAACCCACCACCCATTGTGTTGAAAATAGGGACAAAAGTCAGGTGAGAACTCTCAAAGGCATCTGTCTCTCACCAGACTCTGAAAGGCAACTGTCTGCTTTGAAGATGGGTTCAGAGGTAAGGTGCAGGGAGGCTCGAATGGGTTCCCTGGGGAGTTGCTGAAACCTCACCACCATCCCTCCACACCCTGCCCAGGGCGAGCCTGCGTCCACACCACTGACCATTGCAGGTCTTGCCATCGCTGTTCAGAGTGAAGCCCTCGCGGCAGGCACAAGTGTAGGAGCCAGGGGAGCTGATGCACACCTGCTCACAGTCATGGTCCCCCGTGGCACACAGGTCTGACACCACTGCGGGGACAAGGGGTAGCTCAGATCTCACAATCACAGAGCCTTGGGCACTTCAGACAGGTTGTCCGTCACTGACTGTGGATACCAGGCCCCCCTCCAGACTCAGGGAAACTAAGGCCTCCAACGTACTTGGGCCCAGGCCCCCGACTTTCAGCCCAGGTCTGGGGTCACTGCACCAGGGCCTAGATCCCTGAAGAAGGTCATAATACTGATGATTAAAATTACAAGTCCCACTAAAAAGGTAAAGGTCAAGGGTCAGGGACTTTAATCTGTTTAATTCACTCCTGTATCAAGATACCCAAGTGCCTAGAACAGCAAACAATGAACACAGCACATGTCTGTCAAATACCTACAATGATCCTAGCAATAACGTGCTCAGAGCCCGTGGCAGAGCACTAACGTGCATGCTCTTTTTAGACCCATTTTATAAATGGGTAAAGTCCCTGCCCTGGCCCCGATCCTGTCCTACTGGACACCCCGCCCCTGCTGGCCACATCCCAAAGATCCCCACACACACCTCCCCTCCTAGAAGGGCTCTGAACCTTCTGCCAGTACCCAGGCCCCTCCAACTCTCCCGCATCACAGAAAACTCTGACACGCAAAACTCCGACACGCAAAACTCCCGACACAGCAACACGTGTAGGTTTTCTGGGCGCTCTCTTTCCTGGGCTCCAGGCCCTCCTTAGTCCCTGCCAGGATTCCGCCACATAAAAGGGGTCTTAACATCGTCTCTCCCCAACTCCCTTAACCTGGGGCTGGAGAACCTCCTCCGTATCAGGCTCCGCCCCAGCTACGGCCACAACCCCGGTACTGGCACTACCTCAGTCTCATCCAGGTTCTACCCCAATCCACCTAGAAAAAGTCCCTAGCCCTGGCCCCGCCCTGATGTTGCCATGTAACGCAGTCCCCGCCCTTTTATAGGCTACCGCCCCGGCTAGACCCCGCCCTCTGATGCGGCCCCGCCCCTGACACTGACTTTTTCTGTATTAACCTCAGCCCTAGCCCCGCCCCTGGCCTTGGCCCGCCTCAGCGGGGACTCTCAGTTTCCGCCCCTGCCATGGCTACGTTCCAGCTCAGCCCTGGCCCCGCCCCGTCGCTCTCTCCGTCTCCTCCCCTGCCCCGGCCCCACCCTTGCCCCGCCCCGGCGCTAACGCTCTCCGTCTCCGCCTCCGCCTCCGCCTCTTCCCCGCCCCTGCCCCGCCCCGGCACTGACTCTCTCGGTCTACGCCTCCGCCTCGGCACCCCCCGGCCCGTAGCCCTGGCCCCGCCCCGCAGCTCTCCCCGTCTCCGCCCCTGCCTTGGCCCCACCTTTGCCCCGCCCCGGCGCTGACTCCGTCTCCGCCTTCGCCTCGCCCCCGCCCCTGCCCTGCCCCGGCACTGACTCTCGCGGTCTCCGCCTCCGCCTCGGCCCCGCCTCTAGCCCTGGCCCCGCCCCACCGCTCTCCCCGTCTCCGCCCCTGCCTTGGCCCCACCTTCTCCCCGCCCCTGCTCCGCCCCGTCACTAATTCCGCCTCCGACTCCGCCTAGGCCCCGCTCCTGCTCCGCCTTAGCACCGACTCTCTCCGCCTCCGTCTCCGCCTCCGCCCCGCCCCTGCCCCTCCCTGACACTATCTCTGTCTCCGCCTCCGCCTCGGCCCCGCCCCTGCCCTGGCCCCACCCCGCCGCGCTCTCTGTCTCCGCCCCTGCCCTGGCTCCGTCCCAGCCTGCCCGCGCACCGCAGAAGGCCTCCTGGAACTTTCTGGACAGCTTCTCGATGACGCTGTAGCTCTCCACGTAGTCGACGTGCTCCTCCTGCGGCTCGCTGGCGATCTGCCGCAGCGTGGCCTTGTCCACGCGGCCCACGCCGATAGCGAACAGCTCGACGCCGCTGGCCTGAGCCCGCGCAGACACGTCCCGCACGCTGTCCTGGGGCCGCCCGTCCGTCACCACGATGACCACCTGCGACACACGGGGCGGTGTGACGCCGGGCCTCTGGGAAGCCCACCGGACTGTCCAGGAGAGGAGGCTACGGTCAGGGGGGCGGAGGGACTGCCGGGGTCGCACAGCCAGGCGGCGCCCCGGGGAAGAGGACCTGGCTGGCCATAAAGGAGACCCGTTTCCTCTGACTGAGAGACGTGGCCGAGGGGCTTCCCTTCTGCGTCGCCTCCCTGGGGCAGGCAGTTCCCAGATGCCCGGATGTGATGCCCATCGCCAAACTGGGCCCTCTAAGGTCAGGGCCATGCCTTCCCCTCAGACTGAGGCCGCTGAGGGCAGGTTCCTTAGACTGATGGCTGTGGGAGCCGTGCCGCGCCCCTCGTGCCCCGGAGAGGCCAGTCCGAGAGTCCCCTGGCTGTACTTGGTGCAGGTCTGTGGGCCCCACGTGATGTAGTCCTGCGAGTCCCACATGGTGCAGTTCTGAGCTTTGACCACCAGATGGCAGAAGAGGCTAAGGGATGGGGCCGCCGTCTCCCGTTGCGCTGTCCTGCTTCTAAGCCCCAGAACCCTGGACCCGGGACCAGACGGAGCGCCACTCCCACTGGATGCCCAAGGGACCAACCCAAGGAAGATGCGCCCTTTTCCTCCTCCACTCCCCAGGATGATGCATGCCCCTTCAGAGAGGGAAAGAATCTGCCTGCTCTCCTCCCACTAGACTCCTCTGGTCTGTAACCTGGAAAGAGAGAGAAGCAGGGTACTCCGACGCTGAGACCCAGCTTCGTGACCCCCTGCCTGCATCCGCCCTGAAGCTGGATGCACCTAGCTCGGCCAGTCTTGGTTAGGCACCTAGCCCCCTTTGCTGCTTCTCTGCTTCTGACTTGGGTCTGCTTCTGATTCCTGGGTCCCATCCTTGGCCCCAGGCCCTGACTCCTTGCCCTGATGGCATGCAGTTTAGACAGCCCGTGGTTAGAAATGCAGCTCCACAAGTTACAGATCACCTTCCTGAGCCTCAGTCTCTTCATCTGTAAAAAGGGGTTGCAGTGAGGTTGAGTGAGAACACTCTTGGTTAGAAGCCACAAAAGGCAACTATTATTTTTACCTTCATTACCCTGGGCTCCCTGGGGAGTGATCTTGCACAATCTCTTCCCCTCCAGGGGCCTGGGTTCCTGGTACTGAAAACCTAGCTGTGACTATTCACTGCCACATCCCAAGGCCCACTGCCTCCCCGAGCCCCTACTCTCCGCCTGCAACCCAGTGTTCAGATTTCCCCCCCTTCTGGGTCCCCCACACGCGAACTCCAGGCTGAACACCTGGAGTGGCACCAGTGCCCCCAGCCCCTCTGTCACCTGCTGGAGGAGCTCTCTCCTCACTCGCCCACCCCAGGCCACAGGTCTGAACTGGGGTGAACTGGTTAACTCTGGAGAATGTACCCGCTGCAGTCATCCCCCCATCTTCTTCACCCTCTCCCATTAGGATTGCCTCAGGCCAGCACACCCTCTTCACCACCTCAACCGTCAGCTTCATCTACAACACCCCATGCTGAAATTTCTCAGTCACCCCAAGACTAACAGGCTGCCTGACGCATCATTTCTTTGAGGGGTGTTAATGGCTGGGATTATATGCCGCTGTCTCTGTGAACACTTTTCCCACTTAATGGCTGAGCAAGTTGCTTAAGCCCCTTATGCATCAGTTTCACCATCTGTAAAATGGGGATACCACCTCCAAGCAGGACCGTGCTCATTTATCCACTGCGTGCTAGAGTGTGGTATGAGAACCTCCCTGGGCTGGGGCCCTGGGCAGGGAAGTGTTGACTCAGGCTGACGAGGGCTGTGGTGGGGAAGTTCTGGAGCCTGTGGGGTGCCACCGGAAAAGAGGGCACTGGCTCAACCTCAGGTTCTGTGCTGAGCCCTGAACATGACAGTGAGGGCACAAGGCCTGCGAAGTGCTCAGCCCACTCCCTGGAGTCCTCACTGCCAGTGCAGGTGGCAGCACAGCGCTTCCATTTCTGAGCCCCTGCCCTCAGAGGATTCCGAAATTAAAAATTAGCGAATGCCATGATGGGGCTTATTCGCTGCCAGGCGCTGTTCCGAGTGTCTTACGCTTACGAACTCGGCCCTCATAGCAGCACTTAGAGGTGTTGTCATTACTCACATGTTACAGGTGAGGAAACTGGGGACCAGTGAGATGACGTCACTTGCTCAGGGGGGCACAGGTATTGTGGAGCAGGGCATGAACCCAGACAGGCTGGTGGTGGCATCCACACCTTCATTCCTCCCATAAGCATCTGGCCTGTCTGTGATGTCTTCAAGAAGCTGACTGGTCGGGGAGCCAAGGTCAACTAAACTGAAATGATTGTGAGCTTCTGGGATGGAAAGGCTGGGTAAAGGTGGCTTCAAATCCCAGCTCTGCCACTTGCAGCTGGTGACCTCCATCTAATGACCACCCCTCTCTGACCCTCAGTTTTCCCCAGCTACAAAATGGCCACCTCACGGGGCATCATGCGAGTTCAGGTGTATGCAGGCAAAGCTTATAACTCTTAGCGGGAGCCTTCAAGCAGCAGCATCCTGGCAGGGTGGCGGGGACGTACCTTGCTGATGTCGGGGGACCTGGAACGACCGCCCTCTGCATCGCTGAAGGCTTTGGTGATGGCGAACTGGATGGCCAGGCCGGTCATGGTGCCTGTGGACAGCGGCTGGATGCGGCGCACGGCCTGCAGCAGCGCGGCCTTGGAGATGTGCGCCCGCAGCGGGAACTCCTGCTTCACGGTGCTGGCATAGTTGACCACGCCCACCCGGGTGGCATTGGGCCCCACGTCCAGCGACTCGATGACCTGGGACAGGAACACCTTCACCTTCTCAAACTCTATAGGCCGCACGCTGCGAGAGCTGTCAACAACGAACACCAGGTCCGCGGGCCGCGTCCGGCAGAGATGACCTGGAGCGGGGCAGGAGGGACAGGGCAGAGAGCAGGGGCACAGGTGAGGGGCTGGGCCTGAAGACACTCTAGGCCGAGGAGCAGAACGAGGCTTCTTAGGTCCAGGTGCGAGGCCTCAGGCCCAGTAGGCTGCGGACATCAGCTGGACTGGCTGGGCCTTTTGCCAACGTGCGGACACTCAGCAAGCATCTTGCCAAAGCCCCGGCTCAGAAACACAGAGGGCCAAGTCCTGACCTTGGGCCATTCACTTCACTTCTCACAGCCTCAGTTTCCTCATCTGTACCGTGAGCTGGCAATCCATCCTCACAGGATGCTCTGAGGAACCAGCAGAGGGCCAGGCACTCAGTGAGTACCCAGGAGTGGCAGAGGACCCTGCAGCCTTGAAAACACGCTTAGGTTTCAGCCCAGACTTGCTGCCAGAAACAAGGGCAGCTATTTCTCCTGGCTGGGCAGGAGGGCACCAAGGAAGGGCCCTCTGGGCATGGGCACAACCTTGAGAGCCAAAGTAGTGCCCCGTCAACATGGCCTCTTTCATGTGAGCATCGAAGTGAATCACCAAACTGGAACCAGTTTCCTCAGCCTGGCAGCGCCTGCTGGCGGGTTGCCAAAGACAGGGCCAGGGAGCAGGAAATCCTGGTGGCCACCTCGGCAGCCTGATCAGGTGCACCCCAAGACATGCCCCCAAGGAGCAGTGTCCCCCAGAGACCCAAGAAGGCAGTGCCATGTGCTGGGAGGTATGCAGGGTGGAAGTGAGTTCAGGCCCAGGCTCAGATCCTAGCTCAGCCACTCTGCGGGGCCCTGGGCAGATCACTGCACCTTTCTGAGCCTCCGTGATCTCACATGTCCAGTGGAAAGAATAAAGCTACTGCATGACAGTCACTGGCCTGGGCCTGCAGTCAGGAGGGGCTCACGGCAAAAACCCTTCCCTCCCCATCCCGTGCTAAGTTTGCACTGAGCAGAGCTGATCCAAAGGAGGAAAGGGCAGGGCCGTCCCAACCCCCAAGTTGTGGAATCTCACAGTGCGCTGGACTGGGACTCTGGGCATCAGAGTTCCTTAGGAGACCTTAGAAACCATGCTGCAACTGGTTCCCTGCTCTCTACTAGCTAAGGCTACAAATGAGGAAACTGAGACCCAAAGAAGGAAAGGGAATTGGCCACACCACACAGCAGTAGATAGGAGCCTAGAGGCTCTGGGGCTATCTCACTGTGTGGTCTTAGGCCCTCTCTGGCCTCAGTTTCCCCATCTGTACAGGAAGAATGAGCATTCCAGGACTCAGTGCCCAAACCTGAAACTCTGGAGGGTGGTGCTGCCCCGAGGGAGCCCAAGGCTGGAAGGACCCACAAAGGGGGCATGAGCTCTTGGCATCCCAGGTCTGCTCTCATCAAAGAGCCATGGACTCCGCCCTGGGCTTGGTGCAGCTCCAGAGGCCAGCCAGCTCTCTGAATATCTTCTGCTCCCCAGAGCCCTGGAAGACCACAGTCCCTGCCACGTGCATGGTCCCTGAGGGCTGAGGAGCACCCCTGCCCCACCCCTTATCAGCACCACCAGCCCCGTCTGCTCCGGCATCAGCCCGCTGCCCAAGCTGCCGCCCTGCTCCCCTCCCCATCCTGGATCCCATTTGCTCCCTGCCATCTCAGTACCCAGCCCACAGTGCTGATGGTCAGGGCGCACTCGCTCAGTGTCCCCATCTCACACAGGCCCCCTCACCTCTGGACTGGGGGGCAAGGCCGGGGCTGCACGGAGCCTGGAGCAGCAGCAGCAGGCCGCAGAGCACGAGGCTGGGACCAGAGAGGCCCCTCATGGTTCTGGCAGCACGGACAGCAGCCGGCACAGTGGTGGGGGCCAGTGGGGTCCAGGTCTTATCAACCCCGCTGCCCGCCCAGCCTCCGGGTCAGGCGGCCCCCAACTGATGACTGACGTGGGGGCAGCCCGCCCTGGCCCCCAGCCCCCCAGGGGCGGGGCTCAGGCTGAATGGAGGTGTGTGTGCCCTGAGAGGGCGGGAACGCCTGGCCCGGGCTCCAGAGGCCCCTCCGACCACAAGGCCTCCTTTGCCTGTAGAAGCAACCAGAGCCGCAGCTGGAATTTGGGAAATCTCAGGTGGGTGGAGGGGGTGGCTCCTCCAGGGGCTGGAGCCAGCACTGCCTTGAAGCTCCACCCCAAGCCCAGGCATACCTGAGTCCAAGGGCCCAGCCCTGCACCGTCATCCCACACCCAAATCCTTCCCCCACCCACAACCCCAAGTTTCTCATGAAATGCACTGCCCCTGCCCCGGCTTCATTGTGCCCTGCTCTCCACGCGCACCCTGCTCCCCAGCTGGATTCTCCTCAGAGGCCTCCAGGCCATCACACATGCAGGGCCATCTGCCCAGAGTCCTTACCCCTCGCTGACTCTCTGCCTTGCAGAATCTTCCAAGGTCATAGTGAGGGCTAACGTACCTTCACTCAGCATGGGCAGGGCAGTAGAAACCATGGCTAAGAGCCCAGAATTTCTAGAGCCACATTACCTGAGTCTGCTGTGCCAGCAAACTACCTGTGTGACTATGGGCAAGTGACTTCACCTCTCATGTCTCAGATTCCTCATCTGGAAACCAGGCATGGTGACCGCGCCTACTTCCTGGGGTTCAGTCAAGGAGCAAAGGAGTTAGATGAGGTTTCTCAGTTAATCCTCATGACAACTTTGTAAAGCAGCTACTGTTATGACCTCCATTTCCCAGAGGAACTAAAGAACAGAGAGGTGAAGTAACTTGTCTGAAGTCACACAGCTAAGAAGTGTTATTGCCAGTACAGAGCTCCAGGCCCGTGCTCTCAGCCACGCCGCTGTCTCGGTGTAGCCTGATGGAGGTGCGTTCTCCATGCGCACCTCCTCCCCGTGTGCATCCCTGCTTGGCCCACCTCACCTGTGAACCAGTGGATTCATCTCTGCATCAGGCCCAGTGCAGAGAAGGCCAAGATAAACCTTTTAAATAAAGAGGCATAACCAGGAACGACCCCTTTCATTCCATTAGGGTCCAGTAGTTCATAAGATAGAGCAGAAAGAGCATGGGCTTGGCTACCTGAGAGATCCAGGTTCGAAGCCACTTCTGCTCCTAACTGGCTGTGTGACCTGGAGCTGGTGACTTAACCTCTCTGAGCCTCAGCTTGCTGTGGTGCAGTGGGAATGGTAGCTCTTGGTCTGCCTGCCTCACTGGGACCATGTGAGGGGCAATAGGAGGACAGAAGGGGAGATGGGTTGAAGGATTGTCACGGCTCCGGGGGCAGAATCCTAAGACTTTGGACCTATGCACTTCACTCGGTGTAAATTCTACCTCAGTCAAAGGAAATGTACAGACAAAAAGTGATTGCCAGGCACAGCAGACCCGACTCGCGGCTACCACACTCCTCAGCACTAATGACAACGATGCCTTCCACCCTTGACATGGCACAGTTACTCACACTAGTGCTCTATCTCCTTTGCTTTCCCAATAAACCTGTGAGGTCAGCAGATCTGAGTCTGTTGGCCCATGTCAGATGGAGAAACTGAGGCCCAGAGAGGTTCACTGACTTACCCGAAGCCATCCAGCTAGTGTAGAGGCAGAGCCAAGCCTGAAGCTCAGGCCTCATTCCCCTCTGCACCAGTGTCAGAGAAGGAAGGGGTTAAGAGCATTTCCTTCTGACTTTTTTCCTTGTACATTTCATGTGTGCCTAATTCACAGCCCTCCCCAATTCCAAAAACCACTTGAAGCTGCTGATTCCTTTGTCCCCTACAACTTTGAAGTCTAATTCTCCTCCAGAGATGCTGCACGGCGGATGCAGCAATGGCGGTGCCTCTCCCTTCCAAAAATGGTGTCGTAAAGGTGTGACCTGTCTCCCCGTCTCCCCCAGAGGACGTGCGCTCCCTCCGAGCAGGGGGCTTCCCTGTCTCAGTCACTGAATCCCCGGGACCCAGCGTGGTGCCTGGCACAGGATATCTGGTGAGCAAATGAAGGAATGAATGAAAAAAACTAACTACGAACCAGTTCCACTTCCCTGTAAACCACCAGGGTCACAGAAGGGCCATCAATGGTGACCAGCGGTGAGAGAGGCACAGTGCTGTCCTTGTGGCATGCTGGAGGTGAACGAGGAGAATGTGAGCTGGGGTCTCCTGGCCAACTGTACCCCCCGCCCCCCACCACCCTGATGCCCGGGGCTGTGTCCGGGGCTCAGGGCACAAGGCTCCATTAGCTGGACAGCAGCTGGCCCGTGAAACAGCCCTTTCAGCTCCACCTCTCAATGGCAGTTCTGTGGGCTCCTCGGAGGAACACAGACGCCTTCTCTGTGTCGCTTCTCTGCTCATTAGCAGAGCTGCAGAAATACACTACAGGTAAGTTTTCAGGAACAGAGATGGGTCCCCCAACCACCAAAAAAAAAAAAAGGGCAGCTTTGGCGTTCTATAGCAGGGCAAGGCCCGGGGGTGGCGGCGGAGAGGAGACCTGGAGGCGCAACGTATACATTAAGGAAAGAAAATCAATATTTGTGTTTTTAAAATGTGAAACATTTTTCCCCAAGACTCAAAATTGAGAACAGTGTGTCTGGTATGAGCCAGAAGAAAAAAATACATGAGCGGGACTTCTACGAGGTTGCTCGCAAGCCGGACAGGCAGCTGTGAAGGGCTTTGCTGTTCCCTCGCCCTGTTTTCACACCCCTCGGGCGTCCAGAAACTTAAAGCCGTTAGTGTTTAATGTGAGAGAGAGTTTGTGATCCACGGAGAGGCCTCCGGGCAGTGTGGTTCAGTGGAAAGCACACAGGACTCCCTCTCCAGTGCTCCCAGGACCTCTTCCCCTAAAGAGCAAACATGGTTATCTCGCAATAACCTAGCTAACGTAGATGCAGCGTCAGCCGGGGCAGCCCGCCCCCTTCATTCTGCGCCCACCACCATCACAGTTTGGCTGTATCCACACACGCCTTTAGTAGTATTTATTTAATCTTTTTGTTTAAGTCACTCCAAACCAACTCACTTCTTAAAAATTTCTCTGGGGCCCGGCGCGGTGGCTCACACCTGTAATCCCAGCACTTTGGGAGGCCGAGGCGGGCAGATCACAAGGTCAAGAGATCGAGACTTGCCTGGCCAAGATGGTGAAACCCTGTCTCTACTAAAATATAAAAAAAATTAGCCAGGTGTGGTGGCACGCACCTGTAGTCCCAGCTACTCTGGAGGCTGCTGCAGGGGAATCACTTGAACCCAGGAGGTAGAAGTTACAGTGAGCCAAGATCGCGCCACTGCACTCCAGCCTGGCAACAGAGCAAGACTTCGTCTCAAAAAAAAAAAACCAAAAATTTATCTGCCTTCTAAGAAATAATAGCCATGAAATCACTGGTTTGATGTACTGTTTGTTTATTCCAATAGAGATTGGTTCCATATAAAATTCAAATAAATTCAAAACTAATTAAATTTAGCTTTTTCATACGCATATCACCGAAAATTTTCTTGTTTTCTGCCAGTGGCATGCACACCAGACATTGAGGAATCTTGTGATGTGAACAGCTTTAGAATCAGAGAGAGCTGGGCTTGAGTCCCCGTCTGTCACAGGCCAGCGGTGGTGACTTCCGGTAAATCCCTCCTTTTTCTGCCTGTGTTTCGTGTCTGTAGCGCCAGAACCCTAATGCTAATGTCACAGGAAAGTTGTAAGGAAGAGATGCAGTGAATGCTACATCAATGTTTATTGGGTTTTTTGTTTTAGTTTTTTCTTTTTTTTTTTTTAAGATGGGATCTCACTCTGTCACCCAGGCTGGAGTGCAGGGGCACAATCATGGCTCACTACAGCCTTGACCCCCTGGCTTCTGGTGATCTTCCCACCTCAGCCTCCTGAGTAGCTGGGTCCACAGGTGTTCACCACCGTGCCCAGCCGATTTTTTATATTTTTGGTAGAGACAGGGTTTCACCATGTTGCCCAGGCTGGTCTCGAACTCCTGAGCTCAAGTGATCCGCCCACCTCGACCTCCCAAAGTGCTGGGATTACTGGTGCGAGCCATCACGACCAGCCAATGCTTATTGTTTTTACAACACCTTCTTACATCAGTCAGGCTAGGATAGGCTACGTTGCCATAACAAACACGCCCCCACATCACCGTGGCTTAATACAGGGTTTGCTTCTCTCTCATGGCACCGTCCAGTGCCAGGCAGGTGACCCCACATAGGCCCTCTCCAAAGCAGCCTCCACCATTTCCAAGTCCTTGTCTCTGGCCATGTGGACAAGAGACAGCAAGCATCTCTCTTAACTGCCTCAGACAAGTACACATCACCTGACTCTACCTGGATGCCCAGGGGCAGGATATGGGCATTTAGTTACTGTGACAGTTTCTGTCACTCTGTCACCATTCCCTGGGACGGGAGGAGGGGGAGCCTTTATTAGCCCGGTATCACCTCTAGATGGAAATTCAGACTTAGCTGGCATTTAAAGCTCTCCACCCAGCTTCCTTCCCCCTGCCAGGCCATTGTCACTCTTTCTCTTTCTCTCCCTCTCCTTGTCTCCCGCCATCTCCCTCTCTTCTCTAGCACAGAGTGAGTCACTCCTCCCCAGTCCTCAGAGCCTCCCAGATAGACTCCAGCCCTCCCACCAACACCCTAGCAGACTTTGGGCCGTCAATACATGGTGGCCCATTTTATTTGTGGGGAAATGTCAAACCCTGAAGCTCAGGCTCTGAAGGAAACTCAAAGGACATCTACACCTGGCCACCCACGCTACTCACCTGGTTGTTAAAAATACAAGTTGCATCCCTGCTACAGGCCTTCTCGGGGCCAGAGTTTTAGCCCTCACCCCAGGAGTGCCTGAGAGCTTCCCATGAGGAATGCGCCTACGGTCAATCACACTGGAAGAAGAAATGAGCATTTGGAGGAGTGGGCCCAGGTTTAGCACTGGGAACTCAAGCTGGCCCAGTTAATGCCCTGACCCATGGCCCTTCAGCCCACCATGGGTTCAGCTCACCCACAGCTGCAGCAGGCAGTTCCCAGGGACTCGGGCAGGGGGCCAGGTAGCCCGGGGTTTTACCATCCCCAGGGATAACATGCAGCCTGGAGGGATCAGAAGACCCCAAAGCCCCCATCCCCCACCAGACAGTTCTCTGAGACCTGCTCCTCACTGTTCCTCAGAAGGTCCCCAGCAGGAGTGAGCCTGGTTGCCCACAGAGGTGACCTGCTTATTAATGCACATTTTATGAGCTTTTATCCTGTCCCCACCTCACTCCCCCTCACTGTATTTCCTGGGATCACTTCCCAAATAAGCTACCTGCACCCAAGTCCTTTTCTCAGGCTACCTGGCCACATCCCCAGGCCTTGGCCCTGCTGTTTTCCAGCCTGGCATGTCCCCACAGTACGTGGAGCAGAGGAAGTGGCAGGCGAGTGTCCTGTTCTACCATCTGGGCCACTGACATGGCAGCAACATTGTGTCCCAGGAGGATGCTGTTTATGCATTTAGAACCGCGGCTCCCTCATGCCAGCAGCTCCCCACCGTGCCCACAGACCATCAGAGCGCTTTTGGTGGCTAATTGGGGTGGCTTCCCCCTGGAGACCCAGCAGACAGGCTGGAATGTGAGCACGGGTTCCCTGAGAACCCGTCCTAGCAGGCAGTGGGCAAGGCCTGTGGCTGTGGATACACACAGTGACTGCTTCTTGAGCCCTCCGCAGGGGCTGTGCTGCCACCCGAAGAGCCAAGGAGAACCCCAGGTGGGTCCTGCTCCTGACTTCCTTTAACCTGGAACTGCTTTTCTTCACCCTTAAACGGCTTCACAGCGAATTGGAGACGTTGCCAGAGTATCAGATGGGACGTGAATCTCTGGTCTTCCCAAAATTCAGGCAGAGACACAGGAACGTGGGGTGGCCTCAGGCACAGGGCAGGTTCCTCATCCGAAAAGTGGCCATCCTTATTCTCCCACCCAGGAGCCTGCAGTGCAGCTGGGCTCCTCCTCCTGCCCAGACCCCGTTCAGGCCACAGTCCCTGTGATCCAAGGTGCCACATGTGGTTCATGAAACCTCCCATGTGCTTGGCCTCAGGCTCTACGCACGGTCAACCAAGCTGGCATTCAGGGTGAGGAGGCGTGTGCTTTCATCTGTGGACCTGTCCGGGGTGGTCATGGCACAGCAGCACATCCTGCTGATGGGTTAACACCTCTGAGAACCTGGGTGACACCCGCCTAAACCTGTCATCCCACCCACATGTCCGCAAGTAGCACTCACAACTCAACTTCCCTCCCTCCCTGCCTCCTCGCTCTCCTGAACTCCAGACCTACAGACCCAGCTGCCTCCTAAGCACCTAGGAGTTCGTCCCCTAAGGTAGCACGAATCCAGCACCAACCAAACTCAGTGCATCCTTTTCCATCCCCCGTTCCATGTCCTCTGCTCAGAGCTGGGCACCACCATCCCGGGGCCTGCAACAGCCACAATCTCCCTGCTGCCCCCGAGGCCTCCCCCTTATTTCCGAGCCCTCCCAAGAGGGCTCACAGCCTGGCAGAGGGATTGAATGAGGGCCTTGTGAGGTGGAAAGACCCAGAGCAAGGGCGAGGTTACCCAGAAAGGTCCAGAGGGACAAGCTCAGGTCCAATTGGGTGGACTGAAGTCCAAACCCAGCTCTGCCCCTTGGCTGGCGCGTGACTCTGGGCAGATGCAGTCCCCTCCCTGAACCTCAGGAATGAGCCCCACCCAGCACCTGCCGCGTGAGGCCGCAGGGAGGTCCATGGAGCCAGCACACTGAAGGGCCCGCTCAATTGCAGGGACCCTTCTTGCTACCATCACAGCCCCCGAAAAACCTGAGGTTGCCCCGCTTAGCACCCCAGGTTTAATTTTACCAGCTCTTTTTTCCCTCCAAGAGACAGCCAGTCCAGGCTGCCCTCACCTGCCCAGGCCCCCTCCATCCTGGGGCCGGCTCCCTTCCAAGCATGAAGCTCAAACAGACGCTCTCAGTGGGTCCAAACCATCGCAGCCCTGTCAAAGGACCCCTGTGTGAGCCTGAAACGGGGCATTGATCAGCCTCGCTGAGGGCTGCCCAGGCGGTCGTGGGCTCGCTTGGCTTGGCTGGCCATGCGACTTCCCCAAATCCAGCTATTTCCTGTCCCTCGGGTGGCCCCCTCCCAGCTGCCTGGCCACAGGACACAATCCCACTACAGAGCCCCGCCTGTTCCTCGGCTCCGGGCCAGAGGTGGAAGTCGGCGAAGGCGGGAAGCACGGGAGAGTCATGTCGGCCAGTTCAGGGCCTCCTGGTCCTTGTGACACACGTAGCCACAGCCCTTCAGTCTCCTTGTGATAGGATGCAAAGCTGGGCCAATTTCTCTCCTCCCACGACCTCTGCTCCCAATCCACACTTGCTGGGGCTTCTCAGCGGGTCCTCTTCCTGTGGGTCTTTGCAAGAAGCAACAGCTCACACAGACTGGGGCCCCAGCTCCTCTAACAGCCTCCACTTGGAGTAGAAAAGAAAGGCTCTTGGTCTCATCTCTGACCACTGTGTGGCCTCAGGAAAATCACTTGATGTCTCTGGGTCTCTGCCTCAAGTGTGAACAGGAGCTCGCTTTCCATTTCTGCGAGTCACGCTGCACCGATTGCTTGTGGATCTGATAATGAGCAGGTAATATCCATGAAGAAACCTGCCATTTCCAAGAAAAGCTGATGCCACCAGAAGGTTGACAATGCCACTCAAACTTATCCCCGTCCCTGCCTCCCCACAGGACAACTTCCCCAAGCCTTTTTAGGGGACCCTGCCTTTGGGCTTTTCCTTCCTCAAACCCAAGCCTCATAACTCCTTGGCCCAAAATCCTTCAAAGTGCCTGTCTCAGGATTAGTCCATGTTCCTTGGCATGACATTCAAGGCTCTATGAGGTCTCTTTGGTAGTGGTGAAAGATCCCAATTCAAACAGCCCTGGTCTCTTTATTAACTTTACTCTCAGGAAAGCCCTCAACCACTTTGCCATACCAGGGGAAAAAAGATAAGGGATGGAGAAAGAAAGAGAAAGAGACATTATTAAAGAATTGGAGTCCTGGATCCTGCCATACCTGAAGCCCAAAATCCCTGGATTTTTTTATTTATATGAGAGCCAAGAAACACCGTGAACCACCTTTATGTTTTTCATAATAAAGTTGGCTCATAAGGCTTCTGTTAGTTGCAACCATGTCCTTCCTGTAAATTCCCTTCTTGGCTGAACTTAGCCAGGTGAGCTTGCAGCCAAACAGCCCTACTGTGTGCAAACGTTCTTCCTGACCCAGGCCCCAACAGCTGGCTGTCCTCCTCTCCCTCCCCTCCCCACATGCAGCCACACCGAGCTGCTGGCCCCAGCTTCTGTTCCCCATGCCACAGAGTCCTTGCATGTCCTTCTGCCTAGGCCTAGAGCACCCTTCCCACTCTGCTTCCTGCTGCCTTCTCATCCTTCAGGCCACTTGGTGACACCCTCCAAGAGGCCTTCTCTGGAACTCAAGCCAGAGGTCCCCCAGGCTTTCTCTATGGTGGCAGCCCTTTTGCGGATCTGTCCCTCCTACACCAGACTGGGGGGAACTGGAGATGAGCCTGACCTGCTGAGGTCACCCCAGTGTCCAGAGCAGGACCTGGGCCCGGGGAGCGGAGCACATGCCCGATGTGGGAGACATCAGGGTGCTTCATCAAGGGCTGTGATTCATGATCAGAAATGGTATCGGGTCATGACCACCCGCACTCAGCATGGCCCATGGGAGGAGTTTCTGGACTGAACAACCAGGTAAGTGGGTGTGGGTGTGAGTGTTTATGTGGGTGTGGGGGGTGGGTGCGGGGGATGGGGGTGTGTGCATAGGTGTGTTTGTAGATGTGTTTGTGGGGGGATGGGAGTGTGAGTGTGTGTGTGTAGATGTGAGTGCGTGTCAATTTGAGTGTGCGGGTGTGATGTGTGTGTGGGTGTGGGGAGTATATGGGTGTGGGGTGTGAGAGGGTAGGGGATGGGGGTATGTGGGTGTGTGTGGATGTGAATGTGTGTGGGTATGTGCGGGTGTTGATGTATATGTGCTTGTGTATGTGGATGTGTGTGTGGGTGTGGGGGATGTGTGGGGACGCAAATATGTGTCGATGTGTGCATATGGGTGTGTGGGTGTAGATCTGTGGGGGGGTGTGGGGGTGAGGATATGTATACGATGTGTATGTGGTGTGAGGGTGCAGGCGTGTGGATGTGTGAGGGGGTGGAAGCGAGGGGTGAGGGCATGTAGGGGTGTGAGTGCAGGGGTGTGTATGTGGGTGTAGATGTGAGGGTGAGAGGGTGGGTACAGGTGAGTGTATAGGGGCTGTGGGTGTGTATGTTGGCGGGTGTGGGTGTTGGGGACGTGAATGTGGGAATGGTATGTGGGTATGGGGTGTTGTGTGTGTGTTGGTGGCTGTGGGTGTTGGGGGCATGAGTGTGGGAATGGTATGCGGGTATGGGGTGTTGTGTGTGTGTGTTGGTGGGTGTGGGTGTTGGGGTGTGAGTGTGGGGATGGTATGTGGGTATGGGGTGTTGTGTGTGTGTGTTCGTGGGTGTGGGTGTTGGAGTGTGAGTGTGGGGATGGTATGTGGGTATGGGGTGTTGTGTGTGTGTTCGTGGGTGTGGGTGTTGGGGTGTGAGTGTGGGGATGGTATGTGGGTATGGGAGATTTGCATGTGTGTGTTGGTGCGTGTGGGTGTTGGGGGCGTGAGTGTAGGGATGGTATGTGGGTGTAGGGTATGGGTGAGTCCTGGGAGTGGTGGAGGTAGAAGGCAGGTCTCCACCCTCCCTACATTGTATTTCCGGAAGCACACGAGCCAGAGAGAAGTTTGTTGCTGCTTTATTGAAACTTCCTCCCTGTCGCACACAAAGCAATTACACAAGGGGGTGTTGCTGGGGAGCTCTTGCAGAGGCTGCTCCCTCTGTGCTCCGCCCCCGCCCACAGACTCCAGAGACCCTGCCTCCGTGGTCTCCACCTCAGGTCAGCTCCCCCCGGCACACAGGGAAGCAGGCACAGGAGGGCCATTGGGGCCAAACCTCCCCAGCTGCCACCACCGCCGTGACCCGAGTGGCAGGGTCTGTGCCCACAAGGGGGTTGCCTGCTTTGACTGAACTAACCTGTGGGTTTAGTTCAGTGAAAGGATGTGCCTGGTTTCAGGGCTGAATTTCTGCTTGACCACAAGCCTCGGGCAGAACTGACTCGCCTATGACTGAATCCAGTGAATGGACGGCCGGTGATGGCCTGGCCTGGGAATGGACGGCAGCTCCTTACTGAAATGACTGTGACTGAGCTGACCCCTTCCATGGAATCCACTGCTCTGCAGCTGCACTACCACAGAGGGACTGAATGGGCGAGCACCGGACTGTTAATGACAGCTCGTCAGCCGAAGAATCGCGCATTTGAAGGGGCTGCTTTATGATTGAAACAACTGTTATTTCCTGGAGCTAACCTTGAATGACAGGTTGTCAACTGTTTAAATGAATTTCATTTGAATTAACGATTATACAGCCACTCAGAGGTCCTACATTGGACAGAGGTGGCAGCCAGTTGATGGGTTCATTTGAATTAAATGGTTTAGAGGCTAACTTGATTTTTAAAATTGAATTTTATCACTAGTCTATGTATTCTATTTATCGGTATTCTAAACGACTCATGCTTGGCTAATTGATTATCATTTAAGCAAGCTACTTGAAGAAATTGATTACATATATATTTATGTATGGGGGCCGGCTAACTGATGATTACTTGATTAAATTGCTATTGAACTGGCAGCTATTTATAAATCAATGCAATAAACTGTTGTTTGACCAAATTGTTTTACTGAACTGACAAGTAGGTTTTTGATGTGTCAGTTGCTTGCCTGGTCTGATCAAGTTCATAGTTACTTAACAAACTCACCAACTTTAGAGTGACCAATCATCTAAACAAGTGTCAGAGCCGATGGAAATAAACCAAGCATTGTTGGGGGCTGAATTTTTGAGAGATCAGAGGAGTGATTCAGCCTATAGCGTTGACCCAATTGTGAGCAGCCCATAGGCCCTGCAGAAGGAGCAGGCCAGCAAGGGAGACACAAGCAGATTGTCCTGGAGTCAGCCAGGGCGTGGCGGGAGGGTCCACCCAGGCCACAGGGGCCACCAAAGCAAAGAAGCGGATTATGAGGCAGCTCCGCCCCTCCCAGCACTGGGGCTGGGGCCTGGTGAGGGTCACACCTCTGAGTATGGGGGTGGTGCTGGGCCCCCCTCTGGAGCCTTCGATGGCAAAGACAGGGCTTCCTCGTAGGACGGCAGGACCACCTGGGAGAGACAGAGAGATGAGGGCTGAGTATGGTCAAGAACAACCCGCAATTCCAGCCTGGGATCATGGGACCCAAACTCCCACCTCTGGCAAAATGATGATGATGATGAGGATGAGGATGGGTCTTGGATACCTACTATGTGCTACACATTGCCCGCATGAGTTAGGTACACTTCCCAGTGGTGGACACACTTGCCTGTTCAGCATGAAGACCCCCTTATTTTGAAAGCAGTGCGCCATTTTCCTTGGGAAAACATTTACAGTCCATATACCTTCAGAAGAACTGGCCCCATCCCTCAGATCCAGTAGGGTGGCCGGACTTGGCCACTCAAGTTAGAATTCTATCACCCTGGCTATAGTCTTTGGTTTGAGCACAGGCCTATGGCCCAAGTTGGTCCAATCAGACATACTTCTGGGACCTTCTCTTTCCGCTGGGATTACTGAGAGGATGGGATGTTAGCCTAGGGGTTTTGGCAGCCATTTTGCCACCACGAGGGACGGGCTTCCTGAAAATGAAGCCAACATCTAGGAAAGTAGAGTCAAGAGATAGAGAGGATGAGATCATGTCCTGATGTCAGGACTCCGCCAGGCCCAAGCCAGACCTACGTGTGACTGCTAAGTTCTGTGAGCTAGTAAATTCCTTCTGTTACTTAAGTCAGATTGAGTTGGGTTTCTGCCACTTGCAACCAAAAGTGTCTTAACTAATGCAACCTCCACCTTACAGGTGACGAAAGTAAGTTACCAGAAATTTAAACCATCACTTTCCAATAAGCAGCTTCCAAGTACACCCCATCCTCTCTTCTTGGAAAGCCCCTTCTTTCCCAGCTATCTCATATCCATTGACCCTCCAAGACCAATCAACTGTCATCTCCTCCAGGAAGCCTTCCCTGATGCCCAAGAAGAAGCCAGTGCTTATTATCCCTGTGCTTCGCACCAAGTTGTAATTGTATCTATGTGTCTGAATTCACCCTGGACTATATACTCCTCTAAGGTAGAGGTGGCATCTTAGTTTTCTCTGCACGCCCTGGAATAGATATAAGACTAGCCAAGAGTGAGAAGCAGTAAATAATGAATAAATGAATGAGTGAGTGAGTGAATAGAATCTTAAACTATCAGAACTGAAAGAGGTCACATTTCTTCTGATCCAACCCTCATCTTACAAATAGAGAAACCGAGGCCCAGGGAGGGAAAGAGATTTGACCCAAATGGCACAGGGAGTGAACGGCAGGGCCGGGATCCACCCGCAGCCACACTCACCTTCCGGAGCATCTTGGAGTTGCCCCTCTCCTCAGCCGAGTTCAGGCACTTGATGAATCTGTAGCACCGCCACACGCACTTGAACATGTAGACCTGGAAGAAGGCGCAGGTCAGGCTGTGCTTTGCTCAGCATCCTTCTGACTCTCCCGCAGGCCTGGGACAATGCCAGCCAGGAGCCACCAGTCTCTCCAGAAGCAGCATCCAGCTGTTCCTGCTCAGACCTCTCCTTCTGGTTAGGGTTCTTCGCCAGCCAGTCCAGAATAGTCCAGGTACTGCCTTTCTCATTGCCCCGTAGACATCACAGAGCAAGGGCATTTGGGGGGCTTCTTGCCCACCCTCCAATTTCCCCAGCAATAGTCCCACAGCTCCTGCTTGACTGCCCACAGCAAATGGGAGCTCACTACCTCCCGAGACAGCCCTGCCTATCTTGAAACAGAGCTGGTGGTGGGACACGTTCTCTTCAAAACTGCTTCTGATATGTCGTTTTCTAAAGCAGATTACAAAACAGCCCATGCAGTATCGGTCCATGTTTACAAAGGAGGAACAATTAGCAAATATCCATCAGCTGATGCAAGTTGATGTAAGAACTGGGCAGAAGATTTCAGGGTGGGGCATAAAATCCCAAGGGGCGAGCTCAAGAAACAACAGGAAACCCCCAAATCCCCCCTGAGTAGGAGGAGAGGGTACCGTACTGGAAGGTCTTGTCTGATGGAGTCCCTGATGGGTGCATAGGTGGGGCAGGGGGACATAGGGAGCTACTGAATGACAAAGAATGAGGTATGAAGGCCAGCAAGGCCGAATGAGGGTCAAAGAGGGAATCCCCTCATTCTGGAGGACAAAAAACAGAAGTGGAGCTGGACACTGTGGCTCACGCCCGTAATCCCAGCACTTTGGGAGGCCAAGGCAGACAGATCACCTGAGATTGGGAGTTCAAGACCAGCCTGACCACCATGGAGAAACTCTTGTCTCTACTAAAAATATTTTAAAAATTAGCTGGGCATGGTGGCACAGCCTGTAGTCCCAGCTACTTGGGGGGCTGAGGCAAGAGAATCACTTGAACCCAGGAGGCGGAGGTTGCGGTGAGCCGATATCGCGCCATTGCACGCCAGCCTGGGCAACAAGGGCGAAACTCTGTCTCAAAAAAAGAAAAAAGAAGGGAAGCTGTGTGACGGAGCTGTGTGGTGGAGCCTGGGGAGGGGTCCTGCAGTAGAGAGTGTCATGGAAACCCAACACTGACTTCCCCAGGAAGCTGCAGGGGCATTCTTACTGCACACTCACTAGCGCATTTGTGCTAGGTCAGTTCTTGGAGAAGATGTTAAAAGGGGCTATTTTCTGTTTCCAGGTGGCATTAGGTGACAGCAGACACTGCTCACCTAATGGAAGCAGCAGCTGGGGTCTGCAGATGCCCACCCACCAGCACAGAAAGGCTGGGAGGAAATGCACCCGGCTGTCAGCAGTGACGGTCTCTGAGTAGGGTGTAGATGACGAAGTGATTGCCTTCTCTCTACTTATCCGTAGTTTTTTGGCTTTTGGTTTTTGTTTTGGAGAGAGATTCTTACTCTGTCATCCAGGCTGGAGTGCAGTGGCACAATTATGGCCCACTGCAGCCTCAACCTCCCAGGCTCAAGCGATCCTCTCGCCTCAGCCTCCCTAGTAGCTGGGACTATAGGCACGGACCACCACATCCGACTAATTTTTTTTTTTATGTTTTGTAGTGACAGAATCTTGCTATGTTGCCCAGGTTGGTTTTGAACCCCTAGCCTCAAGTAATTGAGAAATCCCCATGAGGGTTCTTCAGGTGTTAAGAAACAGCAAGCATGTCCCCCTTGAGTCATCTATTTTCCATGCTGAATAGCACTCTGGTCTTTGCTGGGTTTTGCTGTGGGGGTGGCGGGGGACGGAGTTTGACTTCCTAAGGTGGCAGCATTTTCTTGTCTCTTCACTTTGCTGATTGCACTGCTATGAACACACTCAGTGCTTCACCATCACCCAGACCTGGGACCTGAAACTGGACCGTATCCTCTGGGCCTGACCACCCCAGAGAAGAATGAGACCATTCCCCTCCCTCCTTCTCATCACCAAACCTCTATTAACATGATCTCAGGTACATTTTGATGCCTGAATCACATACAACTGTAACACAGGCAAAGCAAGACTCATCATGCCCCTGAGGTCCAGAGAGAAGTGACTTGCTAAAGACCAGCCACACAGCTAGTGTCAGTGGGGCTGGGATTCAAGCCCAGGTCAGTCCACATCTAATTCCAGACAGCTGGAATTAGACACCTGAACGCAGGTGGCCTTCACAGGTTCACATTCCCTGAATGGGCTGTCCCAGAGGATCCCAAGTAAAGTCAGAGGAGCTGGCATGGGAAAGCAAGAGAAAGGAGCTAAAAGCAGGGGAGGAGGCATGGGGACACGTGGCCCTGCTTCTGACAGTTGGGCACAGGCAGGCCTGGGCCCAGCACAGCCTCACCACCCCTCCCAGAGCCGCAGGGCAGGGGCCACTCACCTTGAAGATGAGGACAGTGATGAAGGCGATGGAAAAGATGATCATCATCTTGATGAACTGGTCGTGAGGCATTCCCTCTTGGCTAGGGAGGTAATTCTGCAACAGATTTGGGAGCCACATCAACATCTCTGGCCCTAAGGAATTCTAACAGCACCCACACATCCAGGAATAACGATCCCACCCTCCACACACACAGGAGTGCGGTGTGGCACAGCCGTCACCTTGGTGGGCTGCCACAACAGCCTTAGGAAGTAGGTCTACCCTCAGCCCCATCCCACTGACGGGCCAACCAAGAAAAGCGAAGGGGCTACTGCCTCCCAGATCTGCTTCCCAGGTGGGTGCACCTGCCCATCCCCAGCTGGCGGGTGTTGGCTGCCCACGGGCCACACGTATGCCCTTCTCTAGAAGGTCATCTTGGCTGATCAGGGCCACCTAATCCACTAATACCTGGGAGGTGACATCCCCTCCCCTAGAGGCAGCTTGAAACCAGTGACTGATGCCGGGGAACTCGCCCTGGTGAGACTGCCTCTGGTCATTTGCAAATACTTCCACACATTCTTTGAGACTCCTCCCTTCTAAAGGTAGTGTTTATTTCCTCTCCCCTTGTGTGTGGACTGGGCTTAGCGCTCAATTTTAACTAACAGAATGTGGCAGACGTGATGTAAAAGACACTGCCTTTCCTCCTTGCTTCTCCCTCAGACCAGTCCCTGGGGAAGCCAGCAGCCATGTCAGGAGGGCACTCAAGCAGCACTCCTACAGGTCCACGTGCTGAGGAATTAGGAAAAGGACGCACGCCCTGTGAGTGAGCCATCAGGGGTGCATCCTTTAGATCTAATCAAGCCCTCGGTGACATCTTGGGTGCAACCCCACCAGAGTCCCTGAGTCAGAAGAGCCCAGCTAAGCCACTCCCAAGCTCCTGATCCTCAAAACTGTGTGAAATAATACATGCTTATTGCTTTCACACATGATGTTTAGGGATACTTCATTAGACAGCAATAAAACTTGATATTACTTCTGCGTTGCAATTCACATGCCAAGCCCCTCTCTGGGATCATGCAGGCTGCTCCTACAGCCGCGCCTTTGCTTGGCTTCCTCTTTTTCTCGAACCTGCCTTCCTCACTCCTTACAAGCTTCTTCCTGAGAGGGCTCCCTCAATAAATCACCAGCACAAGAATCTCCTCACAACGTTCCACCTCCAGGGAACCCAGCCCAAACCACTGAAGCACAGAGAGGTGAAATAACTTGTTGGATGCCATGCAGCCAGCAAATGAGCATGGACCCCTGCCCCAGACTCACCATGTGGTTCATGGACTTGAAGTTGAGATAGGTGGGCACTTCCATGTAGGAGCTGCAGAGGGTCAGGATGCTCAGGCAGAAGTCCAGCAGCTGCAGCGTCATCAGGGGGACCTTGGAGGGGCCCTGTGGAGGACAAATACGAGGAGGAAGAATAAGGAGCAGCAGTTAAAGTCCCAGTTACTTGAGAGACTGTCTCAGCTACAGACATCAGCGACCTTCGTCCCCTGTGCACAGAGGCGCGGACACCCAGATGTTCACACCAAGGGCCAGTGGCAGACCCAGGACTAGAGCCAGGGTCTCCAGACTCCCAGGCCAGGGCCCTTCCACGATGTAGTCCCTCAGTCTCTTCAAGGACACTTGGGGGAAATGTGAAAAGCAGCTTTGGGGGACCTTGTCCTTGGCTGGCAGCAGCACTCACAGCACCCCACAGTGGGTGCTCATCACTGGCATGAACCATCCTCTCCTTCTCTCTCCAACTTGGTTCCAAAGAAGAAATAACACTGGGGACGGGGGTGGGGTGGGCGGAAAGCACACGTGCCCTTTCCCCGGGCGTCAATCCACTCCCAGCGGCACTGACAGAGTGCTGACCACGGACAGCACCCCTGATGCCAACCCTCACGAGGCATGTGGATGAGATGCGGTTGCAGGTACATTCCACAGAGGAAGAAACTTGGGGCCGTGTGGAGGGGCTCAGAGACAGGGTAGGACACCAGCTAGGAAGAGGGTTCCTACCCTCCCCCCGCCTGAGCCCAGGGCCCGTGTCTGGCCCCCTCCCACCTCCCACGCCAGGCCGGGGCTCTGCTGGCCAGGTGGGAGGCGGGGGCTGAGTACTCACAGAGCGGCTTCGGGAGGCCAACTTGAGGTAGGCAGGCAGCTCGATGTAGGAGCCCAGCAGGGTGAGCAGGCACAGGAGGTAGTCCATGATTTGCAGGGACAGGAAGGGCAGCAGGTACTTCTCCCGGTTCTGGAAGGTAAGCCCAGCACTGGCAGGTATCCCCGCGTGCACCAACACTCCTCCACCCAGCCCGATAGCCCCAGGCAGCCTTTCCCACCCTCTCCCAAATCTTCCTTGCCCTCCTCAGTAGAGGTCACCCTCCTCTGAGTGACACTCTGGGGACAGGGAGTGGATAAGACCCAGGCCCTAAATGAGAAGAGTCTGGGTGTCCCAGGAGACATAAGGGGACCATACCCCTCGGTTGGGGCTCAATAGCAGGATTTGGGTCAATTTGTTCACAAGAACCCAGCAAGGAAGGGCTTTGTGCACTTTTACAAAGGAGAAGGGATCAGAGAGGACTTGCTGGAGGTGGGGACACCAGGGCTAGATCAGGGAAGGAGACTAGGATGGAGCAGGAGGGAAGGGCGGGGCACTGGAGGCAGAAGGACCAGCTAAGTGAAGGCCCAGAGGCAGCAGACAGCTCCCCTGCCTCTGCACACAGTCGAACCTCCCTCCATGGGCCACTCCCAGGAGGGCAAAGTCACGGTAAGAGGCCCTGCCAGAATGAGGCTGAAGTCCCTCTCCTTCAACTGAAAGCAAGTGACCACCATGACCAGTATTCATTCCTGTGCACCCACAGCTGGAGACAAAAACACACAAACCACAGTTTCCTGGTGTCTCATGTGGTCATCTGAAATCACTCAAGAGGCAGCCAGAACAACCCTGGCTGATCTCAGAGTCTTCAGGGACCACCTGCTCCATTTCTCTAGCTGAACCATCTGAGTGTCTGCACAAGCACCCGCAGCCACCCCGCACCATGCACATGGCCATGCCAGGGAGCCTGGGTTCCGAGAGAGTGGGCGTTAGCAAGGGGAGTGGGCGGTGGCATTTTAGGCAGGGTAGACGCACTCCAAACCAGCACCAAATCACCTCCCCACTCCTCCAGCCCTGCAAGAGCCAGGCCCCTGTCTGCACAGGAAGGACCCTCTTTCTGGTTCCTACTCCCATGGCTATGTGGTGAGACCCTGGCTTCCTGCCTTTCTGGGGGGCCAAGGGACAGCGGCTTCCTCTTCTGCAGGCCTGAGCTGCAGCTCGTCTCAACTCTCCCACCAGATTTGCCTCGGGCCCGGGCGCCTCTCGTTGTCACACTAGACTGTCCCTGACTCTCCGAGGGCCCATCTTCCCCAATCAGACCAGGAGCTCCCTGGGGGCCTTCCAGGGCGTGGGTCCCACTCAGGGTGCTGGCGCCCGTCACTGCACCGATGGAGCTGCGGGCAACCTACTTTTCCTCTGCCTCGGCTCCTCTCACCCATTACAAAATCCAGTGCTCTCTCCCCTCCCTCACCCCAAAAACAACACTTCCTCTTTCACTCTCAAAATCCCTGCTTCCATGTGCCATTTAAAAGGATGCGGGTTGTCGGCTAGTTCTCACCAAAGCATGGGTGACCTGCATAGCCCACCACAGGTGGCTCATGTTACCAGGAAACGGAGGCCACCAGCCCAGGGAATCTCAGGGAGAAACGTGGCTCTCCAAAAGGTAACTGTGACGATCTCCAGCGTGCAGGTGGGACCTCCTAACATAGCCGCCTCCCACCCTCTCGGCACCCAGCACTGCCCCAGCAGGTGTGAATAACAGGAAGGAGCAGGGGGTAGTGGGGCTCCTGAGCCCTCACCTTGACCACGCCGATCAGCAGGCTCAGGCTGATGATGAAGAGCATGGCGATGAGCAGGAAGCTGGAGATCAGGTCGGCTGAAAGGCAAGGACAGCAGTGAGGGGCTCGGGGTGCCCCAGGGACCCCAGTCAGGCTCCCAGGACCACACTTGGGGAAGCATTGGCGTGAGGACATGAGGATGCACAGGAAAACCCAGGTCTGCCCTAACGCAGTCCTCAGTCTGGAGTGGGTCCAAAGACAAAAGCAGAGCATCGCAGGTAGCACAAGAGGAAGTGACAGAGGGGGCTGGGCTGGAGGTGCAGGCTGGGGTCCACTTCAGCCAGGGCGAGGCCGAGGAAGGCAACCCTGGGGATTGGCCTGAGAGTGGTGAGGAGTCGGCCTGAGGCAGGGACAGAGTGGGTGAGGTCGGTGTAACAGGGACAGGGTGGGTGAGGTCAGTGTAACAGGGACAGGGTGGGTGAGGTCAGTGTGGCAGGGACAGGGTGGGTGAGATCAGTGTGGCAGGGACAGGTGGGTGAGGTCAGTGTGGCAGGGACAGGGTGGGTGAGGTCAGTGTGGCAGGGACAGGGTGGGTGATGTCAGTGTGGCTGGAGCAAGGTGTGGGGGGAAGAATTGCAGGGAGATGCTGTCAGAGGGGTGGGCAGGGGCCACATCCCATGGTGAGGAGTTTCCACTTTATTCTAGTGTCATGAGCAGCCCCTGACGGCTTTAGGCAGAACTATAGGCTGTCTACCAGCTGGTGGGGGATTGCAAAGCACCATTCCATAGGCTCTCACCACCTGCAGAAGTGGGTGGGGTCAGGTGAAACATCCTCATTTGCAGATGAAATTGCCAGCGGTCATTCATCGCCCATGCAGAGGTAGCAGAACCCCCAACCCCAGCCTGGCTATCCCTGGCCAGGGCTCTCCCACCGCCACCCCACCGGTGTTCCCTGCACCTACCAATCCTCAGGTAGCCCATCTGGGAGAGCTTGCAGGACGCCTTGCCATGGGCCACCTCCACCGAGTGCTCGATGAACAACAAGACGCTCATGATCTGGGGACAGAGCAAAGAGTCAGTTAGCTGGGCCTGCACCACGCCCCCCACCGGCGCCTCCCACTTTAGTGGTGAACAGCAGGGAAGCCAGTAGTGGGGATCCTGGAGCAGATGGCATGCCAGTTCAGTAGGGCATCCCAGACAAAAGAGTGGCCTTCATACACACATAGCCCATGCTCAGAATCCTGGGTCGGCCTCTCTCCAGCTGTGTGACCCTGGCCAAGCTACCTGACTTGTGTGTGCCTCGGTTTTCCCATCTGCAAGATGAGGATAATGCTGGTAAGCTCCCTTAAGAGGCTGCTGTGGGGAGTAAATGAGACTGTCTCAGGAGAGCCCTTAGGCCCGGTTCTCAGTAAGAGTGGTAGCTATTACTATCGAAGGTCAGAATTAAAGAGATGGAGTGGGCCAGGCATGGTGGCTCACGCCTGTAATCTCAGCACTTTGAGAGGCTGAGGCAGGTGGATCACAGGGTCAGGAGTTCGAGACCAGCCTGGCCAACATGGCGAAACCCCGTCTCTACTAAAAATATAAAAATTAGCCAGCACAACGGTGAGCGCCTATAATCCCAGCTACTCAGGAGCTGAGGCAGGAGAATCACTTGAACCTGGGAGGCAGAAGTTGCAGTGAGCTGAGATTGTGCCACTGCACTCCAGCCTGGGCAACAGTGCAAGACTCTGTCTCCAAAAAAAAAAAAAAAAAAAAAGTGAGGTAGAGGGGTAGAAGCTGAATGCCCCTCTGCTGCAGCCTTCTGTAATGACAGGCTCTGGGGATCAGAGAGCACCCTGGAGCTTCCCGGAATCATCAACACAGGCCCAGGAGGGCCCTGGAGAGCATCTAACCCTGAATCCCCAACTCCCATGACCCCTCGGGGAATAATAAGATCTCCCTCATAGGACTGTGGTGGGCCAGATGGGATAATTCACTCAAAGTACCTGGCAGATCGTGAGCATTCAACCTGGGCTATTGCTATTACCATTACCCCCACTCGACTATAGGCTCCAGGCAGGGAAAGCCTGTGTGTCTCCTTGTTCACTGCCCTAGCTGTTGTATTTGCGGAATGAATGAATGAGTGAACAAATGAACCCCACACCCTCAGAGGACCCTTGCTAAGAATGATGGGGAAGAGGCGAATCTGATAGGCCTGTGTTGGGTGGCCCTAGAAACAACTTAAGCCCAGCCACAAAGCTGCAGCTTGGAAGAATCTTGGAGGACACCTTGTCCATGCCTCCCATCAACCAATGCAGGAATGCTATGCCATTAGCCTCTACTTAAATGCTTCCGGCCATGGGGAACACACACCTTATGTGTGTTCATGTCCTTGTAGCAAGCCCTCCACCTTTCCCCTATGACAAACATGCAGTTCTCCAGGTACCCTCTGACCACATAAAGAACAAGAAAACTGTCCCCTCCCTTCTAGTGGGTGCCCTATCTCTATTAATATAACCCTAAGTTTACGTTGGCTTTCTAGGCAGCCCTGCACTGGTAACTTATGCTCAGCTGACAGGCAACCAGCCACCACCATCTGTTTCCCCCTTGCTGACTGTGTGGTTTTCTGTTTTTTGGTTTTTTTTTTTTTTTTAGCTCAGACACAGGTCTCAACTTGTCTTCCTGCCACATTACATCCTGTTTAGGGGCGTGGAAAATGACTGAACAGAAAAGTGATGAAGAGCTGGGCTCCAGAGTCAGATCAAAAGGGATTTGAATCCAGGTCACTGTGTGACCTTGAGCAAGTCACTTAACCTCTCTGAGTTTCCTCATCTGGAAAATTACAATCTCTGGATTTGGTGAAGATTAAATTGCATTATATTTGCAAAGCACTGAGCTCAGGGACTGGCAGGGGTGCTCAGCAAAGAGAACCTGCTTTTGGCTGGCGCAAGCTTATGTGCTTGGGCAGTAGTGCCAGGAGCAGGGTGCATGCTCTAACTGCCCCCTCTACCTGCTGGAGAGCGAGCCGGAAAGGCTTTGCCTCACCGGGAAAGTGGAGACCACCCAGAGCAGAAGGTAGGTGTGGGGAGGGCTGTGGCTGACACTCACAGGAAACAGCCCTGAGAGGGAAAAACTCCTTCCTCTGCCCCTAAAAGCCAAGCCGCAGCCCCTGTCCTCTCAGTTTCACCTTGAATGAGAGAAGGAGAAAGGGAGGCAGATGACAGCTCCGTCCAACACACAACTGGGTGTCACCTGAAGTGCTGAGCTCCCTGTTCCTAGGAGTATGTAAGCAGATCACGGGGAGCTGCTGCAGGGCTTAGAAAATGACCATGAGCATCTATCAGCTGTGATATGAGAAGACTTTTGAAGTCCCAAGATTCCAGGATTATCTGAGGTCTGGAACGAAGCTTAGAATCAGACCTTCTCAACCTCCGCTTGCTAGGAGCCTACACCTACTTGTTTTAGAAGCTCCCTTGGCTTGTTTTATGAACTCAGAGAGGTTCAGTGGCTCGCCCAAGGACACATAGCAAGTTGAGGACACAGCTCAAGTCCCCAAGTGCTGTTTGGGTGCCTTCCCATTCCCCTAACCCCCAAAATGCCTCAAAGCCTGCTAGCCTGAACCCTGGAGGACTTAGATATTTTGATCATGCCCCTATGTCGGTAAAACCTTTTGAACACATGCCTCTATTTTTCTTCATTTCTAAATGACACGCATGTGTTAGTGTCCTAGTTTATCATGAACCTCATAAAACATCTACTAAAAAGTTTCCAGAAATTAAAAAATTATATGATTGAAAAATTTAGAAATTCTAATATTGTCATCCTGAGGCCCTGAGGTCACCTTTACCCGGCTTTAGAGACCTCTGTTCATCCCCAAGTACCCCAAAACTCCTCTGTTCTCCTCCAAGCCTCCCTTACTGCCCTGCGGCCCCTCCAACCACCCCAGGGGAAGAAGGGGGCACTTGTACAGCCGAACTCCATGCTGGGTGATCGTCCCACTACCCAGCAAAGGGACTATTCTTAAGACTTTCACTCTCATTTCACAGATGAAGAAAGTGCAGCTCCAAGAAGCCCAGGGCCTTACCCAAGGCCTCCTGGTCAGCTGGTCATACGTAGGGCTAGGGTTCAAATCTTGGCCAATTCCCTCTGCTACCCAGCATCTCTTGGCCACCCAGCTCTGCCTGAGGCCTGACCCTTCCCCGCCGCACCTCAGTGGAGGCAGAGAGGCACCCCCATCTCCTCTCCCTCTGCGCTCCCCTCTCCCTCCCCTCAGCCTGAGCACCTGGCACCAGAGGTATTTCTACTTTTGTGAAAACCACCTGCACTTAAAACCCAGGCTCACCCTCACCCCATTTCACCTTCTCAACAACCCTACGGAGGGGGATGGGGGAAGACTTTGTCCCCATTGCTGTATGAGAGCCACGAGGCTCATAGAGGGCAGGGACCGGCCCACGGTCACAGAGCGAGGCAGCCTCAAAGCCTGATTCAGACTCTATGTGGGATCCCAACCTTCCATGAAGATGCCAGTCTCTGACCCAGGAGAAAGGGAGGAAGCTCGGCTCCGAGAACGCACGTGGCTCTCTAGGACATGGGATGGAGAGGAACTCACATATATTTGGCACCTACTGTGTGCTCAGACCTGTATACACACAGGCTTGCACTGCAATCTCCCAAAATTTTACAAAAGAGACATTTTCCCATTTTACAGATGAGGAAATGGAGGCTGAGAGGGAACTCGTGTGTCCTGTGTCACGTGGTCCAGCTGGGATTGGAACCCTGTTGCCTCTCTCCTGGGGTCCAGGGCTCCCCACAAGGCTGGGCTGGCTGCCCTGGGGCTCCAGGATCTCTCTGGCCATCTGCCCACACTTCCCTGGCAGCCAAGCCCCAGCCCCGGCCACTCAGAGCTCAGGAGACAGCAGCGGGTGTGCAGGAGGCCTCCTCCACTGCCTGAGTGATATGTGGCCCTGGCCAGGCTCTGGCTTCTCCCTGGCCTCAGTTGCCACCGCTGGTCAATGAGAAGAGTCACCCTCATTTTCCCCTGGGGCCATGCAGGAGGGTCGGGGAGGGTGGAGCTCCTACCCACTGTAGGATGTCTCACCCAGGCCACCCATGGTTCCCCACCCCAGCCACCCCAGGGCCTGCACCCTGCCCCCCAGAAGGCCTTCGCTGCCCCACCCACGTCCCTAACCAACAGCTGTCACTAGTTCCTGGAAAGTGCCTGGCCGACCTACAGAGTATGCCGAGACCTGGAGACCCAGAAAGTCAGCACTTCCAGGCCCCCAGCCCCTGCAGTCCCCTCATGCCCGTTTCCACCTGGATGCAGTGCTGTCTTCTCCCTAAGCTCTGAGAGCCCGGCTGGGCCGTGACCTCAGGATCCCAGCCATCCCACAACAGGCACAGGCCTTCTGTCCTCCCACAATGCCCAGGCAGACAGCATGCCCTCACCCACCTGTCCCCCCATTACAGCGTCTTTTCACCCACTGTTCCTTCATTTTAGGCTGGTGAGATCGTGAAGATAAGAGCTGAGTGCCGCAGTCAGATGTCCCAGGTCCCCCAGCAAGCTCTGCGCCCTTGAGCCAGCCACTAACCTCTCTGGGCCTCGGCTCCTCATCTGAGGAATGTGGATAATCACTGACCCGCCTCACAGGATTGCTGAGGTCTATAGCATCGTGCTGTGCACAGAGCCGGGCACACAACAGGCGCGCCATAAGCAAGCACAGTTGGGTGGTGGTTGCTACCTGTGGGCAGTAACCACTCTCTGAGCACCTGCCGCCTCCAGACTCTGTCTAGACGAGCCCTGACCCTGGTGTGCAGTCTCCAGGGAATCTGGTGCTCGAATGGTGTGCTCAGAGCCACAACAGAGAACCGCAGGGGGCTGGGGTCCTTGATGAGGGAGAGAGCATCGCTGTCTAAAAACCTTAGGGAGAGTTTCACCAACAGGAAACCCACGAGCGTGGCTTTGAAGGATAAATAGGAGTTTTCCAACACAGAAGAGAAGAAAGCATTCCAAAAGAGGGGACATCAAGTGCAAAGGCCACAGGCCTGGCGGTGCAGGTGTGTCTCAGTCCCTTCAGGGAAACTCACAAGGCATGGGGGTGTCTCTTCCCTCAGAGAGAGGATGTTACCGGTGGAAAAGTATGGCCCAGAGAGAGATAGTGACCAGGCCAAGGTCACACAGCAAAACTGCTGCAGCAAACTCAGCTCTGTCCTCCTGCCTCCAAGCAGGGCTCAGGCTGCAGTCCCAGCCATGCTCAGCCACCTTCCCACCCCCACTCTGCTTCCCCGCTTTCCACCTCTTCCTTCTGCCCCTCCTTGGCTTCAGTTCTCATGGCCATCTGCACCCAGCCCTTCTTTCTTAATGACAAACACAGCCTCCCCAAGCTGGCCAGCAGGGAAGTGGCCAGGGGGCGGGAGGAGTTCTGTTTCTTTTCCTGGCGGCAAGCAACAGCTCGAGCTAAAAGAATGGGGCCAGGGGCTGTGGGAGGGAAACCAGGGAAGGTGGGGCAGTATTGAACATGGCAGGGCAATAAGGACGGCGACGTCGGAGGGTAGGCGGGAAAACAGCACAGCAGGTGCTGCCCGCGGGGGACTGGCCATGTGACCCCGTGAGGCGGGGAGTGGCTGCTGGGATGTTGCTGGAGTTGGCATGGTGATGCCAGTGATGACCAGAGATGCTGCTGTTGATGTTGATGACAGCGATGGAGGTGATGGCAGTGGGGACATCAGGATAGGACGGTGATAAGGAAGATGAGGTGGATGGTGGTGATGACACCAGAACCCCCGATTCTGGGGTTCAAAGACCAGTCCCTTCTGCAGGAGAGCAGGCTCACTCTCTCCCAGTCTCTGAGGCCCAGGACTCACCGTCTCAGAAGCAGACAGGCAGAGCCCCACCCTCTGAGATTTTCAGGGGGTGAAGGTCACAGAGGAAGGACCCAGCGTCAGTGAGCATCGTGCCAGTGGGAGTATGGACACTCTCCTGTCCATTCACTTCACTGGCTCCTCCCACCAATGCGAACGCCCAGGGCAGAGGTTGCACAGAAGTGAGGTCCAAGCTTGTCTTCAACCTTTCCCAACAGACAATGCGGTTTGCCAAATGGGTCCCAAGTGCCACAGCCCTCCCTTGTCCCTCCCCCTCAGAGCTGCTCCACCCTGACCCTGGGTCCTACGGCCTCATACTCCACCATCATCACTATTAGAACAGCCCCTCCCTGAAGCTCAGTCCCCTCAACCTCACCTGCCCACCCTGTTTTCCCTGGGTTCTCTGGGAGGAGGATGTCAGAGGGAGTCAGATGTGTCAAGAGAAAGCTTCCCTCCCCCACCGTGTGCTGCTGGTCACCAATTATGGCGTGGCATAGTGGGGGCCAGCCCCCCAAGAGCACTGTCTCCCCACCCGCCTCTCGAGCCAACCCAGATACCACCAGACACCCCCATTCCCACGGCCATGCACCCAGCAGCAGCCCAGCCCCTCTGCCTCCGACTCCCCAGAGCCTGGCTTCTCTCTCTCTTCACTCTTCAGCAGTCCTCGTCCTCCCTCCCACTTCTGCCTCATCCCCTCCTCCCTCCACCAGGCTCTGGGGCTCCCAGACCTCAGTGAGAACCCCGGCGCATCTGCTGATCCCCTGTGGGATCCTGGGCTGGCCACGTTACTTCATCTGTAACATTCCCTCATCTGTAGAAGGGAGAGAAGAATCCATCCACCTCCTGGAGTGGGTGTGAGAAGTAAATCGCCAAAGATGATGATTCAGAAAGATGAACTGAGCAGCAGAGGCGCCTGTGTGCGGACACCCAGCACAAAGCCTGGTGGCCACGGCTGCCTGATTTATAATAGCCCCAAGCTGGGATCAACCCAAACATTCTTTTGCAGGAAAACAGGCAAATGCATTGTGGTAGATTCATACAATGGAGTACACACAGCAATGGAAAAAATGAGTTAGCGACCCGCAACCACAAGGACGAAGCTCCCAAACGTAACGCTGAGAGAAAGAAGCCCTCCCAAAGGAACACGTGCCGCAGAATTTCATTTCTACGTAGTTCTACGGATGCATGTGCTCTAGAACAACACATATGGGCAGAAGTCAGTGCGGGTGGGGCACCAGTGAGGAGGGGTCACGGGGCCCTGGGTGCCTGTCCTGTCTGATTTCTTAGTTTGGGTGGAGGTCACATGGGTGTGTTCACTTTGTAGGAGCTCACCAAGATGTGCACTTATGATAACTGTGCTTTTCTATAGGTAAATTATACATCAAGGAAAGGTTTGCAAAAATAAAACAAAATAGAGATTGGTTGGCCTCTACTGTACCAGGCTCCACGGGACCGTGAAGATGAATCAGGCTGGGTCAAGACCCAAACGAGCACCCAGGCCAGAGAGCATGACTCACAGAGACCCAGCACACAGGGCTCTGCATCAACACTGGGAGCTCAGGGTCCAACGGTGGGAGTCAAGGAGGGCTTCTCAGAGGAGGTGAATCTTGGAGATTTCCCCCAAAGAGCAATGGGAAGAGTGCTGCAGGCAGAGGAAAGGGCATGAGCAGAGGTCAGTGTGTGTGAGATGCATTCAGGAAACTGCAAGCCGTTCCTTGCAGTTTCCTGCAAGGAACATGACCTTGGGGTCATCCATGCGCCCAACACGCAGCTGGCCTCAGTAAATGACAGCAGGTCCTGGGAGAACACAAGGATCCCCTGGTTTGGCAGGGGTGGGGACTCTGGGGATGGAGGGAAAAGGGGAAGAGCATGCAGGAAACGTGACGGCTCATGTGAAAGCCTAGAGAGCCAAGGCTCAGACGGCTCAGGTGGAGCCGGAGGAGGCTGTCACCTGCAGCACCGGCTGCGACCAAGCTCTAGGGGCTAACTTTGCCACAAAGGCAAACGGTGCCAGTGAATCCCAGCAGCAGAGAGAGTCTGGCTGGCGGGTAGCTTACCAAATCTCCCTTTAGGAGCAGCTGGTGGGGGGCTCAGAATTAGCCTCCAGGTGCAACCCAAGGCCTTGTCACCCTCCACTTCCTAGATATCTGGGGAAGCACCCTCAACTCCCCAAACGATTCCCCAAAGCCATCACTTCCATCTTCAGGGTAAAGACCCACCACAGTGACAATAAATACTGACACTATTAGTATTGTGCATTTATTAGATGCCAGGTCCTTTTCTGAACATAGACAGTCGGCCCTCTGTATCGCAGGTCCTGCATTTGAGTATGTCAATTCGAAATCCAAGGATGTGGAACCTGCAGATGGGGAGTGCCGACCAACCCTACACTCAGGTCACCCTTGTGCCAGTGTCATGAGACAGGTTCTAACATTAGTCCCACATTTTTCTGATGTTACAGGTAAAATTGAAATCAGCTCTGTGCTTCTCAGAACAAGGCTCTGGGGATGGCAGAACCGACCCCTACCCATCCCGTGGCTGCCAGGAAGCCTGCCCTCCCTGCCTCTGCCTGAAGCAGACACCTGGGCTCCGTTCCGGTTCTTTATCTAACACAGGCTGCAGAGTCGCTTGCCCTTCTGAGCCTTGGTTTCCTCATCTGTCAAATGGAGGCCTCGGAGGCAGCTGCCATGTGTCAGGTGCCACAAATGGGGGTTACTGAACCCCACTTGACAGGGGAGGAAACTGAGGCTGGGGAGGGGTGCTTTGTCCCGAGCAACCCCTGCACAGGGCAGAGGCGCTGCTTCCTGCCTCATGAGGGGGTGCTTGGCCTCACTTCCCCTGGCAGGGTGGGGTCCCCTGGGAAACCAACACTCGCCTCACAGTGAGCTCACAGCAAAGTCCTGGTTCCAGGCCGCTGCTCTAGCCTCAAAATAAAAGCCACACTTCCTGGAGGCCTCGGGGCCAGGATGGCAACAGAGAAGTCTCGGCCAGGCTAGGCTGGGCCCGGCAGCTACTCTCAAGGAGATAGGCCATGGGGCCTTCTGTTTTTAGGAGCTGGGTTCACACCCCTGAGGTGAGAACAGCTTCATTCTGATGCTGAGGAGGGTCTACAACTCCCACCCTTCCCCCACCAGCCTCCTCACCCCTCCGTGAAGGAAACATAGCTGCGGTGGCAGAGAGCACGGCCTCTGTGTCCAGCCTGGGGGTTCTAACAGATTCTCACCCAGGGTTTTCTGCACCTGGCAGTTGGGGCCCTTTTTCCAACCCCAAAGAGATGAACTTTCAACAGGGAAGAGGGGCCAGGCATGATGCATGATGCCTATAATCCCAACACTTTGGAAGGCCGAGCCTGGTGGATCTCTTGAGGTCAAGAGTTCGAGACCAGCCTGGCCAACATGGCGAAACCCTGTCTCTCCTAAAGATACAAAAAAGCCAGGAGTGGTGGCGTGCACCTGTAATTTCAGCTACTTGGGAGGCTGAGGCATGAGAATCACTTGAACCTGGGAGGCAGAGGTTGCAGTGAACTGAGATCATGCCACTACACACCAGCCTGGGTGACAGAGCGAGACTCACTCTCAAAAAAAAGGGAGGGGGGCCTCGTGTTCTTCCACAGCCCACTTCAGGTACTTAACTTCGAGAGCCCCCCACCTGGCTTCCCTGGGGCTTCCTCCAAATGATCACTTTTGAGACAGGGACCATTGTCCCCATTTACAGATGAAGAAAGCAAGGCTCAGATAACAAAGGTGCCCGCCTGCGCCAGTCACATCACTGGTGAGTAATGGAGATGGGCCTGTGTTCTTTTCAGTCACGAATCACTGCACCCAAAGTGAAGCAGAGAAAGGAGCCCCATTAGTTCTAAGGAGGACAAATCAGGAGAACTTCCTGGAGAAGGAAGCTTCCTGTGAACTGGACCATAAAGAAGAAATGAATGGTGGGGTTGGATGAGGGCAGGGGCTCCCAGACAGGCACACCACCCAGCCATGGGCCAGAGAAGGAGCTCATCTGCCCACTTTCTGGATCATTCCACACACCTATGTGCCAGCATCAGGGCCTGAAGCAAGCTCCTGCCCCACCTCCCCATGTGTCTGGGAGCAAGTCAGGATCCCTGCTGGACCTGTTTTCTCATCTGTAAAATGGGCAGATGGGCCAAGCAGAGATCCAGCTTCTTAGCTATGAAGCTTACAAAAGCAAAGGACTGGCCGGGCGCGGTGGCTCAAGCCTGTAATCCCAGCACTTTGGGAGGCCGAGGCGGGTGGATCACGAGGTCAAGAGATCGAAACCATCCTGGTCAACATGGTGAAACCCCGTCTCTACTAAAAATACAAAAATTCAGCTGGGCATGGTGGCGTGTGCCTGTAATCCCAGCCACTCAGGAGGCTGAGGCAGGAGAATTGCCTGAACCCAGGAGGCAGAGGTTGCGGTGAGCCGAGATCATGCCATTGCATTCCAGCCTGGGTAAGAAGAGTGAAACTCCGTCTCAAAAAAAAAAAAAAAAAAGGCAAAGGACTTGGGCAGGTCTCACCCCTGGGGACCACTCCACCGTCTTCCCCCACACACCACGTGGGCCACCCCTCCTAGCTCAGCTTGGCAAACTTCCTAGGTCTCTGAAGCACCGCAGGTCCTTCCCCTTCAAGCCGGTGTTCATGCTACTCCCCCTGCCCGCGTGGCCTCTTTCTTTCCCAGCATGGCCTCTTTCCCCAAGCAAAGCCCTACTCATCCTTAGGACTCAGACCTCCTCCAAGAAGCTGTTCCCGAATCCCAACCTCCAGCCCCACATCTGTGCCCCATCATAGCCAGCAGTGTCATCGTTGTCCTTGTCACAGTTTTTCCTTGGCAAACTGACCCCTCAAGGACAGATGCCTTGAATGAATCAGGGCTGTATCCTGGCCTGGGGCTGAGCACAGAAAGACATGGGAGTACGTATCTCTACCGTGTCAGGCAATAGAGACCCCTTCTTCAAATACTATGGTTTAAATGCCTTACTTTTTTCTTTTTTTAGACAGAATCTCACTCCGTCAGGCTGGAGTGCAGGGACACGATCTCAGCCTACTGCAACCTCCGCCTCCCAGGTTCAAGTGATTCTCCTGCCTCAGCCTCCTGAGTAGCTGGGATTATAGGCTCCCGCTATCACGCCTGGCTAATTTTTTGTATTTTTAGTAAAGACGGGGTTTTGTCATGTTGGCCAGGCTGGTCTTGAACCCCTAACCTCAAGTGATCCACCTGCCTCAACCTCCCAAAATGCTGGGATTGTAGGTGTGAGCCACCATGCCCAGCCTTACTTTTTTTTCCAATTTAAAAGTAGCGTACTTGAGCAACAAAGTAAAGTAGCATTGGATTATAACCAAAAGCATACAATAAAGGTCCCTGAGTCCCTGTGACATAAATAAATCATTTATTTATATAATAAACTGGGAGAACAGACAAATCTCCTTGAGAAATTCCAAGTAATTTATGTAGCTACGCTGCCCGGAAGGAGGTGGGCCGCACTCCCCATTTATCAAACTTGGGCTGCATGGAGCAGCACAGTGACTTCCTCCTGAAATACACAGCACGGAAAGGAAGGAAAAACAGTAACTTTACAAGGGAGCAACCTCAGCCGGGACTCAGCGTTACCAGCAACAGTGGTGAGTCAAGTTGGCAGAACCCTTCTTAGTACGATGTTCTGAGACTGGCATGTCACCTCTGTGGTCTTCTTCCCAAAAGCACGTTCCCAGTCTAATCATAAGAAAACCGCCAGAGGTCCCAACTGAGGAGCATTTGACAAAATGCCTGACGCCTACTCCTCGAACTGTCAAGATTATTAAAAACAAGACAGACCCGAGAAACTATCATACCGATGGGAACCTAAGGAAGCATGAAGCATGGGCACCTTGGATGCAATCTTGGAACGGAAAAAGAATGTAGGAGGAAAGCTGGGGAAATAGGGGCAGAGCGTGGACTTTGGTTCCTAACAGCCCACGAATATTCATTGGCCCATTGCGACACACGTACCCCACTAACGTTGAGATGTTAGCAATAGAGGAACCAGGCACCGGGGATGCAAGAACTATCTGTACTCTGTTTGCAGTGTTTTCGTAAATCTAAAACCGTTCTGAGTACGTGCTCATTGTACCAAATATGGAAAATACAAAAAACTAAAAGCAATAGAGCTTTCGCCATCCTAGAACGCAGACGCAGCCACATTTCCTCCTGGCCTTGTTCTGACGTATCCTGTTTCTACACTGGTGAAATCATAGCAGGTGTTAAGTTTTTTAATCCAGACAATGCATTTCTAACAGTGGAATGCCAGGCACCCTGGGGAAGAGGGGTCAGGGAGGGAGACATTGCTGGGCAAAAGGGTCTTCTGGGGGTGCCCACTTTCTGCCATTGACTTAGGACATGCTTCAGGTTGACAAAAAGCCAGGATCCAAGAGACCAATTTAAGAAATTTCTCTAGGCTGGACTCTGTGGCTCATGCCTGTAATCCCAAAGCATTGGGAGGCCAAGGCAGGAGGATCACTTGAGGCCAAGAGTTTGAGGCCAACCTGGGCATAGTGAGACCCCATCTCTACAAACAATATATTAAAAATTAGCTGGGCATGGTGGCGTGCGCCTGTGATCTTAGATACTCAGGAAGCTGAGGGGAGAGGATCCCTTGAACCCAGGAGTTCAAGGCTGCAGTGAGCTGTGGTGGCACCACTGCATTCCAGCCTGAGTGACAGAGCAAGACCCCATATCTTAAAAACAAAACAAAAACAACAAAAGATGGGCAAGTTACTGAACTTTGGAAAAAAGGACAAATTTTTTAAAAAGAAACAAAGTTTGCCGGCTTCCCAAAGTTTGCAAGTTTGGATGACCCAGAGAACCCTCTGCACAAACCGAGTGACATCCCAAGGAAGGCTCCCAAGCCCAAAGCCACGGATCAGGCTTCCTTCATTGGACAGGACAGCGTCCTCCTGTAATAATGTCCCCATAACTCAGGAGAGCGTGGCACTGTCTCAGGATGGCAAGGGCCCAATTTAACCCTCCCTCCCCAGAGGTGTCAAGTCCACAAATAGCTCATAATGTGCAGAGTCGTCACCCATGGCTGGGTCCAGATGACAGCCAGCATGCGCTATTGACACATCTGGACCACAGCTTCTTTTTCCATCTTGATGCTCAAAGTCCTGTCAGCGCACCTGTTACCAACTGCTAGGCTATGGGAAAACCCCCAGGTCCTGCCCTTTCTGGGAAGGAGAGAGGACTCTTTTGGGGGCAGAGCAGGAAGGTAACCTCCAACTGGAGTCAACCGAGGACCACAGCCTGGAGATAACCTGGGCTGAGCACACAGCTTGCAGGACACCCCTCTGTTCTTATGCCTTCTCCTGCTCTAGAACATCTCATCACTCATAGGCATTGGTTCTCAACTGGGAGAGGCTGGGCCCCATAACTAGAGACATTTCTGGTTATCACAACTGGCAGGGTGGGGAGAGGGACAGTGCTGCTCGTATCTAGCGGGTAGAGACCAAGATACTGCTCAACTTCCTCTAGCGCATTATTTAGTCCCCCACAGCAAAGAATTATGCAGCCCAAAATATCAATGGTGCAGTACAGGAAGGTCCAAATTCTTAGCCTGTCAATTAAAACCTTTATCACTTCCTCCCCAAACTCCAGGTTGGTCTCATTTATGTCCCTGTACAAGCCAAAAACATATACCGTTGCTCACCTGTTTCTCCTCCCCTTCCATCCTGCCCACAGCCAAACTCTCCCTCCCACACCACCTCCAAGAAGTCTTCCCTGATTGCTTGGGCCCACACATTCTTCAGCTCTGTGAGCAGGGACTGTATCTCACAACACTATTTACGGGTGAGGACATCGGATGGCACGATCAACAAGAAAACCTAACAGCCTCACAGTGCAGTTTGCAGGGCAGCCTCTGGGCCCACACTGCCTGCAAATGGATTCAACTTGGCCAGCACAGAGATTTTTTTTCTACCATGCCTCAATCGCTACCATTGAAACATCAGAAGATGTGACACAAAAGCCTGCTCTTAGCCCAGTGCAGTGGCTCATGCCTGTAATCCCAGCATTTTGGGAGGCCGAGACAGGCGGATCACCTGAGGTCAGGAGTGCGAGGCCAGCCTGGCCAACATGGAGAAACCCCGTCTCTACTAAAAATACAAAATTAGCTGGGCGTGGTGGCACGCACCTGTAATCCCAGCTACTCAGGGGGCTGAGGCAGGAGAATTGCTTGAACCCAGGAGACGGAGGTTGTGGTGAGCTGAGATTGTGCCATCGCACTCCAGCCTGGGCAACAAGAGCGAAACTCTGTCTCAAAAATAATAATAATAATAAGCCTGCTCCTTATTCTCTAAACATCAGAAGAGTGGCCACCAGGACCCACAATCCTTCGTGGCAACAATCAGCAAAAACAGAGAGCAGCTGCAGAGTGGGCCAAGTAAGGGCTCCCAAGGTCACTGCAGGCCCATCTGCCCCCTGCTGTCGCTCACACGTCCTGCCCCGACCCTGGAGGCGTCAGAGTTGGAGACCTCTGAGCCAGTCAACATCACCTTACCCCGAATTTATAAAAGGGAAACTGAGGCCCAGAGAAAGGTTTGTCCAAGGCCACACAGCCAGTTAGTGGCAGAGCTGGGGTGAGGACCCAGGAACTTGCTACATGTGAGATGTCCCTGCGTGCCACGCTGTCCTCCCAAGAATGCTGCATAGTCTCAGAGCTTAAGTCCTCAAAGACAGGGTACATGGACACCCAGAGGGTACTTTGCTTCTCTCAGCTCTTGCCCTGGTGGGAGCTGGGCAGAACAACCTCTGAGTTGCTCCCATCAAAACTAGAGTCCTTGAATCTGACAGCTTGACTCAAAGAATGCTGACAGCAGGTGCCATGTCTGATGCACAACGAATAATAAAGCACTCACCTGTGCGTCAGGCACAGTTCTGCATGTTCTGTGTATATCAACTCCCTGAGCCTCACAACAGACCCTATCAGATGGGTATGATTATTCACATCCCCATTTTTTTTTTAATGAGAAAACTGAGGCTCAGAGAGGTTAAGTAAATCACCCAAGGCTGCACAGCTGGGAAGCAGGGAAGCCAGGATTTACATGCAGGAGTCGGGATCCAGAGGCCGTGTGCTAACCATTGAACAGCATCACCCCCTTGAAGGCTAGGCTCTTGCCACAGCTCTGCCTGCTCTGCCTGTGACAGGAAGCAGAGGCAGGCAGGTCTAAGTTCACAGCCGCCACTGCAGCATGTGAATCTAGGCTCATTTTGAGGAAGCCTTCCAGACTCATGGGAACACTGTTAACTAGAGGCCCTGAGCTGCCCCAGGAGGAAGTTATCTGAGTCTGGAGGGGACCGGTTGGCCAGGAGTTTGGGGGCGGGGTGGGTCTAGGCAGGATAGAACAAGGACCCTGACCCTCAGCCACCCCAGGCAGAGGGGGAGCCTTGGCCCCAGGACGCTGGACTTGCCCACGACCACACTGTGAGTACCAGGAAAGGAGGAGCCAGTGACAGCTGCGACTTCAAGTTGCCCAATGAGAGCCAGGCTGGGCGAGTTACCCTGATTATCAGCACCGGTCTGGAGTTCTCTTTAGTGGGTGGAAGGCCGTGGTTTGACTAAGCTGGAAGCTAAGAGGACTCAGCCCCTGCCTCCCCACTGGAAGCGCAAAGTGGAGCTGCCCGCCTCTCGTCCCCCGGAGTGGCCCAGGGTCTGTCCAGGACCCAAGGGAAGAATCAGGGCTGTGTCTGCGGACCTCACATCGTGGTCAAACGGTCACAGCCCACGTTCCTCCCGAGAACCCTGGCTTCCAAAGCGCTTTCGCGTCTGCCATTGGCTTTGTTCACAAATAACCTTCCAGCTGGTGCAGTCCCTCTCACAGAGGCAGAAACGGAGCCGGAGCCAGCCTCGGAGTGAGCGTCAGCTACATTTGCCTGAAAGGGGATTCCTGCTCCCCTACTGCTCACTCCTGCGGAGTCCCCCAGGGTCCCCCAGCCATTTGACAGAGGAGGAAACTGAGGCCCAGAGCAGGACAGGCATCTGCCCAGGGTCCCCCAGAGAGGTGGGGAGCAGGAGTTCTCTCATTTGCGGGCTCCATAGATGAGGGGTCACCGCAGACACACATACTCACACAAGCACACGCACACACACACACCCACACACACATGCACACACACAGAGGCACACACACACGCACACCCGGGGCCCACACACTCACCACATGGTAGATGGCCAGGGCAGTGGTGGCGATTCGGACGTTGAAGCAGCAGCAGGTCTGGCGGACGGCAGACGGGCGGGGGGCCATGATGCTGTCGTCCCCTCCGCTGAGGCTCTGAGGGGGAAAGAGCCCAGGGCCTGGAGCAGGGCAGAAAAGGGGAAGCTGCTGGCTGCCCTCCTCACTTCCTTCCTGCCCCTTAGACAGGCAGGGACAAGGCCGTCACAGCTGGGGCGGGGCAGCTGGGGAGGGGGAGCGGGGGCAGGGCGGCACCCTGCCTCAGAGCACCCCCCCACCCTCTGCCATTCCCAGGAGGGGCCTCTGGGGAGGACGGACCCTAACGCCGTCGTCAGGCCCTACTCTGCACCAGGGCGGGGGTTCTGCCCTTTCATACGTCCTGCTTACTAGAAGCACACTGCCAACTGTGGAGGCCAGGACTGTTACCAAGCCCATTTCCAGATGAGGAAACAGCTGTGCAGAGAGGTCAAGGCACTTGCTCAAAATCACACAGTAGTTAGCACTGGTGGCAGGATCCAAACCCAGATCTGTCCGGCTGCAAAAATAGCTATTGTCTAGGAGGCATTCCCTGCCTCTTCTAGCCATGCTCCTGGATTCACTCCTTTCATCCTCACCTCAATCCTTTGAGAGAGGTACTATTATGATCCCCATTTTACAGATGAAGAAACTGAGGCACAGAGAGGGGTAGTGATTGGTGCAAGGTCACACAGCTAGTCAATGAAGCTGCGAGGATTTTAACTGAGTCCGACTGGTGCTAGAAGCCGTCCTGGAGCTGATGTTCTCTCCCACTTTCCCACCCCAAGCCACGAGCAGCATTTCTTCCTAAGCTATGAAGAGGTGTGCAGGGCTCCAGACTAGGACAGAGGAATAACCACTAAGCAAACCCATCAACTGTGTGCCAGGCCCTGGGCTAGGCTTCTCTTCCAGCTGGGTTAATAACTCTTCACAGCAATCTGTGAGACCCAAACCTCACTTTGAGGGCCTCAAGACCCCCTCCTATACTCACACGAAATCAGGGACGGCATTTCCCCTTGATCTCGGGAAAAGTTGGAATTAATAAGCCACAACCATTAAGCAAGCTACCCTGGGATCCCTACTCCTTCCTCAGATGATAAATTATCCATATGGCAATAAAGGAAGGGAATAGGAAGTCCATGCAGCATTTCTGGAAGAAGCCCTGCTTTGTCCCACAGCTGAGCCTCTTTGCGATGCCAAGTGAAGAGCAGACAGGAACTGCCACGAAGCCCTGCCCTCCCAGAAGATCATGGAGTTAGGATTGGACACTGCTGCAGCCCATCATTTCTGCCCCAGGAGAGGTTATAAAAAGTCCCTAAGCCCCTCCCACTTGGCAGGAGTTGCTCTGTTAAAGCCACAAAACTTGGCTTGTGGACTTGATCAAGCCATGCTCCATGGGCCAATGAGACCAAGGGGACTCTGCAAGCTCGGGGCTCCTGGGAGGCCTGGCCTATCCCTTCCTGACTTCATTTCCAAGCCTGTTTCTGTTCCTTTATAACCCTTGCTGAGGCCTGACATCATAGAAGGGCAGCACAGTGCAGTGGTTAAGAGCTTTGGCTCCGCAGGCCCATAGCCTGGGATCTTCTGGCTGGGTAGGCAGAGCAACAAAAGAAGTCCTCCTTTGTCTAAGAGTAGCAAGGCCAGAGGAACTGGAGATCAGGAAAGCAGAGGCCAGATCATAGCCTTAGGGCCTACACTGGGGAGTCTGCATTTGAACGTGCACGGAAGCCACTTGATGATTTCACACCATAATAAATGACAGCCATTCATAACATTGTGATTTGGTGAAACCAGGGCAGGTGCAGAGCCAACTCCCAAAGAGAGGGCTAAAACACACTGGTGGCACGTGGAATAATTGTACGTGGTCTATGCGTGAACATTTCTCATTTTTATGGTGATAAATTCATTTTAATGTGCATTATAAAAATATACATAACTAGCCCATGAATTCCATGATTTTCCATTTATAGGAGTAATATAAAGTCTCGTTTTAAAAGAGATGGGATTTAAATAAAAAAGGCAGTAAGTCGACTTAACACATTAAGAAAGCCACAGCCCAGCCATAAAAAAAGAATGAGTTTGTGTCCTTTGTAGGGACATGGATGAACCTGGAAACCATCATTCTCAACAAACTGACACAAGAACAGAAAATCAAACACCACATGTTCTCATTCATAGGCGGGTGTTGAACAACGAGAACACGTGGACACAGGGAGAGGAGCATCACACACAGGGGTCTGTCAGGGGGAAATAGGGGAGGGACGGCAGGGGGTGGGGAGTTGGGGAGAAATAGCATGGGGAGAAATGCCAGATATAGGTGAAGGGGAGGAAGGCAGCAAATCACACTGCCACATGTGTACCTATGCAACAATCTTGCATGTTCTTCACATGTACCCCAAAACCTAAAATGCAATTAAAAATAAAAATTAAAAAAATAAAGCTTGCCAAAAAAAAAAGAAAGAAAGCCACAGCCAAAAAGATAAATTAAAAAAAAAAATAGAAAGCCACAGCCTAGGAGGGCACAGACATGGCAGACAGCCCTGGAGGTGGAGTGGGCGGCATCAGCTTGGGAATCCCGGGGCATGGGGAATCCCAGCTCCTCACTTAGTAGCTGTGTGATCTCAGACAAAGCACTGGATCTCTCTGAGCTGTTGTTTCCACCTCTACAAAATGGCCAGGGGGAGTGTTGGGAGGAACAGAAGCTGGCCTGGCAGGGCTGCGGTAAATGAGAAAGGAGGTCACGTGAACGCGTCTGTTATCTCCCTTCCAGCCCCTCCCTGCTCCCCAATCTCACCCACACTCAGGCTGCCAGGAAGAGGCCGAGCTGGGACTGAAACCCTGATCTGTCTGATTCTGAGTCGGGGACTAATCACAAGTGGCATCCCCTTGGGCACTGCCTCCCTGGCAGAAACAGGAGTTCTGATGGAGTCATTTGTCCCTCACCAGGTCACCCTCCAGCACACACTGGTCCCTTGGCAGAGGCCTCAGTCACTCCCTGTGGAATACAAGCCTGAATCACTTTATTTTCATTCCCACCAAACCCCCTATGGAGAGGATGGCTGTCACCCCAAAGGTCAGACCCTTTGGCCAAAGCCACTGTGATAGGCAGAATAATCCTCCTCATGCCCCAAAAATTATCCACCCTAATCCCTGGAACCTGAGCATACATACATGGCCTTACGTGGCAAAGGAACTTCACAAGTGCCATGAAATCAGGATCTTGAGATGGGGAGATTATCCTGGATTATTTGGAGGCCCTGAGGTCATCAAATGGGTCCCCATAAGTGAAGGAAGTTCGGAGTCGGAGAGAGACTGGAAGATGCCACACTCCCGGCTCTGCAGATGGAGGAAGGACCACGCACCAACGAGTGCAGGCGTCATCCGGAAACTGGAAAGGCACGGGAATGGCTTCTCCTCTAGAGAAAAGGAATCACTTTTATTTTAGCTCAGTGAAACCCATTTCTGACTTCTGGCCTCCAGAACCATAAGATGATAAATGTGTGTTGCTGTAGTCACTGTGTTTCTGGTCCTTTGTCACAGCAACTGCGGGGTACAGCTGCTCAGTGGAGGCCACAGCAGAGCCTGGGCCCCCTGTGGCTGGAGCCCAACACACTCCACTGAGACCATAGTCCCCATCTGCACAAATGCAGCCCTTGCTTCCTTGCTGTGTGACCCCGGCCAAGCCGTGAACGTCCCTGAGCCTCAGTTTCCTCCTGCACAAGGTGCAGATCGTGGTAATGCCCATCTCGTTGTCTGCACGTGCAGGTGGTAACACCACGTAAGCTCACTATTTATACTCTGCTCTTTTCCGTTACAAACGATAAGTTTTGAGCTTCTTCAGATTGCTTTTCATACTCTCTTTGCTGAGTGGCGGAACTCTTGAAAAAACTTCAGACCCTCTGAACTCATCAAGATAAGGACAAAGAAAATGTTCCATGCTTCCGCAGCCACAGCAGGGCAGATACAAATCTACTTACAAAACTGCCCTTGTCAATGTCATTTCTGGCAAAGAAGTCTTCTAAGACCCTCTTGATGGTTCCCAGATCCTAGAGAGTCATCTTTAATCCTGCAAAGGCCTATAATTCTGGCTGGTTATCCTGCTTAATAATTTGTTGCCATGGTATATTAATATTTAAACAGACAGCTCTGTTTCCTCAAAGGCAGACTTACTTATACGCTTTCTTTGTTAAGTCAAAAGAACATCAGTGGAACTTCCCTCTTCACCCACATGCCTGGAGGTAAAAATAAAACCCACGACTCTACCGGCTGTCATATTTAAACAAAGAGTTTGGGAGTCTTGTGTCCTTTCCATTAACCTAGATGAAGCACTTAGGAGGGGCTGGGTCATGATAAGGACTGCACAGTGGGAGGTACTTTGATCAGGATTATCACTATGAGTCTTCCTGTCCCTTAAACCCTTTCTCAGCTGAGCCTCCCCAGCCCTAGCTAGCCGAGGAAGGCAGCAGAGAGGCACTGATCAGCTCCCGTAGACCCGAGGGGGCAGTGGTCTGCTGCAAGACACACAGCTGGTCCAGAGCAGAGCCAGGACACGGGTCCTCTTTGGGGACAGCTGCGTGGGAGGCATGTGAGTGGTGGCAGGCAAGGTAGCTCCAGGGATCTCTTCTCCCGAGGGGCTTCTGGGTGCCCCCTGCAGCTTGCCCAGGCTGACGGTCAGTTTCCTGCCAGACCACTGGCCTGTAACTCCCTCCTGGCTGTGACCCCCATCTCACTTCTACCTTGAAGGTTTGGGGCTAGAACCCCAAGGCCAAAGGCCTGAAAAATGTAAGAAGCAGCCCAGCATTCTCTCCTGTCTCCTGCCCGGAACCCAGCACTGTCACCAGGGCCAGGGCCTGCACATGAACCCACAGGGTCCCTCCCCTACTCCCCTGCCTCTGAAAGGGGTCTAGGCCTTGGGGTCAGCCTGGAGGTTCAGCCTGACAGCCCACAGGCCTGGGGCCTGGGGACTACCAGACCTTCCGATGACCACCTGCTCAGTCCAGTGGGCAGGCAGGGGACCCTGGCTGTCTGCCAGACACCCCAAGGAGGCCTCCCTCAGCCAGGCAGTCCGGAGGTCCCTGGCTGCACCCAGGGGCACCATGACACCACATCCCAGTCTATTGCTGCCACAGGCTCTGCAGGCAGGGGGCTGCAGGGAGATGGGACCAGCAGGCAGAAGGGGCACTGGCTGCAAAGCCTGCATAGCTGAGCCAGCACCCTCCAGCTGAATATCAGCTCTGGGCACACCCTAGGATGGAACATTTCAGATCACGGGTGCAGCCAGTGCTGTCCATGGGAGGATGGGAATGCCAGCTCCCTCCTGGCTCCGGTCTCCACCCAGCCTCTGCCTCACTCCAAGCTGTAGAGTGGGGATTGTCATAGCGCATCCACAGCTGTGAGGACTAGGTAATTCCCTCCTAAGCAGCAGCCTCTGCCAGAGCCCCTCCTCCCTGCTGCTGACTCCATCCTCAGGAAAAACCTCAGAGACCCAGGCACCTTAAGAAGTTGGCAGCTAGAATAGCACGTCTGCCATTAAAGTAAGCGTTATCTCTCCTTAGGGCATTCCCCCAGCTAGGGGATTTTTATTTTAAAAAATAAAACAACCACCACCAAACAACAGCGATAGGCCCCACTGAGGACCGAGTCTGGGGCCAGGCTCTAGATGGTTAAAAAAAAAAAAAGAAGCAGCAAGGTAGAGAACTACTACATATGGTTCAGCCAATGTGCTATTTAGTCGCTTCTAGGAAAGCTGCAACTTTGCTATTTTGAAAGGGGCAGACTTCATAAGCACATGTCTTCTACCCATTGTCCAAACTCCCTTCTACCTTCTGGAAATGTAGGTGCAATGCCTGGAGGCACAGCAGCCATTTGGGGAGCATGAGGACAAAAACCATACCCTAAGATGGAGAGGAGAGAGAGGAAGAGCCAGGATCCCAGATGGCATCAGGAAACCTCTGCACCACTCCTGAACCTCATGTCTCCAGACATCTTATAATGTGAAAATAAAAAAGGCCTGCTCAGGCCTACTGACTTCATCCCTGCAACAAGAGCTTTGTTTAGGTTCTCAGGAATAGCAGTGAACAAGATAGACAAGGTCCCTGGTCTCATGGAGGGAACATCCTAGTGGGGGAGGCAGTGAACAAGGACACAAGTGAACAAGAGCATCTCAGCAAGTGACAGCTCTCCATCCCGTCCCCCTGCTACCTTCCTAGCCTGGCTTCTGGTCTTGATTGGAGCACAAAGTTGTTGTGGGGCTTCGGGATAGCCACTTCCCGACTCTAACCTCTGTTTTCCTGTCTGTAACATTAAGGACGAGTCCAAAGCCATGCTGTCTGAGGCCTGGCCCCCCTCAGCCAGGCCCCAGCACCAGGCAGGTTACTCCAAGCAGCTGCACTGAGGCTGGACCCCCTCCAGTGTCACTGCCCTCGAATTCCTTGGCACTGGTAAACAGCTGGGCGGCCCTGGTCAGCCAGCCAGGCCTCCTGACTGCACCCGTCTCAGGGACACCCGTAAATCTTCAGCTGGCTGCAGGCTGAAGAGCCCAATTGTGACTCAGGTTTCTCCTGCCAGTGCTGGGCACAGGGCAGTCAGAAGGGCCAGGCCATGAGGGGGCCATCCCTGCTGTTCTGGGGCCACCATCCCTACTCTGGGGACCCCAGCTGTGGCTAGCCCCTGCCCAGATCAGCCACTGAGTCTCAGCAGCCCTGCATGGCATGCACGCGTGCACACACACACACACACACACACACACACACACCTGCACCCATCATGCACACCATACATCTCAAACTGACCCCAACCTCCCCATTGCCCAGCCAGAGACCACAGCAGAGCCTCCTCTCTCTCCTCAGCCTCACTTCCACCTCCTCCCAGCCGCCAAGCCCTGTGGATTCCACTTCCCTCTCACCTCCCAAATCTTTCTGCCTTCCTCCACCCCGAATGCCCAGTCCAACCCCCCGCCCCACTCCACACCTGAGACTTCGCTGTGGCGAAAGGTGGGGAGCAGAAGGAGAGGCCTGACCTGGACCAACCAGGCTGCAGGGGCTGCTGCCTGGGCCAGCCACGCTGCTCCACCCAGCAGGGAAAGGGTTTCTTTGGCCCAGGGGCTTGGAGGGCTGGGATCTATCGGACCTGAGGCTCCGGGCCTCTGTCCTCCAACAAGTGGCCAAAGAGCAGGAGGTCTAGGCCACCAGCAAATTCAGAATATAGATACATATATAATTGTTTTCTTTGTTCTGAGTCAGGGTCCTGTGCTACAGTCACAGCTCACTGCAGCCTCAGCCTCCCAGGCTTAAGCAATCCTCCCTCTTCAGCCTCCCAAGTAGCTGAAACCACAGGCATGCACCATCATGCCCAGCTAAGGTTTTCATCTTCTGTAGAAATGGGGGCTCACCATGCCTGGCTAATTTTTTTATATTGTAGAAATAGGGGTCTCACTTTGTTGACCAGGCTGGTCTCGAACTCCTGGGCTTAGAGATTCTCCCACCTCAGCCTCCCGAGGTTCTGGGATTACAGGCATGAGCCACCACACCTAGCTATATATGTACTTGAACAATTAAAGCCTTTTGACAAATGAGGAGACCAGCTAGGCCATGCATGCGACTGACAGGTCTCACTGCCCGCAGAGCAGCTCTGCAAGGTGCCTGGAGCCGCCCCCTGTGCTTGTGAGGGTGCCCCCACTGGGATGCATGTGTGGGGACCCTGTGGCCCTGCACACAGCAGCCTTGTCATCAGGGAGCTTGGGTCTGATCTGGCCTCCTCCAGGGAGACAGTGTGAATACGCTCATCTGCCAGGCAACCGCATCATTCACTTACCCAAGCAGCATCGAGAATGTCTCTAGTGCCTGCTATGTGCCACGCACTGTGCTAGGCCCTAGAGCAGTGACCAAGACAGCCCTGCTGCAGGGGCTGCCATCTGCACAGGGTGCCCACCGGATCCCCTGTGCCCCGCTCCAGAAGTCCTCCAACCACACTCCCTCCCCAGTCCAGGCTGCCTTGGGGCTGGGTGAGGCTGGGGCCGCAGGTGGCAGCCCCAAGGACTCCAGATGGGGAAGGCAGAGGCCAGTAATAGTCACAACGTGAGTGACAGCGTCACAAGAGAAGCCGGGTAGCAATGCCTTCTCTTAGTCAAAAGCACGATCGAGATGACACCAGTGGGCTAAAAATAGCGAGCCCCTCTCCACGGAGGTATCGGGTGTAGGGGAAGTCCACAGACCCTGAGGGGACAAACCTGGCTCACATCCCAGCTGTGCCCCTGGCGGGCTGTGTGACCAACAGCCAACCTCACCACCTTCGGCGGCTCCGGATTTCTCAACTGTAAAATGGAGGTGACAATAAGTCAGCCCGTCTTGCAGAATTACTTTGAAGATTAAGATAACCATGAGGAAGTTGGACTGGACAGGTGGTCCCCAACTTGTCACCTTCCCCTTTGCCAACCATACCTCCAAAAGTCTTGTTCGGAACAAGCTCTGCCTGGCTCAAGAACTTTCAATGGCTCCCTATGGCCTGCAGAGTCATAGCCAGACAACTGAGCCTTGGAATATTCCCACTAATCAGGTGCTGGCACTCTGTCTGAAGCTCTCCAGAGAAGCCAAGGCCTGCTTTGAAGCACAGTCCACATGCAGCTCCTCTCCCGGGTCCCACGGAGCAGGGCAGCCAAGAGGGCCAAAGCCTCTGCTGTGCACTCTCCACCACCCAAGGATGCCTCAGCCAAGAAAGCTTAGGGGTACAAGGCCTGAAGGTATAAAGGCCTCACCAGCCTCAGCCCCACCCTACTCCCCCAAATACTGGAGGGAAGCGTGGGGGCGTTTGCGGTTGGAGAAGCATGCCATTTCCCATGGTGCTATCTGATGCTGACATTTTCCACTCCACCTCGGCTGCTTTGCTAAGCAATGTGGTTGTGTCTCCTGTCTGGGGGGGCAGCAGAGAGGGAACCTGACCCAGAGGGGGTTCCCAGGGCTGGCAGAGGGTCATGGTGATGCCTGGGAAAGCTGAAGGGCAGCATGACAAAGCATGAATGTAACCCTGTGAATGAGGCACTGTGTTGCCCCATTTTACAGCCTAAGAAACTGAGGATTGCTGAGAGTATTTAGACATCGGGCTCAGGCATGAAATGCTGTGTACTTCCCACCACACCACATGACCTCCTGATGCTGCACAGGACTGAACAGAATTCTGAGATACGTAAAATGAGAATAGATCTTCTCGGTCTCCCGTTCCTCTCCACCAACCTCTCAGGGATGCATGAGATGTTCGCATTCTCCCTCCTCCCTGTGGGTAAAGTCATACTCCTGCTGTCCACTTTTGAAAATTTATTTTTTAGTAGATAGCAAATGCACATGATACAAACTTGAAAATATACAAAAGGATATACAATGAAAAATAAGTACTCATCCAGCCCCTCCCAGTTACCCTGTTATTCTTACCTGGGACATACACTATTACCTATTTTAAGGTGTTTCCGTCCAGAGATTTCTATGCATATGCAAATACATTCAAATACATACCAGCATCACAAAGAGTAGCATACGCCTGAACCAGGTGTTCTTCACTTAATGTGTTCAGAGATTGTTCCATTTAATTTTTATTTTTGACGACGGGGAGGGAGTCTCACTCTTGTTGCCCAGACTGGAGTGCAGTGGCACAATCTCAGCTCACTGCCACCTCCGCCTCCTGGAGTCAAGCGATTCTCCCGCCTCAGCCTCCTAAGTAGCTAGGATTACAGGCGCCTGCGACCACATCCGGCTAATTTTTGTTTTTTGTTTTTTGGGTTTGTTTGGTTGGTTTTTTTGTTTTGTTTCGTTTTGTTTTGAGATGGAGTCTTGCTCTGTCACCCAGGCTGGAGTGCAGTGGCGTGATCTCAGCTCACTACAACCTCCACCTCCCAGGTTCAAGGGATTCTCCTGCCTCATCCTCCCAAGTAGTTAGGATTCTAGGCCCTTGCCACCACACCTAGCTAATTTTTATTATTTTTAGTAGAGACAGGGCTTCACCATGTTGGTCAGCCTGGTCTCGAACTCCTAACCTCAGGTGATCCACCAGCCTCGGCCTCCCAAAGTACTGGGATTACAGGCATAAGCCACCTCGTCCAGCCTGTTCCATTTAACTACACGAAGAGTGTGTCCAGTCTGTATTTCGGCTGCACACTATTCCTTTGTGTGACTCTCTCATTATTAAATAAATTTTCATACACAGACATTAGGTTGTTTCCAGCCCTTTGCAATTACATACGCTATAGCAGTAGACACTGTTGTATGTGTATCATTTTCACATGTGTGAGTACAATACACGTGGAAATTAGATTTCTAAAAATGGAATTACTAGGTTAAAGGGTACGAGCATTCCAGCGTTTTTCAGTATCAGCAAATTGCCCTTCACAGAAGCTGTACCAGCTCACACTCCCAGCAGCAAGGTGAAAGAGTGATCACTTCCCATAGCCTCACCCACACAGTGAGGTATCCGACTTCTTTATCTTCGCTAATATGATAGATAAAAAATGGTTTTCTTTGCAGTTCAGTTCTTTTTAGAAGGTTAAGAATATTTTCACATATTTCCTTTTTTAGAAACTGCCCAGATCCTTTGCCCACTTTTTCTTCTGGTTGTTGGTCTAGTTCCTATTGACTTGCAGGCGTTCTTTAGATGTTAAGGAAATTCATCTTTTGCCTGTAATGTAAGTCACAAGAATCCCTGGATTCGCTTATGAGATTTTCCACCATCTTTAAAAGGAACTTGAATTTGTTGATAATTTAATTTATAGTATCTGATAAAGTGTCTGAGGTTTTTTTGGTTTGTTTTGTTTTGATTTTTAGGCGGAGTTTTGCTCCTGTTGCCCACAACCTCCGTCTCCCAGGTTCAAGCAGTTCTCCTGCCTCAGCCACCCCAGTAGCTGGGATTACAGGCGTGCACCACCACGCCTGGCTAATTTTGTATTTTCAGTAGAGACCGGGTTTCTCCATGTTGGTCAGGCTGGTCTCAAACTCCCAACCTCAGGTGATCCACCCGCCTAGGCCTCCCAAAGTGCTGGATTACAGGCGCGAGCCACCATGGCCAGCCAGTGTCTGATTATGAAAACTTTCCTCCATGGCTTTTGCTAATACTTTCATGCTGCTACTTATTTTATTTTATTTTATTTTATTTTATTTTATTTTATTTTTTTATTTATTTTTGAGATGGAGTCTTGTTCTGTCGCCAAGCTGGAGTGCAGTGGCACAATCTCAGCTCACTGCAACCTCTGCTTCCCGGGTTCAAGCGATTCCCCTGCCTCAGCCTCCCAAGTAGCTGGGATTACAGGCACACACCACCACGCCCGGCTAATTTTTTGTACTTTAATAGAGACGAGCTTTCACCATGTTAGCCAGGATGGTCTCAATCTCATGACCTCATGATCCACCTGCCTTGGTCTCCCAAAGTGCTGGGATTATAGGCATGAGCCACCGCACCCGGCCACTGCTGCTTTGACATGAGTCCCTCTTCTGAGTTACTTGTGTGTCCTGGCTTGCACCACGTTTCGGGTCCTGACATGCTGTCTCTTCATCCTGTTTGTGTTAGTCCACTGAGTGGCACAGGCCACCGTCCAGGGCTGCTGGAAGGGAAGGGCTGTGAATCACAAGGCCAGATCTCGTGCTGGGAAGAGCACCGAGCTGGAAGTCAGCTGTTTTACTTGCTTCATGTATAGACTTACTCTCTGTGCCTCAGTTTACTCCTTTGTAAAATAAGAGAGCCCTCCTTCATGAACTTTAACTTGAGAAGCATGTACTAGCTGCACATTAAGGCCCTTTCCTGCTCCTCCCTGTCTCTCCCATTATGGAGCTACAGATTCTTTGGGAGTTCAGCCTGGGCTTTGGCCAACAGGAAAGGCTTCCAGGTGGAGGCAGGCCCTGACATACTGAGACCAGAGTTTCTGATCCAGTCTGGGAGCCAAAGCTGCGAGGAGGAATGTGTGTTAAGGAACAGCTCTGGATCTCACTCTCTTTGTTTTTTTTAAGGCAGAGTTTTGCTCTTGTTGCCAGGCTGGAGTGCAATGGCACGATCTCGCCTCACCACAACCTCTGCTTCCCAGGTTCAATCGATTCTCCTGCCTCAGCCTCCCGAGTAGCTGGGACTATGGACATGTGCCACCACACCCGGCTAATTTTTTGTATTTTTAGTAGAAACGGGGTTTCACCGAGTTAGCCAGGCTGGACTTGAACTCCTGACCTCAGGCGATCCACCTTCCTCAGCCTCCCAAAGTTCTGGTATTACAGGCGTGAGCCACCGAGCCCAGCCTGGACCTCACTCTCTTACCTTACCTGGTTCAGTCCTCACAACAACACAATCCAGTGACCCAGCATGCCAGATGACCCTCCGTTTTACAGATGAGAAAACCAACGCTCTGAGACATTGAGCCATTTGCCCAAGATCCTAGAGACCAGATCATAAGTGGCAGACTGGAACTCAAATGCTGGTCTGGGATGAGCAGAAGCAGCTTCTCAGCTTCTTCAAGGGTTGGAGAGGACTGGGGAGGGTGGAGAGGGCTGGGGAGGGTGGAGAGGGCTGGGAAGGTTGGGTCGGGGTGTGGACAGCAGTCGGTGGTCAGTGACTTTCCCTTGTGGCAGGAAGGAGAGGTGGGGGAAGCAGCTGGAGTTGGGAGATAGGAGGCTGAGGCAGCAGGGCCCACAGACAAGGTAGGAGGTGGGCAGGGGAGCGTGTGCACACCCCGGCAGTTGGCGTGTAAATGAAATCGCAGACAGCCCGGCAGAAGGGCTGCACCAGGGACCACGTCACTCCCAGGCCTGACCGATCCCTGCTTCTCGAGGCCACATCTCACCACCAGGTCTCACAGCAGCCATCAGGGTGCTTTCCTGGGCCTGGATGCTGCAGCCCCAGCCAGGCCTCCCTCTTCTCCAGGGTCAGGTGCAGCGGGCAGTGTGACACGGTGTGAGAGCTGGGGCTCTGTCCTGCTCTGTCTCAGACGGCTACCCTTGAAAGCAATCAGCCAGGCCTGCAGACACGACGCTTGCCGGGACCAACACAGTCCCACCATCTTGTAGTCATTTTACTTCGAATGTCTTCATGCCAAGCACACACTTTCCAGCTCTCCACAGTCCTCGCCTCTTCCTATTGTCCCACAGCTGGTCACACCCCACATTCACCTTCTCTACCTGGCCCCTGAAGAATTTCGATTTTGAGGACCTAAACTAGTCTAGCAGATGCACTGGAAGTCAAAGTTTGTAATTTTCAGGGAAAAGGAGTAAAGTCAAAGTTTGTAGTATTCAGGGAGAAGGAATAAAGTCAGCTTGTAATTTTCAGGGAGAAGGAATCTTTCAGATCAAAGGGCCCAGAATGAAGCAGTAACATCCCCAGAGCCCCACTGCAGAGCTGGGCAGAAACGGGACTAGAACACCTGACTCCCAGTCCAGTGCTTGCTGACCTGCCTTCTGCTGCTTCCCAGAAGCCACAGGGAGAAAAGCAGAAACACCAGATGGAAAAGAAGGGAGAATACACAGTTTGGGAGGCTGAGGCAAGAGGATCACTTGAGACTAGGGGTTCAAAACCAGCCTGGGCAACTTAGCAATACCCCATCTCTACAAAAAAAAATTAGGTTAGCCAGCATGGTAGAATGCAGCTGTAGGCCATCTGCTCTGGAGGCTGAGGCAAGAGAATCCCCTGAGCCCAAGAGATCAAGCTTATAGTGAGCTATAATTGTACCACTGCACTCCAGCCTGGGCGATAGAGCAAGACCATTTCCAGAAAAAAAGAATGTAGAAGAGTGTGGTTCTGAGCACTGTGACCCAAGACAAGTCCCTGCCCTGCCACCTGTGGGCCTCAGTTTCCCCATCCACACAGAAGGAGGCTGGTCCGACGATGGTGAGTGCTCCTGTGAGCGCCTGAGTCCACCTCTCCCTCCCAGAGGCCAAGGGGGACAAACCACACGTTCCTCAGGCCTGTTTCACACCAGCTAATATTGACCCAGTGCTGTTTCCCTTGGCCCCACACAGAGGCTATGTTTGCTCTGGCAGCACCCCAGCCTCACCTGCGCCCCTCTGGGCTTCAGCTGTGCTGCTGGCCCAGGCAGGAGAGGCCAGGTCAGGGGCATGCACCTCATAGGCTAAGGGGCGAGGCAGAAACCACAAGAGGCCCAGGACACCATCCCAGGCCCCTCTTAAAGCTTCTAGTGTATTTAGAAAAAAAAAAAAAAATTGCCCAACCTCAGTTTTAAAATTTCTGATCTTTTTTAATATTGTATTTTATAAATACACTTTTTTAACACACAGCTAACGTGCATGCATACACAAACATACAATATGATAACTGGATGCTCAGCCTCATTTGGAAGTCTGGTAAAAAGCTTAAAATCAGCCCCTCCGTTGGAGAAATAGATGATTCCAGGGTCAGGCCAGGGAAAGAACAAGATGAGCCTAAAACGCCTTTTGTGCCAGAAAGTAAGGAAGAACTCAAGGAATGACAGGGACATCACTGGGGACAAGGAGCCGGCATGGAGGTCCCTCTGGGTTCTTCTGAGCATCAAAATAAACACCCACAGTAACACATCATCATCCACTGAAGAAAAAAAACCAGAAAACCGTGAGTTCAGGCTGATGTGAAAAAATGAATGCATGACCAAAGTTTGGTATGGAGTGGGCTACTCACGGGGTCCCAAAGTCCCGACCGAGCAAAATCCTTTTCCACGATGAAGAGAAAACAGTCACTCTGCAGTGGAGAAGCCGACCAAGGGAGCCAAGTGGATTTCGTCGGTACCAGGGCAAATCAGAACCGTGAGCCACCTGCAGGGATGCAGGAGGAGAAGCAGCATCTGTCTGTCATCAGCACTCTGAGGATGCCCCGCCTGATGTAGCCAAGAGGAGACAAACCCAACAGAAGGGACATTCTCCAAAACCAGCCTGGAATCTCCAACAATGTCAATGGCACAAAACCAAGACTCGACAAGGACCTGTTCAGGCTAAAGAGACAGATGACTCAACGGCTAGGACATTCCTGGAACAACAGAGAGACCTGGGATACCGTGTGAGGACCGCTTCGGGATTTCCACATGGCGTGTGTGTGTGTAGGAGAATGTCCTCGTTAGTAAGAAATAGACACAAGTATTCAGCACCGGTAGAGCACAATACAGCAACTTAGTCTCAACGACCAGGAGAAAAGGAGCTTTCCTACTGCACTGGCAATGCCCTTGTATGTTTGAGATCGTTAAAAAATCAGAAAGGAGATGGGGGCTTCAGAAATTTCAGGTCAAAGCCAAGATGCTCAGACAGGAGGCAGGAAGAAGGAGCCTGCCTTGAAACATATCCTTCTCTTTTTTTTTTTTCCTTTGGAGACAGGGTCTCGCTCTGTCACCCAGGCTGGAGGGCAGTGATGCAATCACAGCTCACTGCAACTTGACTTCCTGGGCTCAAGCAATCCTCCTGCCTCAGCCTCCTGAGTAGCTGGGACCACAGGCATGAACCACCATGCCCAGTTAATTATTGTATTTCTTGTGGAGATGGGAGTCTCACTTTGTTGTCCAGGCTGGTCTCAAACTCCTGGGCTCAAGTGATCCTCCACCTCAGCCTCCCAAAGTGCTGGGACTACAGGCATGAACCACCATGCCCAGTTAATTATTTTATATTTTGTAGAGATGGGGGTCTTACTATGTTGCCCAGGCTGGTCTCTAACTCCTGGCCTCCAGTAATCCTCCTGCCTCAACCTCCCAAAGTGCTGGGATTAGAGGCATGAGCCACTGTACCTGGCCTGTCCTTGCCTTTCAAAGCACCCCAACAAAGGAAATGACAGGGGACAAGCCCTCCCTGAGCCACACAGGAGCAGAGCAGCCAAGCCCTAGTAGCTCCCTGCTCTGATGTTTCTCTTCCCCCTCCCTCAGGCTCTCTGAGGCTTCCCATGGGTTCTGGGCTGCAGCACCAGTCAAAGGTGGCATTGCTCAGTTCAGTCCTCGCTCTGCCCCGACTCGAGGCATCCACTTGGGTAAGCTTCTTTCCTGCTCTGGGCCACCGTTCTCGATCTGTTCAAAGGCACATCATGATGTTCTCACTAGTTGCTTTCTACTGAGCTGGGAGCCAAGGACTCAGGTTCGGTTTGGCTGAGTCTGCCTCTGACCTGCTGGACGACCTGAAGCAGGTCACTTAACCTCTCTGTTTGCTGTTCCGTGGGAGGGACACCCCTGCCCCACGCCCTGAGCAGGCCTGGACTTAAGGATGCTTCACTCACTGGAGGATTGGAAAAGACCCAGGCTGGCTCCAAGGGGGCAGTGAGACCTTCTCCGGCCCTCCCAGGCAAGCCAGGACCCCAACCTCTGGGGAGGACTTTGGAGAGACAAGGCAGCTGGGCATGGGCCTCTGGCTGGGGAGCAATGCTGTGGGAAACAGGGGGCGGGACCCCCAGGCCCCCAGACACTCAACCAGAGCCAACCTTGAGTGCACTGAAGCACTTCTCAGTGGAAAAATCACAGGGCGGTTTTGCCCGTGCTGGGCTGTGTGCCCGCGGTAGGCCGGCAGGGTCATGGTCTTCTCCCGGTCTCCGGCTGCACCGCACGCCCTGTCACATGCAGGGAGGCCTCCCGGAGGGGTGACATTGGGATTGCTATGTTTATCTTTATTTTTATTTTTCTTCAGTTCAGGATGCCCCTGCCTGGCCCAGAAACCACACTGCCATGAATAGGTCAGGACATTTTACCATCCTGTGCCCACTCCACCCAGCCTGGGGCAGGGGATGGGGGGGCAAATGCCGGATTCCGGCCACTGAACAGCCACAGAGCCCAGCAGGGCCATAAACGAGGCTGGGTGGGGTTTCCAGGCCCACTCGGTGGGGCTCGTTTATTTGGACGAGGGCAGAGAGCACTGACCAGAGTGCCTCAAAATAACCCACATGGCCCAGGCCGGGAGCCAGTCCCTCTGTGGAAAATTTAAATAAATTCTTCACAGCTGCAAGGCCCAAGTCCCCAGAGGGCCCACCCATAATCACCAGAATCACGAGATCACCGTGGCTCTGATGAGTCCAGAAGCCCAAGAATGTTCTAGAAGCCCAAAGAAGGAATCCATAGTCGGTCTCAGGGCTTCCTCACACAGCCAGAGGTCATGATACATTCAGAGAAGGATGATCCAGTCGCCAACTGTTCAGCCCCTCAGGACGCTGGTGCCGGAAGGGCCCCTGCAGGCCAGGCTAGCTGGTCCTCGTGGACATCGGGCTCTGGACGAAGGGCTGGCCCGCTTTCACTCAGCCCCCAGGAGGCTCTTCTGGGAGCATCCTCCCCTCCATATCTGGAGATGCTGAAGCTCACAGTCAGCTCCTCCTTGAAGGACACAGACAGGTGGCAGCCAGAGCTGACCAGCAGGGCATCCCACCCCCGCACCAGTGCCTGAGTCACAGTGGCCAGTGAAGCTGCAGATGCGTGGCAAGGAGAGCAACTGGGGAGGGGTGAGGGATGCTGAAGTGGGGAGGGAGGGAGGGAGGGAGTCTGAGGGAAGGGGTGGGAATGGGCCCCGTGGAGCATGAGGCCAGCAGCAAAGGGTTAAAGAAATGCACTCTCGGCCCTGCACAGTGGTTCACGCCTGTAATCCCGGCACTTTGGGAGGCAGAGGCAGGTGGATCACCTGAGGTCAGGATTTCGAGACCAGCCTGGCCAACATAGTGAAGCCCCATCTCTACTAAAATGCAAAAAATTAGCTGGGCATAGTGGTGCATGTCTGTAGTCCCAGCTACTCAGGAGGCTGAGGCATGAGAATCACTTGACCCTAGCGGGTAGAGGTAGCAGTGAGCCAAGATGATGCCACTCCCACTCCAGCATGACAGTGAGACAGGATGGGATCAGAAGGGAGGGGAGGCGAGGGGAGAGGAGGGGAGGGGACAAGAGGGGAGGGAAGGGAAGGGAAGCATTCTCATTGGGGCCCAAGGGCAGCCAACAGGGTTGGACAGAGGAGACCAGATTTGACCTAGGAAAGGGGGGTCAAGACCTACAAACAGCACAGGCAAATGTAAGAGGTGGGAATGAGGACACCCTACACAGCCCCTCAGACCACGGAGAACGCAACGCCCAGCATCTCATCTCACAGCAAAAAGGCCACCCCTGACCGCTCAGTGGGAAAGAAGAGGCTGAGCCGAGGCTGGAGCCCTCGCCCCTGGTCCTCAACCCCATGCCCTTTCCATGACCCAAGGCTGCCCACCGAGAGGCCTGTAGGGGTCCGGAGCAGGCCCAGGGACCCCCGCTGCCCCACTGCGCCCTGCACTTGGTCGTATCGTGTGGGTGGGGGCCTCGGATGGGAAGGAGCTGCGCCTTGGGAATTCCTTTTCCCCAGACTCCTGAGGGAGGAAAGAGCCTGGGGTCTTTGGAGGAACTTGGGCTTCGGAGTCAGACGCATGGAGTCAGACTCCAGACCACGTGGCGGTTTGCTAAAGGTCGTGACCAACTCTGCTCTTGCCCACCACGTGCCAGCATCTCATTTAATGCTCCGAACTCCGTGAGGAAGTAGTGAGTCATTCCCACTTTACTGATGAGGGGACTGACGAGCAGAGGTTAAGATGCTTGTCCAAGGTCACACATGAGCCTCTGGTTGGGGGACAATGCAGTGGGAAAGAGGTGGGGGCGGGACCTCTCTGAAGCTATTCCATGGCCGATCCAGGAGCTCAGCCCAGGATGCCTGACCCTACAGTTGTCACCAAATGCTTCCATTTCCACTCTATCTTGAGCAAGTCACTGACCCACCCCCAGGCCTGTTTCCTCACAGCCACAGCGACTCCTACCTTGGGGAGTTGGAGAGGAGTCGATGAATTAATGGCTGAGTACGTGCTTTGCGCAGCCACCTTGCCTTTTTTCAGCCAGGCAGCAGACTGACCCCAAAGCCCCCATCCACCATCTTTCTCAGGGGCCCTGGCACTGAGGACAAGGTCCCAGCCCTTCTGGCCCAGCAGAGCGAGGGACCAGGAGAACTGAGGCCACTCTGGGGCCCTCCCTGGTAAGGGCAGGGGCAGCTATGGGAACACAGGTCCACTTCATCCTCCTGCTCAGCTGGCTGGATCCTCCCTGTCCCCCAGGGGCCCACTGGGGACTTGGGGTTTTCATGCATTTTATTAGCATAAATTAGCAGCTGTCAGCAGGAGGGAGGAATGCAGCATTCCAAGGGCCCAGTCTTGTTTTTGGAAACCTTATCGAGTTCTGCTGAGGTCTTGCCTTGTTCACTGGCCACTGGATGGCCGACTGGTGTTTGTGTATCCAAGCGGAGGCCCACCCCCACCCCTGGTGAGCCCCTGGCCCCCAGCCTCCGTTCCAAGGATAACACAGAGGGAAAGAGCCTGGTGAGGGTGGCAGCGGGATGAGGGGGGATCCGGCCAGACTGCCCACCCTCCTCCCACTTCACACCTCTCACCCAAGCTCCCTCCACACTGAGACAGCCATCTATGCAAGCTGGTAGGGCTGAAGAGCCCAATAGCCCCCTCCAGTTTTCCCAGCTAGAAAGCAGTGGCCATTGGAGTTTCCTGCGCTGGGGCTGTGTCCACAGAGAACTTTCAACCAGAAGGCACGATCCCGGTTCCTTGGGGATAAAGTTGGTCTGCCCTATTTTCCAAGGAAAGCGAAGAACATCTATTCCACAAGCCCTACTGTGTGCCAAGCCCAGGAAGGGGTGACCTCTTTGTCATCCAAGAATCCCACAGGTGCTGGAGGGAACAGGGTTTGTCTGCCAGACAGCCCTTCCCTTCTGCTTCTGATAATGCCACAGCCTTCCTCTAGGTGAACTAGAGCCTGCGCTTTGGAATCAGAATGGGTTCAAATCCCACCACTCACCAGCTGTGTGCCTCTCTGCCTCAGTTGCCTCCCTGTAGAATGGGACCCTGGTTGTGAGCATTAAATGAATTTGTGCATTCAACATGCTGAGAACAGCACTGGCACATGGTAGGTGACGCGTTAGCTATGACTGATTGCCCTGACCCCAGTCCAAGTGGTTCTGGTGAGGCTGCTCATCAGGACCCCGCTCCCAACCACAGGGGCAGACATGTAACCTAGATCAGCCAGTTAGGATGGCTCATCTCCAACTGGCCACAGTGATTGGTCCAGGAATAGATAAGGCTAGCCAATCAGACTCTTTCCCTGGGATTTTATATTTGGCTGTTAGTGGAGAAGCTCTCTCTTTCTCTAGGGTGAAAAACTGGAAAGATGTAAGCCCAATGCTCCCTGCGGCCCTGCCCTCCTTTCTTCACTCACCACATCAAGGAAGCATGCCCACAGGAGGAAAAAGTGAGGCTACGAACCCAGAGACGAGCAGAGCCCAGAGAGGTGGAAAGGCAGACTGAGAAACCAAGAATAAATGACTGATAGAGGATAACCCCGCTATTTCCATCTCTGAAGCCAGCTGCACCCAGATCTTCTCTTTGACCCAAGACATTTCCTTTCACTGTTAAAATCCGGAATCATCCAAGGTTTATTATCTTTATTGTACATTTCAGAAAACTGAGGCTCAGGGAGGTGGAGTGATCGGCCCTTGGGGGCAGAGCTAGTAGGTGGTGGAGCCAAAGGCAGGTCGCCTGGCCGCAGAGTCCAAGGCGAGAGGGGAGGCAGGCAGCTCTACACCCTCTTTGTCTCCCTGGCCCTGCCCAGCCTGCACATTAGCCTTTGTTTGAATGGCCACCTGGAGGAGAAGGAGAAACTGGGTTTGAACTCCCGCTCTGGCGTTTTCTGGCTAAGTGAGCTATGAGCAACTCACTTCCCTTCTCTGAGCCCAGTTTCCTCATCTGTAACATGGGGATACTATTCCTTATTTCGCTATGCTGGCATAAAGTAAAATGTGCTATTGGAAGCACCCAGCACATAATTAGCACCTGGTAAATGTGCATTTTTCCATTCCCCAAAACAGCAGCATCATCTCCAGGAAGCCAAAATGCCTGGCTTGCAGGGCTCCCGATGGGGCCTCAAAGCAGCAGTGGGAGCCCCCCTTCAGAGATGGGAGACAGGCTCAGAGTGGTTCAGCAATATACCCAAGGTCACACAGCTTGTTAATGGGACCTCTCCCAATTCTCTCAAGCCGCCTGAGTCCCTGCCGCGTGGTTGTCCTCAGTCAGGGCCTGGGAAGTGGGTTGGGGGTGAGGAGGGCAAAATGGGGATAGAGTAAGCAGTTTGGACTGAGGGGGCCTGAGCCCGCTGCTCCGTCCTCCCCACCCTCAAGCCCAGGCTAGACTCCGAGTCCTGGGTTAAGGACACCCCCTGCTGACCACATAGGGAACTCCATCCCGGGCACCTGATAAATCCCGGAGAAGGCACCATCACACGGGCAGGGCAGGAGCCTAGGGCTCAGACTCCCTGCTACTTAGGGCAGCGACTGCACCTGTCTGAACCTCGGCCTTCTTGTCTGCCAAATAGGGATAATAATATGATAAATGAAATAATGCTGCAAAGTGCCTGGCACAATGCTCAGACACCACTCCACCTCCAACAGGATGCCATTTTTTTGAGGCAGGATCTCACTCCATTGCTCAGGCTGGAGGGCAGTGACATGATCACAGATCACCGCAGCCTCCAATTCCTGGGCTCAAGCATCCTCCCACCTCAGTGTCCCCAATAGCTGGGACTACAGGCGTGCACCACCACACCCAGTTAACCTTTGTTTGCTTGTTGTCTGTTTGTTTTTGTAGAGACGGGGTCTCACAATGCTACGACGGCTGTTACCAAACTCCTGAGCTTAAGTGATCCTCTTGCCTCAGCCTCCCAAATTGCTGGGATTATGGGCATGAGCCACTGCACCTGGCCATCTGTTATTTTTTTCTAAGACAGAAAATAACAAGTGTTAGTGAGAAAGTGGAGAAATTGGAACCCTTGTACATTGCTGGCAGGACTGTAAAATGGTAGAGCCACCGTGGGAGTACAATATGGCAGTCCTTCAAAATTAAACATAGAGTTATCATATGACCCAGGAATTCTACTTCCGTGTATGTACCCAAGAGAGCTGAAACAGGAACTTGAACAGATATTTGTTCAGCCCAATGTTCATAGCAGCATTATTCACGATAGTCAAAAGGTGGAAGCAACCCACGCGTCCATCCATGGATGAACAGATACACAAAATGCGATAAAGGCACCCAACGGTATATTATTCAGGCTTACAAATGAAGGAAATTCTGACACATGCTACAACGTGGGTGAACCTTGAGGACAGTATGCTGAGTGAAATAAGCCAGACTCCAAAGGACAGATATTATATAATCCTACCTATATGAGATACCTGCAGTAGTCAAATTCATAGGGACAGAAGGTAGAATGTTGGTTGCCAGAGGCGGAGAGGAGGAAAGAAATGCGAGTCCTTGTTTGATGGGTACAGGGTTTGGGCTTGGGAAGACGACAAAGTTCTGGAGATGGACTGGTGATGGTCACACAACAGTGTGAGCGTACCGAATGCCACCGAATCGTACACCCAAAATGGTCATGATAGATTTTTATGTGTATATGCTGCAGTTTCAACATCCGTCCTCTCTAAAACTCATGTTGAAGTTTTAATCTCCAATGCAGCAGTACTGAGAGGTGGTCTTCTTTTTATTTATTTATTTTTTTCTTTTGTGATGGAGTCTTGCTCTGTCACCCAGGCTGGAGTGGAGTGGAGTACAGTGGCACAATCTCAGCTCAGTGTAATCTCCACCTCCCGGATTCAAGCTCAGGGAGGTGGAGATTACACTGAGCCGAGATATTCTCCTGCCTCAGCCTCCCAAGTAGCTGGGATTACAGGCCTGTGCCACCCGGCTAATTTTTGTATTTCTGGCAGAGGCAGGGTTTCTCCATGTTGGCCAGGCTGGTCTCAAGCTCCTGACCTCAGGCGATCCACCCACCTTGGTCTCCCAAAGTGTTGGGATTACGTGCATAAGCCACCATGCCGGGTCTGAGACGGGGTCCTTTAAGAGGTGATTGGGTTATGAGAGCTTTGCCCTCATGAATGGTTTAATGGATTCATGGATTAATGTGTTAATGGTTAAAACTGATTATCATGGGAAGGGACTGGCAGCTTTATAAGTAAAGGAAGAGAGAGCCCGGCCAGCACCTCAGCCCCCTTGCCATGTGATGTCCTATGCGGCTTCCGGACTCTGCAGAGTGTCCCCAGCAGCAAGGGGGCCCTCACCAGATGTGGCACCTCAACCTTGGATGTCACAGCCTCCAGAGCGGTATAAAATAAATTCCTTGTCTTTGCAAATTACTCCGTTTTAGGTGTTGTTACAAGCAACAGAGAACAAATATGTTACCACAATTTCTAAAATAAGGACAAATAAAAGAGCATTTGAGCTAACACCTAAAGGATGGACATTCCTCCCAAGAAGAAGGTATTCTGGGCAGAGGGAACAGTGTGAGTCTAGCCTGGCTGGCCGGAGGCCCTAGGGTGTCCCAGGAAGGGGCAGGCGCTGAGGCCAGAGAGGTTGGGAGCGGCCCAGCCACGAGGCTGCCTGAGACTCAGTCTCCCCACCCACAATGTGGGGATGCTGCCGCTCACTTCACAGAGGCAAGGTACCACATCAGCTCAGCAGATGGGGATCTGTAAAACAGGAGGAAAAAATCCCAGCCAGGGCCTTAGTTTCTCTAAGGTACATATGTTGCTGGCAGGTTTACATTTGGGGGCCATAAAACCTCCCAGAAATACAGCAACCCCACCTCCACCCATCCCCCCAAAAAAGAAAGAAAATTGCTTTCCCTGCAGCCAGGGCGGGTCACGCCCGACCCAGCCCAACAGAGACTTGGCCACCAGGGCCCGGATGGAGCAATGTTCCTGACTAGCCACCAGAGGGCGCACTGTACCCGCCAACCCAGCGTGTCTTCCCCCTCTGGACAGAGAGGACAGGCAGGAAGGGTGACTATCCTGGGACACGTTCCTGGGCCGGGGGCTCCAAGGTTATGTTGAAAGCTGTCCCTGAGCCATGAAAGACATCCTGAGCCATGGATTCACAGCCACGGAGACGTCCGAGTTGAAAGGGGTTTAGGATGGGGACCCTTTTGCAGAGCTGAGGCCCGGAGAGCAGAAGCCAGCTGTCTAGCGTCGCACCACGGGGAAGGGCAGGGCAGGGACTGGAACCCCAGAGACCCACATCCCTCGGCACTCCGCACCTGCTCCTGCTCTCCGGGCCCCGGGCAGCTCGGCCCAGGTGGAGACCAGGGGCCAAAGCAAAATGCAACTGTGGAGAGGGCTCCAGCATCCCTGCCATCCCCTGCTCTCCCAAGATGCGGAGCCACAGAGAAACTGAGGCACGGAGAGACGAAGAGGCAGAGGTTGTCTACATCCTTCCTGAGGAGGTCAGGGCTCCAGGTGGGTCCCAGGGAGTCCCTCTCCTCCGCTCAGAGCCATATTTGGGGACAGCCGCTGTGACCAGCCAAGCAGGCCAGGTCACTGTGCCTGAAGGCTCAAAGCCCAGCAGGACAGCAGTTCAAAGGGCATCGGGGTCAGCCCACGATGGACCCCTGGAAGGTGGACTATGTGATGGGTCCCCGGGGCCTCCCTGGAGGAAGTGGGAACCTGAGCAGGTGTCCGGGGTCTCCCAGGCTTCCGCAGGGCCTCCCTCCCCTCCACCACCTCCTTCTTCAAATCGCAGCTGGAAAAGGCACCTCCCTTCTTGGGTACAAGAACCTTCACAGGGGCCTTGACCTTCTATGACTCTACCCCCACGGAAATCAGCAGGAACAGACAGAGATGGCCCCTGAAGCACTTTGGCGCATAATGTCATTTAATCCTCAGACTGACCCCACGGCAGATAATACGATTAGTTCATCCCATTTTGCAGCTGAGAAACCTGAGGCCAGGACGAAGAAGGCAAGTTGCTTGGCAGCTCACTCCAGAAACGCCGCGTGCCAGGCAGCGGCCATGGCTCAGCCGCTGCAGCCCCTGAGCGCTCTGTCTCCCTCAGGCAGGTAGGGTGAGGGTCCCGAGGCACAGAGAACAAACTATCCTGTTGCTCAACCTCTTCTGGCTTCTTGTCACCTTCCAGGTGGGTGGCAAAGGCACTTTAAGGAAGTCCTTCAACTCCGCAGCTGGGGGGTGGAGCCTCTACAGGGGGCTGGAATCACTCGAAGGACATGGTTCCCCACCCCCGACACCTTACCCAGCTGCCCTCCATTGCCTTACTCAGCGATTGAGGCTGGAAGGCTCATGGCTCATTTTCCTAACTACCTTCCAGCCACGGGTAGCCAGGGCCGTGTTCTGGCCAAGGAGATCTCGGGGGGAGTCTATGAGGAAGGGCTTCACTTCCCAATTTTTATTTATTTATTTATTTGTATGTTTGTTTTTGAAATGGAGTCTCACTCTGTCACCCAGGCTGGAGATCAATGGTGGAATCTCAGCTCACTGCAACCTCTGCCTCCCAGGTTCAAGCGATTTCCTACCTCAGCCTCCCACATAGCTGGGACTACAGGCATCTGCCACCACGCCCGGCTAATTTTTGTATTTTTAGTAGAGACGGAGTTTCACCATGTTGGCCAGGCTGATCTCGAACTCCTGACCTCAAGTGATCCGCCCGCCTCAGCCTCCCAAATCGCTGGGATTACAGGCACCAGCCACCACGCCCCGGCCACTTCCCAAACTTTAAAAAAGCCTCCCAAGACCTTTGGATTTTCCAGTGCCTCTCTGCCTGGAATGAAACGTGAGTGCTGGAGGCACAGCAGGCGCTTTGGAACTACGAGGGCAAACACAAGTTAGGGGCAGCAGAGTTGCGAGAGCATGCACTGTGACAGTGCTGCTGATCTGTGCGCCAGCCCCAGAGTTCCCATTATTGGGGAAGGAGAGACCTCTCCTTCTCTTAACACGGGGACCACTGCCTACTCAAGGTCGAGTTCCATCTGACCCAGAGCAACCCTGAGTAGAGGTTAAGAATGTAGGTGTTTTTTTGTTGTTGTTGTTTTTTTTTTTTTTTTTTGAGACAGAGTCTCGCTCTGTCTCCCAGGCTGAAGTGTAGTGGTGCAATCTCCGCAGCCTCTGCCTCCCAGGTTCAAGTGATTCTTCTGCCTCAGCTTCCCAAGTAGCTGGGATTACAGGTGCTCACTATGTCCAGCTAATTTTTGTATTTTTAATAGAGACAAGGTTTCACCATGTTGGCCAGGCTGGTCACAAACTCCTGACCTCAGGCGATCTGCCCACCTCGGCCTCCCAAAATGCTGAGATTACAGGCATGAGCCACCACGCCAGCCAAGTAGCCTTAGAATCTTGGCTGATGAACGAGTAGTTGTATGGCCTTGAGCGAGGGGTTTTGTGGTCGAGGAGCCTCCGTTTTCTCTTCTGGAACAGGCCCACGTGCTCCCTGCACAGGGCTGTCGGAGGGTCAAATAAGACACCGAGTGCCCGAGCCCAGGATGGAGCGCACGTGTGCGAAGGTTGGGGGTTAGGGAAGGAGAATGGGGCTGTAGGGAGGAGAGAGGGAGAGGCCCTGCCCTGGCTCCTCCCCCGCAGGAAAGGCTGTTTGGGAATGAGGTCTGAACGGGGGAAATGGAGCAGCTCCTCCTGGCAGATCAGCAGCTCCCTGAGTCCCCAGACCCTGAGTCCCCTCCCCTTTCATGAAGTGCAAACTCAGCCAACTCAGTTACCTGCCCAGCCAGCAAGGGGGCTGCTGCACACCCTGGGGACGTGGGAAGGGACCCCGCACCCTCCAGCCTTCCAAGCCTCTCCTCTGCCACCTACCCAGGGTCAGGCGTTCCCTATTAGGGATTCACTCCTGATCTGAAGGCTTGCAGGAGCACCCTGGGTGATTAGGGCTGTCACCCTGCTGAAAGACTGTGGCTCTAGGGGGTGCTCAGAGGCCCCTGCTGAGGTGTGAGTGTCTTGGAACACGTCACCCCCCTGAATGGTGGTCAGCGCTGGCCCTGGGAGCAGAGAAAGGGAAGAAAAGGAACTAGCACGTCAGGGATGTGTCTGCAGCAGACAGAGGCACGTCCCAGCACATCGGGCCGGCACAGCAAGCCTGCAGGAAGGGGTGACTGGCCTCGAGACAAGAAAAATCACCCTTAGGAGAGGTAAGGAACCTGCCCAGAGTCACACAAGTAACAGCACAGAGCTGAAATTCAAACCTGAGCCTCTTCCACGCCGAGGCCCAGCCCTGTGACGTGGACAACTCCCTCCCCTCCCAAGGCCTTCTGTAAAATGTGGCGGTTAAAGACGTGAGCTTGGCCAGGTGCGGTGGTTCACGCCTATAATCCCAGCACTTTGGGAGGCCGAGGTGGGTGGACCGTTTGAGGTCAGGAGTTCGAGACCAGCCTGGCCAACATGGTGAAACCCTGTCTCTACTAAGATACAAAAATTAGCCGGTGCAGTATTGGCACTGAGGCAGAAGAATCACTTGAGTCTGGGAGGGAGAGGTTTCGGGGAGTCTGGGTGACAGAGCTAGAACCTGCCTCAAAAAAAAGAAAGAAAGAAAAGATGAATTTGGACCCCGCAGAATGGCTCCTGCAAAGAAGGGTGGCAAGAAGAAAAAGGGCCGTCTGCCATCACCGCGGTGGTGACCTGAGAATGCAACCGCGTTTGGGGGTGCCGGGGAGGCACCGCTCCCCCGAGAGAATGTTGTAGGTTCCTGGTCTCTCACCCTGTTAAGAATGAGAGAGGGGACCACGGCAGGTGAACAGTAAGCTCGTACAGTAAATACCGGACCCAAGAAGCGTTGCAGAAAAGTTATTCATTTAGGTGAAGAAAGAGAAAAAAAGGAGGAGAAGGGCAAACACTTCCACAGAGTGTGGAAGGGAACTCCAGAGGGGACATCTAGGAGAGAAAGACGGCTTCCACCAGGGTGGAAGGGGATCCAAATATGGAGTCCGAAGGGGTGTGGAAGAAGGGGACTTAACCTGGGAGGAACCCCCACCGTCTCCTAGACCTCTGGCCAATGAAAGGAGTTCCTTAGAACTTCCACCGGAGTGACTGACTTTTTGATTCTTCCCTCGCCTGCGAAATTCAAACATAAACCGTTTAATCTCCCGGATGGGGAGGGATGGGAGGCGGGCATGGCGCTGGGAAATTCTTGCTCTTAAAACTACACCCCCTTGTGGACCCGGAAACAGAACACATTCCCTCAGGAGCACACCATCAACATTCGCATCCATGGAGTGGGCTTCCAGAAGCGTGCCCCTCGGGCACTCAGAGAGAGCTGGAAATTTGCCATGAAGGAGATGAGAGCTCCAGATGTGCGCACTGATACCAGGCTCAACAAAACTGTCCGGGCCAAAGGAATAAGGAGTGTCCCATACCGAATCCGTGTGCGGTGGTCCAGAAAACGTACTGAGGATGAAGATTCACCAAATAAGCTCTATACTTAGGTTACCTATGTACCTGTTACCACTTTCAAAAATCTACAGTCAATGTGGATGAGAACCCATCGCTGACCGTCAAATACATCAAATAAAGTTATAAAATTGCCGGGAAAAAAACATAAGCTTCCATGCCCCTCCCCCCACCAAGTCAGCTACTATGGGTGCCCTGCCGGGAGCTTAGGAGAGTGGGCTCTGGAGCGGGTCTGCCAGGGCACCCAGCTCACGCCTTGCATGAGAATTTGGTGCGCTGGTCACCTGTCTCCCTTCTCGGGGCTGCTGCACCTGCCGTGGCGGCTCCCCGTGAGAGCTGCGCTGTTGTAGCAGGCTCCTTGGAGGGCGGGGGCAGGAAGGGACTAGGGGGAGCAGGGAGAGCCCAGCGAGGAGGTGGAGGAAGGAAGATCGGTGACATCATAGATGCAGGTCTGTGAGCACCAGGGCTCCTGTTCTGTGGCCCTCGGATGGTCCCACGAATCTGTGGGCAGATAAATCCCAGCTCGCCACTTCCTGGCCTCTCAAAGAAGCCCTTTGTCTGGTGAGTATCAGAGGCTACTTCCGGCTCCACAAGGGCCTGATCAAATGGAGACAAAGGACCCACACACCGGCCTGAGAGGCCCCAGGGGATGCCCACCAGCCCCCAACTTCCGCAGCCCGGGTGGCCAAGGAAGGGGGGCCCCTGCAGCCCGGCTGAGATCAGAGGCCACGGGGACAGCCAGCCACGGCTACTGGGAAGTCAGTGGAGGGCCCGAGATAAGGGAGTGGCAGGAAGGGAGTCAGCAGGGACCGGAATCAAAGACTCCAGAGAGCCCCTTTCAGGAGCCAGAGGGCATTTTTTAAAAATAAATAAACAGAGCGCTGGAAGCCTTCTGTAGACGTCCATCAGCCTCAGGCCGACTCAACTCCAGGCTGCCCCCAGCCCACAAGGCCCTGGGCTGCTCACCTTCAAGCAGCCTTGTGCGGGTTCTCCAAACGCAGGCAGCCCTGCTCACGGTTGGGGACGTCGCCCCCCACCATTCGCTCTGCCAGTGGAACTTTCCACCAACCGTCCACGTCCCAGCTCCCTCTTTTCTTTAGGGTTTTGTTCTAGAGATGCTCCCTGACCCCTGATCCCTCTGCCGCATTCTCCAATCTCCACCCTTCCCTCTCCCTCTGGAGCCTGCTTGGACTGGGCTCTCATCCTTACGTCTCTTCTCAAGGTTACCCATGGCCTGCCTCTGGCTGGACCCAACTGTCAAATCCCCTGGGTGGAGGCCGCGGCAGCAGCCCCTGACACGGGGCGGCTCGGTCTCCCCTCTGTCCTCAGCAGCTTCTCTCTGGCTTTCCTCCTCCTTCCCGGATCCTCTGCTGGCACCCCCTGGCCTCCCTGACCTCCTGGGAGGCCCTGATCCTGTACTTCACCCTCATTCCCTCCTTAGATGATCCATGAAGTCTCTGGCTCCCACCACCTCTGTCTCCCTGACCCACCCCTCCAGCCCCAGCCTCTCCCCAGAGCATGAACTCCTGTGTCCTGGCTCAGTTCCAGGAGTCCACACAGCTGAGTGACGGCATCTCATAGCCCACGTGCCCAAACCCAGCCCCGGCAGGCGGCCCCTGCCCCAGACCTGCTTTCACGGCACCCCCAGCTCTGTGGGTGCTGACGCCCCCTCGCTCATCCTCCACCCTGTCTCTCCGACACCCCACGCCTGCAGGCCAGGATCCCACCCCTTCCATGGCTCCTGTTGCTACCAGCCTCAACCTCCCAACTTCTACCCTTGTCCCCCTCAAAATGCTCCCGTCCTGTCCTCCCCAGTAACCTCCAGCTCAGGGTAAAAGGCCAGCAAGTGTGCAGCTGCCCCCAGCCCTCTGCTGTGACCTCTAGAATCTCCTCCCTGCCCCCCACCCCTCACTCCAGCCACGGGGCTCCCCTCACCAGTTCTCAAAGATTCCAAGCTGCTCCCAGCTCAGGGCCTGTGCGTTCGTGTTACCCCTGCAAGCCTCACTCCCTCACGTCAAAATATCACTGGATCAGGGAACCCCAAAACAGCGCCCCACAGGACTCCCTACCTCCTCCCCCAGATTACTTTCCTTCGTCTCATGCATCCCCAGCTGCTGGCCTCCCACAAGCAGGCAGCTCCCTGAGGAGGAGGACTGCACCTTTTTTTGTTCAGTGCCAGCACAGAGGTCATGCCTGGCGCACAGGAGGGGCTCCAGAAACACTGGCTGAGTCTGAGGATGAATGAGCCGAGCTGAGTGTTGAAGGCTATGTGAGCCTGTCAGGCGGGTGGTGGGAAGGGATGTTCCAGGCAGAGGGAACAGCATGAACAAGGCCGAGGCACAAAAGGACACAGCATGTCCGAGGAGGCAGAGGGTGGTGCTGTGCGGAGCAGAAGGAGGAGGGTCCAGGCCTGGGGAGTTTAGGGCTGCGGAGTCAGGCAGGGAGCCTGGTCAGAAGGGAATGTGTTTGCTCTTCCTTTCATTCATTTATTCATTGAATATTTATTTGCTTGTTTGTTTGGTTTGTTTGTTTGAGACAGAGTCTCACCCTGTCACCCAGGCAGGAGTACAATGGCGCAATCTCAGCTCACTGCAACCTCCACCTGCCAGGTTCAAGCAATTCTCTGCCTCAGCCTCCCGTGTAACTGGGACTACAGGCACCTGCCACCACGTCTGACTAATTTTTTGTGTCTTTAGTATAGACCAGGTTTCACCATACTGGCCAGGTTGGTCTCGAACTCTTGACCTCGTGATCTGCCCACCTCAGCCTCCCAAAGTGCTGGGATTACAGGCATGAGCCACTGTGCCCAGCGTCATTGAATATTCATTAAGCCCTATGAGAAGTCTTGCTCTCCCCATCTAAAGGGATAAGACTTGACCTTGAAGGTACTTGGGAGCCATTGAGAGACACAGCAGGGGCAGCACACCTCACTGCTGGTCACAGGATGGAATCCCACTATGCCCCCAGATCCTCCCCTACCCCCAGGGGTGCCTGCTAAGCCACAGCTTCCATTCCAAGGCAGCATTGTGGAGTTCTGGGGAGATAATGCCCAGCGAGGTTTCTCCTGGCAAGGCCGCAGAGTGACTGAGCCTCCACGATAGCCAGCCTGTCCACCTGCGACCCCCTCAATGTGTGAGTCACGTGGCCCGGATGGGGGCTGTGAACCTCCTGAGCGGGAAGAACCTCAGAGAATCCAACCCTTCGTTTTCCAGACGGGGCTACTGAGGCCCATGAAAGACAAAGGACTTATTCAAGTTCCCACCATGTCTCAGACAGAACCCATGTTTGCAAATGACAAGCACCTGATTCAGACTGACTTTTTGGAAAGGAGGAGGGATTCGGCTCACATGACCAGGATGTTGAAGAGTGAGCTTCAGGTGCAGTTGGATCCAGGCTTTCCTTGGGATACATGCTTCCCCTTTGACAAACACTTACCATGGGTCTGCAGGACTCTCAGTGGCCATGCCTGGGGATAATGTGTCTACTCCTGGAGTGGGGGTGAGGCGGCAGGGGGAGTGTCAGCCCCATGTGGCACCCTGGGACTGAGAAGAGGGTGGGATCCTAAAGGAAAATTGGAGTGCTGGTCCAAGAACAGGGATAACAAAAGCTGATGTCCGCACACGCAGAAGCTGAGGGATAGAACCCAGACCAGAGCTTCACCGCCCAACTCCAAACCCAGCACCCATCCTGCTTCCCCTGCCTGTGGCTCCAGCCTCCACGCTGGTGACTAGTTCATCTTCCTGAGTGAGTCTGGGGAAGCAGGATGGGTGCTGGGTTTGGAGTTGGGCAGTGAAGATCTGGTCTGGGTGAGAAGGCAGTGAGCCCCTTGGAAGAAAGTCATCAATCTCCTAACTCCCAACTCACTTTCCCACGTCAGCATTTTGCTGAGGGAAACATCTGTCACTTCTTCAAGATGAATAACACACCAACACCATTATTAATGTGTTCTTAAGTGGTGTTTAGAATCCACTTCATTATAACTAAAATGACATACATCTTTGCTGACTTGTTCGGACCCCAGAGGCCTGGCATTGCGTGGCTGCTGCCCAAACTGGGTGGCCCCTGAGTATCACCCCCCAAAGCAAGTAGCACAGGGCCAGGCTCACAGCATCCTGACTAACAGCAAGAGAATACAGCTCCCCAGCCCAGAGCCAGCGAGAGAAACCTGATACCAGTGAGGGCCAGTGACTTGAGTAACACCGGCTACTGCTGGCGGGTGTGTCGGAGTCATTATTTTGGAAAGTCATCCAGCAGAGTACTTTTACTGCCTAAAAGGGTACACGCTCCTCCCACCTCTGGAAAGACCTCTTAGAGATGTAACTGGAGATGTGAGAAAAGCTTTGAGTGCCAAAGATGTTCATCAGGGCGTTGTTTATAACACCGAGAAGTTGAAACTTACCCAAGTATCCAACCAGGCTATGTCCAACCATAACCTGAAGTGGTTATGCAAACTCAGGCAGGCCCACCCTGTGGGATGTTCTGTGTCTATTCAAAAATGTGGACTTCAAAAATTATTGTCTTAAGATTATTTGATGGGGAAAAGTTAAGGCTTATGAAAGCCCATGTCAAAAGAAAGATTTTTAGCATCAGAGGAATGTCCCAGAGTTCCAGGGCCAAAAGCACCACGGAGATACACAAAGCCCAGCAGGTCCTCAGCAGTATGTGTCTCCGCAACCCCAAATGCCCCCTGCTTCTCTCTGGCTGCAGAGTTCTCTCTCTCTGCGGCCCAGCCCCGCTGCTCTATCCCCGGAGCCTACCCACTGCTCCAGCTCAACCTCACAGCTGTTTCATGTCATCTCCTCCTGTTGAAAGAAAATGAGAGGAGGAGGAAGGAAGAAAAAGAAGGAGGGAGAGAGAAAAAGAGGAAAGGAATGAGGAAGAGAAAGGGGAAGAGGAAGAAAGGGAGGAGAGGAGGAAGAGAGGGAGGGGAGGAGGAGGAGAGGGAGGGGAGGAGGAGGAGAGGGAGGGGAGGAGGA
>NW_022437002.1:2847544-2899857 GCF_009761245.1 Sapajus apella
AGGAGGAGGAGAGGGAGGGGAGGAGGAGGAGAGGGAGGGGAGGAGGAAGAGAGGGTGGGCAGGGAGAAAAGACAAAGAAAGAATTTCTAGAAGGGACAAGTGAATTAGCTCAGCTTTGATCGAGTGACCACCCCCCAGTCCTATCAGCTGTGCTGGCCCAGGAGTGCTTCCCATAGCACAGCAGGCTCCCAGTATTTTGGGGTGGGGTAAGGCAGGATGAAATGACTGATGTCCCAAATCCTAGTACATAATTGCTGGGTGTATTAGGTATCTCTTGCTGCATAACAAATTAATCCCATGCTCAGTGGTTTAAAACAGCACTCATTATGTCACAAAGGAATTGAGAAGTTTTTCTGGGTGGCTGTGACTGAGGGCCTCTCCGGAGGCTGCAGTCAACACGTCAGCCTCCATCTTCCATCTTCCAAAGGCTCAACTGGGTGGGGGACTCTGCCTTCAAGCTCCCCACAGGGCTGCGGGCAGCAGGCTTTGGTTTCTTGTTGGCTGTTGGGGAGAAGCCTAACTTTCTCACCACACAGGCCTGTCGGTAAGGCTGCTCGGCACAGGACAGGGGCCCTGCAGAGCAAATGGCCTAAGAGAGAAAACTAGCAACACAGAAGCTGCGGCGTCTCTCATAGCCCAGTCTCGGAAGTGACACCCCATCAGTGCTTCCACATTTTATCCGTCACACAGATGCACCCTGGGACAGTGCTGGAGGGGATGACACAGGGGCACAAATCCCAGGAGAAGGGACCATTGTAAGGCACATTAGAGGCTGGCTAACATACATGGAAAATACTCGTTCCACAAAACCGGTTTCAAAAGTGGATATGCTCTACCCTTTTTTTTTTTTTTTTTGAGACAGAGTCTTCCTCTGTCACCCAGGCTGGAGTGCAGTGGCACTATCGTGGCTCACTGCAACCTCTGCCTTCTGGGTTCAAGCGATTCTCCTGCCTCAGCCTCCCAAGTAGCTGGGATTATAGGTGCACACCACCACGCCCAGCTAATTTTTGTTTGTTTGTTTGTTTTTGTTTTTGTTTCTGTTTTTGTTTTGAGACAGAGTTTTGCTCTTGTTACCCAGGCTGGAGCGCAATGGCGCAATCTCGGCTCACCGCAACCTCTGCCTCCTGGGCTCAGGCAATTCTCCTGCCTCAGCCTCCTGAGTAGCTGGGATTACAGGCACGTGCCACCATGCCCAGCTAATTTTTTGTATTTTTAGTAGAGACGGGGTTTCACCATGTTGGCCAGGATGGTCTCAATCTCCTGACCTCGTGATCCACCTGCCTCAGCCTCCCAAAGTGCTGGGATTACAGGCTTGAGCCACCGCGCCCGGCCCCAGCTAATTTTTATATTTTTAGTAGAGACCGGATTTTACCAAGTTGGCCACGATGATCTTAAACTCCCGACCTCAGGTGATCTGCGCACCTCAGCCTCCCAAAGTGCTCAGAGTACAAGTATGAGCCACCGTGCCCAGCCTACCTATTTTTAAATAAAAGAATCAAGTAGAGCAAACATAGTCTCAAAGAAAGCCTTCCTTTTAAAAGAAATTGCCTTTGATTCCTTCTGCTTGGTCATGGAGGACCTACCCGGGCCAGATCTGAGATCTGCGTGCATGCAGTATGCAGGCTGGGTGACACTCACCATCCAGCTCCCATGTGCAACCATCTTCCTGGTCACAGGACGGCCACAGGGCAAAGGGCAGTTGCACCTCACCATGGCTGGGGCTCAGACACATGTATGACGTGTCTGGCTGACTTGGGGCAGGGGCCTAATGGAAACCAGGCAGAACTGCCAGGACCTGAGGAGGAAAGGCCCTGCAGGAGAAAGCAGAGGGTGGGTAGCAGGGGAGATTCAGTGGCAGGGGCCCAGGGTGGAGGGGTTCTTGGTTCTGGACACATCTTGACACCTGGTACCAGGACCCACTCCAGCAGTGACAACCCTGAGAGGGGAGGCTGAGTGTGGGCAGAGAGAGCTCCTTTGAAGATGGTCCATGCTGCCCTGCCAGGGGACCCACCCTCGAGGAGCCCATCCTGATTCTCCCCAGCAAGCAGTGAGCCCCCGAAGTGGCAGAGGACTGAGAACATGGGGGCCCTGGTAGGCAGGACCTGGCTGGGCAGGGCCCTGTTGGAGACACTGGAGGCAGCAGCAGCAGTGGGAGGGGGGTTCGGGATTCACCACACACTTGAGAGGGGAGAGGGACACACCAGGAGCTGGAGTTCCCCCAGGAGGAGGTTGGGGTGGGGCCAGATTCATACCTGACCAGCGTCAGACATGAATGCTGACACTGGTAATGAGACTTTTATCACCTGATGATCCCTAGAACCACAGAAGCCAAAATACGCGGGCCCAGAGGAACCACGTTAGAAATCTAACCCAAACCCCACAAGCCTCACCAGCTGCTCAAGACTTGACCACTCCGAGCCATGGCGAGCTCACTACTCTGTAAGAAAATTCATCCTATCGTGGGGCAGTCCCCACAGATAGAAAGCTCTATCTGACATCTTAGACACAATCTGTCTCCCTGTGGGTGCCACTCAGCAGCCCTAGTTCTGCCTTCTGGTGCCTCATAATTTAAACCAGCACCCACCCCTCCTGCTCTCCCTCCCACTGTTCATCAGCTCCTCCCCACACATCACAGACCATCAGAAACCATTTGTGCTTCCACACTGCGGTGTGAGCTGTTCCGCATAGCACTACACACACGCTAGAACAGTGGAAATGAAAAAGATCGGCCATGCCATGTGCGGTGAGGATGGGGGGCAGCAGCAACTTTCACACACCCCAGTGGGAAGGCACAGCCACCCTGGAAAATGGTCTGCCCCACCCAGCCCTTCCACTGCTGAGGATTTACCCAAGAGAAACAGAAACATATGTCCGCAAAGGCAGGCACATGTGAACGTCCCTAGCCACTTGCTTAGAATAGTCAAAACCTGAAGACAACCCAAACGCGCATCCACAGGTGAATGGAAAAACAAATTGTGGTATATCCATGCAACAGAATACTACTCAGCAATGAAAAGGAGCACACAGCAACAGGGATAAATCTCAGTCAGGAAAGAGTTCACTGAATGAAGGAAGCTAGACAAAAGTCTCATACTCAGCCAGGCATGGTAGCTCATGCCAGTAATCCCAGCACTTCGGGAAGCCGAGGCAGGTGGATCACTTGAGGTTGGGAGTTCAAGACCAGCCTGACCAACAGGGAGAAACCCCGTCTCTACTAAAAAAATAAAATTAGCCAGGGGCCTGTTATCCCAGCTACTCGGGAGGCTGAGGCAGGAAAGTCGCTTGAACCCAGGAGGTGGAGGTTGCAGCGAGCCGAGATCACCCCATTGCACTCCAGCCTGGGCAACAAGAGTAAAACTCTGTCTCGACAAAAAAAAAAAAAAAGTCTAATACTCTGTGCTTTCAATTATAGAAACCCCTAGAAAAGGAAGAGCGATCTGAAGGGTGAGAAAACAAATCACTGCTGGGAAAGGGGGTGGAGAAATGGAGGAAGGGATGGGCAGCTAAAGGGAGTGAGAAGTGGAGAGAGATGGAGAGGTGAGGCGTACTGAGTGTGGGGCCCCTTCGCAGGCGCGAACATCTGTCAAAACTCACCAGGTGGCACACTTTAAATATGGCAAGTTGTACACATCAAATACATACACTATCTTTTCAGTTGTTTCCTAGAAACTCTAACGTGCCCTCCCTTAATTGAATGCTCTAACACCCTGGCACAGCTGAGGGCCTGGCTGCGCTTTCATAAGCTGTTTGTAATTAGCACGTGCAGGGGCCTGAGCGACCGGAACTAACGGAGCACCCTCTCTTTTCGCAGGTCTGCCTTATTCATGTTTGACTCTGGAAACTTTCTTCCAATGCTTTCCAGCAAGTTCATGGCAGAGCCAGGACGTACGCCCAGGTTTCCTGATTCCTGGGCCGGTTCTCCAGTCCCACAACGTGAGAAGAAATAGAAACTCGCGCTTGCAGAGTGCCTCATGGTTCTCCAAGCTGCTTGACATCTGTAATCTCATTTCCTGGATTAATCCTATTTAACACAGTCGAGTGTCATGGATGAGATGGGCTGGGAGCGCATACCGCTCGTTTATGTATGGCAGGCGTCTATTCTGATGGCTCCAGGCCCAGCCCAGCCCGATTGTTAAAATCTTGAATAACCCTCCTGGGTTAAGCATTCTGGGTTTGGGAGTCAGATAGATCTGGGCTGGAATCCAAGAACTACTATTTACTAATAGAAGACCCTGAGCAAACCGTTTAAGCCCTTTGAACCTCGGTTTTCTCTTCCATAAAATGGGGAGAGTGGCAATCAACTCCTCATATTGCTGCTGGGATGATTCAATGTGGTAACAGCAGCCAGTACGTGAGAGACCCTCCATGTCCGGTCATGAGCCCCATTACTACGATTCATCCTCATACTGCTCTATGAATTAGTCCGATTACTGTTTCTGTTTCACAGAGAGAGAAACCGAGGCCCAGAGAGGCAAAACGATCTGCCCAAAATTACTCCATAAATAAGTGGCGGAGCCAGGACTCGACCTCAAGTCTCCTGCCTGGCTGCAAAGCCAGCTCTCTCTGCGTGGCCCCACACTGCCTCCTGCTTGGGGCTGACAGTGCCCAGGGGGCCAGGGAAGGGAAGGCATGATCAAAGTGCCTTCAAATCCCGCCCAGCTGCAGCTAGAACTGAAGGAGGCCAAGGCCTGGGCAGGCCGATGCAGCCCAGACCAGGTCGGTCTCCTTTCTGGATCCTAGGCTCTGCCACTTTAAAAACCAGGACATGGCCAGGCATGGTGACTCACACCTGTAATCTCAGCACTTTGGGAGGCCTAGGCAGGTGGATGACCTGAGATCAGGAGTTCAAGACCAGCCTGACCAACATGGTGAAACTCCGTCTCTACTAAAAATACAAAATTAGCTGGGTGTGGTGGCACGCACCTATAATCCCAGCTACTCGGGAGGCTGAGGCAGGAGAGTCCCTTGAACCCAGAAGCCGGAGGTTGCAGTAAGCTGAGATCACACCACTGCATTCCAGCCTAGGCAAAAGAGTGAGACTCCTCAAAAAAGAAAAGAAAAAAAATACTCAAGGGGAACTCAAGTCCCGATGCCTGTGATAGAGGCTAGAGCAGTGGTCACCTTGCAGGGTATCAACTGGGAGGAGGCACAAGTGAGTCCCTGGACACAGGTGATAGTCACGCAGTTTTATACACACATAAAAATCCATCAGGATGTACAGCTAAGATTTGCACACCTACGCTGGGGGCAGTGGCTCACGCCTGTAATCCCAGCACTTTGGGAGGCTGAGGCAGTTGGATCACCTGAGGTCAGGAGTTCAAGAACAGCCTGACCAACATGGTGAAACCCCACCTCTACTAAAAAGTACAAAAATTAGCTGGGCGTGATGGTAGGCACCGTAATCCCAGCTACTCGGGAGGCTGAGGCAGGAGAATTGCTTGAACCAGGGAGGCGAAGTTTGCAGAGAGCTGAGATCGTGCCACTGCACTCCAGCCTGGGCGACAGAGCGAGACTCTGTCTCAAAAAAAAAAAAGATTTGCACACTTTACTGCATGATAATTAGACTTCAAAAACAAACAAACAAAAAACCTAAATCTTTCCCCACAGGTCCAGGCACACATAGGAGCACACAGGTGAACATACATGCACATTCATGCACCCTCCAGCAGTACCTGCTCAGACAACAGTGTCCCAAGACAGCTCCCTGCCCCTCGAGTGGACAGTGAAGGCCACCATGCAGATTCAGGCAATGTGCCTTCCTGTACCCAGGCACAGACGCCTGGGCACACTCACCCTCACGCACAGTGACCTTCGCAGAGCCACGCGCCCACTTGAGCCTAGACACACCTGGGGGATTTTCAGCCCTAGTATGAAGCAGGGTTTGCTGGAGAAATATGCAACCTGGACAGCAGCATGGCTGACACAGGGACTGGCCTGGGATTTCCAGAAGGAGGAGACGTTTCCTCCAGTCTGTGGCGGGGCTGCTGGAGGGGGCCATGCCTTGGTGCTGCTTCGGCAGGTTTCTCATCAGGCCAGCAGGTCCCCCCCGCAGCCTGGGGACCTGGAGAGAGGAGAACCCAGAATCCTGGCAGAATCAGGTCACCTGCCTTGGTCATCCCTCCTTCTGGACCAACTATGCTAGATCAACCTTGCGGTCAGCCAGTGAGTGCAGGAGTCCCAGGGGGCCAGGATGGGGAGCCCTGGAGGGTAGGAGGTCAAGTTCATTGCAGCAGTATGGGAAAATGGTTACATGGGTGAGCTTTGGAGCAGGAGAGCCCTGCTCAGCAAGGCTGCCCCAGCAATGCCGTTTACTAGCTGTGTGATCCTAGACACATTACTTAACCTCTCTGGGCCTCAGTTTGCCCACCTATCAAATGGAGATGACAACATTACCTGGTGGAGAAATATTACATGGTGAGTAAGGCAGTGGGGAGAGAGTTGAATGACGTCACACCCTGCCCCTGTGCACAGTAAGTACTTAACAGTGTGAGTCATTTTTATCAAAGGCCCAGGGACAAGAAGGGGCCTCTAGATACTGAGTATCTCGTGGATTGCAAAGTGACAGCCACGAGCCCAAATGCAGCCCACAAACGAGCTTTGTTTGGCCTACACAGTGTCTTTCTTTCTTTCTTTCTTTTTAAATTGTTGCCAACATTTAAAAATCAGATTTCATATTTAAAAATCCAAATTTTCTGCTTCTCTTGAAAACTTCAAAGATTTGGCAATAGGGCGTGCATTCCCGCCTGGCCATCATGAGCCAGAGCTGAGTGGCCGCTGCCCAGCTCCGTCCAGCCCTCCTGGTTCCAACCGCCCTCTCCCATTCCCTGCCTGACCCCAGGCACCGGAGTTTGCAAACCCCCCACCACAGCCTGGCCCCATGCCTTCATGATGCACATGCACAAATGCTGCTCTAGAGGGGGCCCTAGGGGTACAGCCTACCCCGGGGTCCCAGCAAGTCAGCACAGAGATGCCCGTGGGACTCAGATCACCTGATTTCCAGTCCTTCCTGAGCACTGGTTAAATGCCAAGGAGGAAACTGGCTGGGCCCTCAAAACTCCTGCATCTACAGCACTGCGAGGGAGTCAAGGTCATCACCGGGCATGGGACTTCCTTCCCTGGGTCTCGGTGTGTTCATCTGTAATACAGGATAATCATAGTCCTCTCTCACAAGGCGGTTGTGAGGATGGAATGAGTCGAAGGGAACAGAGGCCTTAGAGCAGCGCCCGGTCATGGCTTGATGAGGCCAGCATGGCTCTTGTTCTCGGTAACTCCTGGCTTACACGATGTGGTTCCTAACAACCCGCTGTGATGTCACTCTCCTTAGCCTCATCTGACAGGAATCTGAAGCCCAGTAAGACTCACATAGCCAAGGAGGGATGGAGCCAGGATTGTGGGTTTCAAGCCAGGGTCACCTGGCTCCAAATTCCCATGCACTAGAAGCCTCTCCACAGTCCACACATAAATCACATAAATACTGAGGGCCTATGTGCGAGTCACTGTTACAGGCACCAGAGACGTGGCTGGGAATGCAAGAGACAAGGTCCCCAGCCTGAAGAGGCTCACAGACTGAGAGAGGGCGTGAGGTAACAAACAGTCAGCAAGTCACTCAGGCTCTGGTGGCGGCAGGTGTAGGACAGTATTAGAAAGTGCCTCAATCTTCCCCAAATGTCCAGGCACACATGTGAGCACACAGGTGAACATACACGCACACTCATGCACCCTCCAGCAGCACCTGCTCCGACAACAGCGCCGCAGACAACAGGGGCCAGGCATGGTGGCTCATGCCTGTAATCTCAGCACTTTGGTAGACCCAGGTGGGAGGATCCCTTGAACCCAGGAATTCAAAGTTACGGTGAGCTATGATTGCACCACTGTACTCAGCCTGGGCAACAGAGCAAGATCCTGTCTCAAAAAAGAAAGGAAGGAAGGGAGGGAGGGAGGGAGGGAAGAAGGGAGGGTAGAGAAAGAAAAAGAAAGAAAGAGAAAGAAAAAAAAGGGAGGGAGGGAAAGAAAGAGAGAAGAAAGAAAGAAAGAAGGGAGGGAGGGAGGAAGGAAATAAAGAGAGAGAGAGAGAAGGGAGGAAGGGAGAGAGGGAGGGAGTGAGGGAGGCCTATAGCAGTCAGGGAGGCTGCTGCAGGGGGGTGACATTAGGCAGGCACCTGAGGGCTGAAGGAACCGGCCATGTAACGACAAACCCAGCAGCAGGAAGAGCCATGAAGAGCTGTGAAGGCTCCCGACTGGAATGAAGCCAGCGTTCTCCAGGCATGGAAGGAGGCCAGTGCAGCTGGACAGAGTGAGGAGGAAGGCCTGGGAGCAATAGTCAGAGAGCGAGATGGGACCCAACTACCAAGCACAGAGCACCCAGCTAAGAAATAACAATCCCTTCTGCTCTTCACCCTCAGTCCACGGTGTGCCTGCCAGGCGCACCCTGAGCACTCCACCTGCAACGCCTCATTTGCCCTCTCCGGGCATCTACACTGCATTGTCCCATTTGTCAGATGAGGGCACTGAGCCTTAGAGAGAGGCAGGCACCTGCCTAAGGCCCCATGCTGGGGAAGATGGGTGCAGGCTTGGAACTCCCTGCCCTCTAAGCCAGGCTAAGCCAGCCCCCCCCACCACCCCCCCACCATCAACCAGTCTTACAGGCTTTGATGTGATCCGTACTAGGACAAAGGGTCACTTTCCAGCCCAGGCAGGCCTCTTCCCGGTCTTACGGCCCCCATCCCTAGTAAACTGAGGCTCCCAGCTCATGGACATGGACATACACAGTGCCTATGCACACACACATGTGCACACACACACATGCACACACACACAGCAGCCCTGCCGGAGGACGAGACAGGAAACGGTGCTCTCACAGGGAATGAGCTTCCAGGCATCAGGGGGCTGTGGTCTCCCCAAGCTCCTCATCCCACCACGGCAGGACCCATCATCTAGGCCAGAAGCTTGAGCGCTGTCCTCAGCTTGCCTCTCTCCTACCCCCGCCCCACTTCTGACGGCCGATGAAGCCCACCCATTCTCAGCCCATCCTAGCTTTGGCACCCATGGCTATCTTCTGTGGGGGCTCTAAAGGCAAGGGTCTTTCCTGCTTTCATGTCCCCTCACCTGTCACCACCTTTGCTGGCAAACCAAGGGCCAGGCGACAGTGGCAGCCGCTGGGGACTTAGGAGTGGAGAAAGGAAAGGCTTTAAAGGAAGATCAGGGCAGTAGAGGGGTGATGTCACCAGCCCACGACACCTATGATTGATGCCAACATCACCCTTTAAGGCACACACACACACACACACACACTTACACACGCTTACACTCACAACACGCAAACACACACACACACGTTCACACACACAGACACAGTCTTACACTCAAACACACTCAAATACACACACATTCACACACATTCACACACACTCTCTCACACACACTCACACACACTCTCTCTCTCTCTCTCTCACACACACACACACACACACACACACACACACACACACACACATCTTGAGGTCCTATTCCATGGCTATCAGGTTGCAGTGCCGCTGCTCCAAGACAAAACAGGAAATCCCATGACTGATCCAGTCAGATGGGGCAAGGGGCTGAGAATCTGAAACCCCCTCTGCTCTCCGCAGTCACCCTCCATCCCCCATCCCACCTCCAGCAGGCTGGAGCTCAGCGGCAAGAACCCTCCCTGGGCACCTCCCTACCCCAGGCACTGACAGCCCAGCCTCCGTTGGATTCAGGGGCCCGAATTCCTGTCCAGAGCAAGCTCCCTGCTCCACACAGGGCCTCACGTCTCCATCCTGAAGTCAGGGGTGGATGATTTCTGAGGGTCTTTCCAGTTTAGATACTCCACCTTTTTTGGACATTTGCCTCCCACAGACGCGGGGGCTGGGAGTCCCCAAAGTAGAAGGTGCAGTCGGCAGGAAGGCCAGCAGAGGGCACCCGCGCTTCGTCTGCAGGAGATCGGCGCCCTGAGGCAGGCGACGGGGCTGGGCAGAGCGCTGGCAACACTGGGGCTCTGCTTTACCCCTAGCCCACGCAGATTTTCATAGCGCTCCGCGCAGTTCCACGGGCAGGCCTCTGTGCCTTCGCTCATGCAGCGCCCCAGCCGGCCTGCAAAACCGAGCGGGATGTCAGCCCGGGGAGGCCTCTCCTGACCCCTCTCCTCGGCCGCCTCTGGGTCCACAGTGCCCGCGGCAGCTCTGACTCCTGCAGGCACCCACCGCGGGTGGATGGAGGGACGGAGGACAGCCAGCTACAAGCAGCTACGTGGCCGTTCTCCAGAAACAAATAATTTGACGTGGAAAACTGCTGGGGAGGAAAATCATTTTTTAAAAAATAAAACACTCGCTGAGGTCTAAGGGCTGACACCACGATGTTACTTAATCCCAACCAAACTCCTTGTTGGGATGGGCGGTATTACCCCCATTTTACAGAGAGGGAAACTGAAGTTTAAGACAGCAGTGGCCCCAGGCTTGGTGGTTCCTGTCTGTAATCCCAACAGTTTGGGAGGCAGAGCCGAGAGGATCACTTGAGCTCAGGAGTTCGAGAATAGCCTCGAACTGAAAATAGAAAAAATAAAACAGTCGGGCATGGTGGCGTGCGCTTGTAGTCCCAGCTACTTTGTAGCCTGAGGCCGAAGAACACCTGCAGCCAGGAGGTCGAGCCTGCAGTGAGCTATGATCAGGCCGCTGCACACCATCCTGGGTGACAGAGGGAAACCCTATCTCAAAAAAAACAAAAATAAAAAAGAGAGAGAGCAAGTACGTTGTCCAAGGTCAGCCCAGCGAATATGTGGGAAACCCAGGATTCTAACTCCAGTCTGTTGCATTCTTCATTCTGCTATGACCCAAGCCCTCGCTCTGAGCTCAGTCCTGTCCCGATCCCTAGCAGAGTCCTCTGGGCAATCCTGAGACACAGACAAGTGCAGACAGCTCCCAAACAGACTGGCAGCCTGGGGCGGAGGTGTTCCCTCAAAATTCTATCAACTCAGCCTCACCCAAATTCTAGCCTAATGCGGACTCTACTAATAAACACTAATAGCTACAAAGTGCTATGTGCCAAGTATTAACACTTTGGATGCTACATTTTATGATCCTCAATAAAACCTGATATGAGGCATAGTATCCCCATTTTACAGATAAGGTTAGTAAGACTCTGAGAGGTTAAGGCATTTCCCAAGGTCACACAGCTAACAGATAACAGAGGCAGGACTCACAGCGAGCACTGTCCATTTCCAAAGCCCAGGTTCTTACCCACAACGTAAACTCACTTTCTCCCTCCTCCTGCAGACACTCCAAATGGCCTCTCCTCACCAGGCCTTCGCTGAATTCTTGTTGAAACCTGCTGACCATGCCCTTCCCAGGCCCCCTGACAACAGTCAAGGCCATGACCCCAATCTCTGGAGGGGGAGCTTTGGTGAAATAAAAGGAGCCTCTCTCCGCTCCAGAAGCAGAGGGCCCCTCAGACCTTTGTCCCGACCTGGGCGCTGAATCACGCAGACTCTGCCCCTGGGACCAATTTACTCTGGGCTTGCGATAGTCCTTTAATAGGACTCCAAGACTCTGTTTCCTCATCTGTAAACTGAGATACAGGTTGTGTATCCCTTATCTGAAATGCTTGGGACCAGGAGTGTTTTGGATTTTGAACTTTTTGGATTTGGGGACATTTGTGTTACACCAATTGAGCTCCCCTAATCTGAAAATCAGCAATGCAAAATGCTTCAGTGAGTATTTCCTTTGAATATCATGTCAGTGCTCAAAAAGTTTCCAATTTTGGAGTATCTTAGATTTCAGATTCTCCCGTTAGCGACACTCAATCTATAATAGTATGAGGGCCCCAGGGCTGCTGGGGGCACTCCTGTCACACTCACGATCTCACTCCATGCTAGCTCCCTTCCCTTAAACCTCCCAACCTAGACACCTGGCTGTGGGAGGTCTCCTGTTCATTCATTCACTCAGCAAATCTCTGGGCACGGCTGATCTGTGCCGGGGCCTGAGCGTGGAAGAATGAAGCAGCCGAGAGGGCTGGTTAAGAGGCTACCTCTGCAGAGACTGCTTTGCTGCTTAAGTGCTGTATGACCTCAGGCAAGTCATTTCACCTGGCTGTGCTTCCATTTATCTTAGTAAAATGGGGATAAGCATGGTGCCTGCCTCTAGGGCTGTTGAGAAAAAACGAAAATCAAGCAGGTAAAGTCTTAGCACAGTATCTAGTACATAGTAACCACTCATTGATGGCAGCTATTAGGATATTACTGAGGAGTTTTCAAAGTCTGATGGGGAGAGGGGACAACTAATCAAATAATTGTCATGCAATGGAATCACCGCTAATACCAGCACAAAGCAGGCATTGGGGGCACACGGGAAGGAGGAACTAGGCCTGCCAGGGGAAATCAGGGAAGGCTTTCAGGAGGAGGTGTCACTTGAAAGCTAAGTAGAATTTCACCATGACGATGAGAGGAAGTACATTCCTGATAGGGGGGACAGCAGTTAGTTACAGAAGCTCAGAGACTCTTGGAGGCACAAGGAGATGCTTACTGACTGTGCCTGGGGGAGTTTCAGGACACAGAGCTGGGAAGGTGGGTGGGAGATGATGGCAACCACCTTTCTGGCCTGTCTGGGGGATTGGGACTCCCTCTGGGGCAGCAGAGAGCAGGAAAGAGACAAGATCCAATTTGCCTTTGGGAAAGATGACCCAGACAGAGGGTCCAGGAGGGTGGCACAGGGCCAGGACACAAAGCAGAGACTAAGGAGGCTGCACCTGATGTGGAATTCAGGGGCAAGGTTGGGGGCAGTCTTCAGACTACACTCCCAAGACCCCAGCCAGGAAGGAGGGGCTGGGGCAGGCTGGGGTAGAGGGTGGGGTGGGGGTGACCATGACCTCAGTCAGCTGGGACCAGAGCTGAGGCAGGGGGTGGGAAGGGGGCTGCCCACACACTGAGTCACTCGACTTATTGGATTTCTGAGAAATTGCTCCCCTCCCCCTCATCTCGGCAGCCAAGGCCACTCCATTAAAGCTGTACCGTCAGTCAGCCTAGGCCCAAGAGCCCAGGTACAAAGCAGGAATCGGCTGGACACAGACAGACAGATCCACGACCTTGTGACCTCTTAGAGTCAGCCTTGGAAGGGCTGGTGCTCAGGGCTGGCCACATAGGGAAGCAAGAGGGGGAAGTGATTAGGGGTGTGGACACTGAAGCTGGCCACCCTGCTTCAAATCCCAACTCCACCCTTAGCAGCTGTGTGACCCTGGACCACTTCCCTAACCTCTCTGTGCCTCAAATGGGGATTATTGAAGCACCAATTTGAGACAGAAGGTCGTTTTGAGGATGATTAAATGAAACTCGTCAAGTGCTGGGCAAGGCACAGGCTCTCAGTGGGTGACCGGTGCTCTTGTTGATGTTGAGGGTGGAGTTACCTAATGTCCCAAGCCCTAACTCAACCCTCAGCCTTCAGAAGCTGCCCTGAAATAAAATCCAAGCTCTTCACTCATCATCAAGGCCATTCACATGGGCCCCTGTTTGCCTCTCCAGCCTCTTCTGCAAGCCCATCCCTGCTCCTGCCATTCTAAGCCTCCAATGCCAATCCTCCATCCAATTTCACACCTCCACACCTTGACCTGTGCTGGTCTTCTGCCAGCAGGACCCACACCTGGCTCCCGAGTCTATCTGATAAACTCCTTGTTTCTAGAGTGGACCTCAGCTAAGATAACCAGGGAAGCAGGAGGTATCCACCTGACAGATGAGGAAGCCGAGACTCAGTAATGAGCAGCTGTCCAAGGCCACTCAGGCAAGAAGCAGAGATGAGAACTCAGGTCGAGGCTGCCCTCTGCCAAGCTCACAGCCCCGCCTGCCCTGCCTCACTCCCACAGGGGCCTTGGGCTCACCAGCCTCTCCGTGACGCCTTGCCTGGTTTGGTGGCTGACAAAACAGACACACATTCTTTCCTTTGCTGGGAGAAGCCACACAGCACCAGAGAGACTTCCCTTCCTGCCTCAGCTGCCCCATGTTCTGGCTGGGGGACCTCAAGCAGGTTATGAGTAAACCCATAAGCCCCTGTTTGTAAGTGGAAGGAATGGCCGAGGGGTTGCCGTGCCCAGGCTTGCGTGAGTTTAGTAGAGCACACAGAGAGGGTGGCATCGTGCTTGGCTCCTCAAACGGGCACCCATGTTTTATTTCTCATCTGCATAACTGTCAAACATGGACATTCTCCCATCTTACAGATGAGGACACTGAGGCTCCAAGAGCGGAAATGACCTGCCCGGAGGTCACACACATAGTGACAGAACAGGAGTCAAACCAGTGCTTTCAGCACCAGGCTCAGCACCTTCCCCAAGCGACTCTCAAATATGTCCTTAAGATGCCAAAGAAACAACCCCCAACATTTATTGAGCACTTACTGTGCGCCTGTTCTAAGCCCTTGAAGTAACTCATTTAACTTCACAACCCTAATGCCTGCACTGTGATTATTCTCAGTTTGCAGAGGGGAAAACTGAGGCCCGGCGCGCCTAAGATTCAGTGCCCTCCCCAAGGTCGCACCGCTGGTGAGAAGCTGGATCCGGACCAGAATGAGGGCTGGCTGACTCCTGACCCAGGGTCGTAGCTGCAGGCTAGGAGTGAGGTCGGGTTGGGATAAATAATCCGGGGCCAGGCTGCGAGAGGGGCACGGGAGGCAGGGAACAGAACCCGAGCCTGGCCACCCCCCGGAGACACCCGCCCCTCCCCAGCCAGAGGATCCGGACTCCGGGACGCCTCCCACCCCGCCCCGCCCCCGCCCCGGGCCGCCGCTCGCCGCCCCTCGCCGGGGTTAAGCTGCAGCTTAGCGGGTCCCAAGGGCTCCCCCAGGCGCGCCCCGGAAGCCGCGGCCGCGCATTTCATTAGAGCCTTGGCCGCGGCCTCGGGGCCCTTCCCGGAGCCTCTCCGTCTTCTCCCCACTCAAATATCACCTCCCCGGGGACACGTCTTCATTTCTTCCTCCCCTTGCCTCTGCGGAGCCGGGCTCAGTGCCAGGCCCTGCCCGGGGCCCTGCGCTCGGCCCGGGGAGGCCTCTCAGTAAACAGGCAATTACCCCGCGCGAAGTGCGCCCTTCAGTAATAAGATTAATGAAAATAATAGATCACATTCGTGCCACGCTTCCAGTAGTCACTGTGAAGAAAGCGCTACATAAATTAACTCATACGATCCCCGACAACCCTCCGAGGAAGTACTCCGGACAGACAGGGAAACTGAGGCCCGAGGCCATGCTCTATTAAATGGCACAGGCTCACGCAAAGGCCATTTCCAGAGTCCTCCATGCTGAGAAGGACAGCTGTCATTTCGAAGAACCAACTTCATTTTAAACCTCACCACCCTGAGTACCAAAGAAAGTTAAACCCTATTAAATCAGGAGGGAGATATAACCAGAGTAATTACAACTCCATCTTCTCAGGAGGTGGGGAGGGGGAAGCTGGGCCTTGAATCTGGAGCTAAACTTTCTACCAAAGCCCCATGCATGCCTCCAGATCACAAGCTTCCCTGTGCCATGGAGCACAGAGTAATATCTGTGAGGGATATTACATATACAGGGAGGTATCAGGAGAGGCTTCCTAGAAGAGGTGATATTTGAACTGGGCCTTGAAGGATGCCTAGGAGTTGCAGAAGAGATTGCCACAGCACATGCAAAGGTCAGAAGCCCTGGGGACAAGTCCTGAGTACCCCTCTGAACTGCTGGCTGACTTTTACTGTCCACTCACTGACCCTCCATTTCTTTATCTGCCAAGTGGAAATAATCGTCCTGAGGTTGTCAAGACTGCGTGAGATTGTGGAAGTAAAAGTGCTTGGTGAGCTGTCACTGTGCGGGAGGAGGAGGGTTGCTGGAGCGCTGACCACCTGCTGCCTGGAACGCTTCTTAGCTCTTCATGGAAATGACTTTTCTCTGCTCGTGAAAAATAAGACGAATTATATCCCTGTGCTATCAGTGAGGAAACTAAGGCCCAGTGGCCCAGTGAGATTAAAGAACATGACCAAGATCACACAGCAGAAACTAGAAGAGTCAGGTCAAGCATGGTGGCTCACACCTGTAATCCCAGCACTTTGAGAGCCCGAGGCAGGTGGATCACCTGGGGTCAGAAGTTCAAGACCAGCATGGCCAACATGGCAAAACCCCGTCTCTACTAAAAATACAAAAATACACCAGGTGTGGTGGCACAAGCCTGTAATCCTAGCTCCTCAGAAGGCTGAGGCAGAAGAATCGCTTGAACCCGGGAGGCGGAGGTTCCAATGAGCCAGGATTGCGCCACTGCTCTCCAGCCTGGGCAACAGAGTGAGACTATCTCAAAAAAAAAAAAAAAAAGAAAAGAAAAAGAAAAAGAAAGAAAGAAAGAAAAAGAAGTAAGAGGGGAAAAAAAAGAAACTGGAAGAGTCAGAATTTGAGCCAAGATTCATGTGACTACAAAGACATGGCTTTGCTGTGTCAGCTCTCATGGCGACCCCATATACCATTGGGTTGACCCATCACAACCTTTCTCTTGCAATAGCACAATGAAACAGTGTTGCTTTGCATTCTTATAAATAACGTTCAACTGACATCTTTGTGCACAGATTTTTCCATAGTTTACATTATTTCCCTAGGACAGATTCCCAAATAAGATTACCGGTTCCAGAAATAGGAACATTTTTATGGCCTTTGATAAATATTTTCCAGTTGCTTTCAAAGCGGTTCCCAATTCACAGTTCCACCTGCAGCGTATAAGAGAGATGTTTCACTAGATCCTCACCAGTTACTTTTTTTAACCCTCTAAATGTACAAGAGGAAAATGGTATTGCATAGGTGTGCTGGTTTTATTATTATTCTTATTACCAATGAAGGTGAGTGTTTTTAAGGGCTGGAAACAGGGTCTGTATCAGAAGGAGAATCACTTCTGAGAGGTGGAGGTTGCAATGAGCCAAGATCCCACCACTGCGCTCCAGCCTGGGCAACAAAGCAAGACTCCATCTCAAAAAAAAAAGAAAACAAAAGGCCCCTGAGAGAGCCTGGAGTCGATGTAAAGGCACTCAGAGTAGAGAGCATTCATTTCTGGTGGAGAAAATGAATGCCTGGCCAGGACAGTTGGGGGTTGCTCTTTCTGGAGCACTCTTTCCGGGCTTCTCATGAGCTGGCTGCTCCTCATCCTTCAGCTCTCAGCTCAAATCAAACGTCAGCTCCCGGGAGAGGCCCCCTGACCCACACCATCTAAAGGGGCCACCTACCAGGTTCTCTCTGAGTCATTATCTTCACAGCACTCAGGATACCTGAAGTGCTTATTCATTTGTTTCCTGGCCTGTTTTCTGCCTCTGCCTCTAGAACTCAAGTCCTTGAGAGCAGGGATCTTTCCGCTTCAATTTCTAATGAATTTCCAGTGCCTAGGACAATGCTTTTCATTAATTAATTGTTTCCTTTTGTGGGTCATCTTGCCAGCCAGCAGTGCTATTGCTGTCTGCATCACATTCCAATGGTGGAATAGGCCTCTTTTCCTGCTCCCTAAATCTATCTCCAACACCGCTTACCCAGGACACGTGTGTACATAGCTGACTCTCATGAAGTTTAGGGCCACAAGAAGTCTTTACACCGCCCTAGTGCTCAGCCCGCCTTCCCCACGTTCAGAGCTCCGCTTCCTTAGAACTCAACCCCCCTCTCCTCTCTTATCAGCCTCTGGAGACCCACAAAATATTCCTGCTCCACCAAAGGCCACCCACTCCGGGTCCCCTGTGAAGCTGCAGCTCCAGAAAACCTGTAAAGCCTCCGGAATACCCATTGTCCCCCTCATCTCCCACTGGGCTCTGTGCAGCAAAGGAAGTTGTGTAGAATTTTATCTCCCTGAGACATGAATTACACCACCACCCCCCATCCCCTGTCTTAGAAGCAGAGTGGGAAGTGGAATAGACTGTTTTGGTTTTTAATAATACATTTTTTTTCTCTCTGTTCTCAAATCACGTCAGTCTACAATTAACCATCACATGGTAGTATTTCTCCCTTGGAGCCTCCAAGGAGTCTCTTGGGTGCATAGAAGCCGTCTCTGTGGTTTCGAATGGCAGGTGCCACCTTCCTCCTCGTCAGCTCCATTTTGGGCAAGGCCCCAGTGACTTGCTGGAAGCCACTGGGGAGGTTCCGCTGCCAACGCCACCAAGATCACCAGCTGGTACTTCCTTGGGTGAGCGTGAGTTGGGATGACAGCCTCCTCAGAGGCCCCAGGGAGAGGAGTTCTGTTGGGTTCAAGTGAGTTTCCATATTCCAAAGGAGAGATGACTGTCACCATTAAAAAACAGATTGACCCGGATGAGTGGTTAAAATTGCAAGGCAAAGTGAAGAAGTGATTCAGCGCTAATGAGTATTGATTACAGAGAGGAAGCTGGTTAATTGAGTGAGTTGGTAAGTTGGTTGCCAAGGTAACATCTCACTTGGAATAACATCATCCTCACAGTGGGCACAGACTGGATCTGGGTAGAGACCAGCGGTATAGTGGAATCTTTCCTGTTTGGAGACGGAGAAGACGAAACTGGAAATGTTGGACAGAGCTGGAGATAGGAAGTTTAAAGCCTTCCCTGACATAACCAGGGCTGTTTTCATTCTACCAAGAAGATATCCGCACGTGAGCCTGAGAACAGAGCCTCCCTCTGCGTTCCGTTCGTGGTGTTTAGACTCAGGAGAGAAAGCTGGGGCGCCGCTGTGGTCAGTGAGCAGCCTATCGACTTTCCACTGGCTAGAAATCGCAGGCGTGAGAGGAAGGATCCATTTTCCTGAGGTTTAAGAGAAAAGCCAAGCTTTATTTGCATAGACAATAATAACAGTTGAACTTAGAAGAAAAGGAACAGTGTCTGCCTAAAGTTTATATTTCTTTACATTTTGCTCTATATTTGATCATGTTAAATGCTGAAAATAGGCTGCTAGAAAGATCAAAGCGAAACTGATGTCCCCATCTAGTAAATATTCAGAACTTTAAGGCATGCGGTTTCTTTACTAACTTCACTGATTTTGTCCTTTTTATATAGCCTTGGCCTTCCTTCATCCTGATTTCCTCAATTATCTTTACCCCATTACATTCATATAATTTGGCAAGCCACCTCAAATTCTTTCTGGAATGAGATGAGACGGTAAGTAAATCTGAAATGTCTGAAAGGTGTTGTAATAACAGGTAAATTTTTAGTATTTTTAATTTTTTTGTATTTTTATTAAAGACAGAGTTTCACCATGTCAGCCAGGCTGGTCTTGAACTTCTGACCCTCAAGTGATCCACCCAGTTCAGCCTCCCAAAGTGCTAGGATTACAGGTGTGAGCCATTGCGCCCAGCCCTGAGTCTTGAGGGTTATATCTCACCTTTTAGTTATGCCTACCTGGAGTAGACATTCCTGATACACCTGTTAATGGTGTTCGCCTGATTGCAGTGAATAAACCCCAGAGTCAATATCTAAAAAGATATTAAACCTCTATCTGCAACTACCAAGGGAATGAAACTGTCACAAAGCCTGTAAAAAGTTGAGAGGTTGTTTTTCTGAATGGGTGGCATCTGCTTATAGCCTCTGTGGGATGGTTAACAAAAAATAGCTGGGCTCTGTCTGCATGAATTGACATGGATGAGGTGTGATTTAATTATGACCATCAAAATCATGCTGGATTATCACACATTGGGCCATGAGCAGCTGTCCTCCATTTCCTCTGAGGACAGCAAAAGACAGGAAAGCCACCACCAGCAGCTATGTGTCAGAATTCTTAATGCGCAGACCACAGTGGAAATAACTTTAGTCGTTTTTGTGGTTGCACAACGAACTTAGCACCTTGGAGACCAAAACTGCAGGTATTTCTCTACGCACACATACAGACAGATCTTCTTCTAACAAAATTGAGTTATACTGTGCCTTTTTGAAATTTGCTTTTTTATTTACCTAACGTCGTGAATATCCACACCAGTAAGTTACCTTCTTCATCCTTTTTTTTTTTTTTTTTTTTTTTTGAGACAGTTTCACTCTTGTTACCCAGGCTGGAGTGCAATGGCGCGATCTCGGCTCACCGCAACCTCCACCTCCCGGGTTCAGGCAATTCTCCTGCCTCAGCCTCCTGAGTCGCTGGGATTACAGGCACGCACCACCATGCCCAGCTGATTTTTTGTATTTTTAGTAGAGACGGGGTTTCACCATGTTGACCAGGATGGTCTCGATCTCTTGACCTCGTGATCCACCCGCCTCGGCCTCCCACAGTGCTGGGATTACAGGCTTGAGCCACTGCGCCCGGCCCTCTTCATCCTTTTAAAGGCTATCTAGAAATCCATTCTGTGAATGGACCATCTTTTATTTATTCGAGTATTTTGTACATCTAGGTAAGGGGTTTGTTTGTTGGCATTTTTAAAGGTTTTTTGGGGGGTGCTATTAGAAACTCCAAGACATCCTTGTAATCATATCCTTGGCACATCCATGATTATTTGGTTTGAATAAATTCTAAGAAGAGAAATTTCTGGGTCAATTTGTATGCAAATTGTAAAGCTTTTCATAGATACTTCCAAATTGCAGAAAGTTTCTAAAACCCAATTTACATCTAGGAACCATTTTTTAAAGATAATTAGTTTAAGTAGACATAGAGAAAAATCAGAAAATAATATGAGCAAACGTATGAAAGTCAAAATCACTCGAAGTCTCACTGCCCAGATATGACGTCTGCTGCACCCTCCTCTCCCTGTATCCATGTCTCTGTCTCTCCCTCTCCTTCTCTTGCTCTCAAACGTTTTCTCTCTCTCTTACTCTGCCTGTGTCTCCTGTTTCTCTAGCTCTGTGTCTCTGTCTCTTTACCTCTCTTCCTCTCCCGTATCATTTTTTTTTTTTTTGAGACGGTGTCTTGCTCTGTTGCCCAGCCTGGAGTGCAGTGGCATGGTCTCAGCTCACTGCAACCTCTGCCTCCCAGGTTCAAGTAATTCTCCTGCCTTAGCCTCCAGTGTAGCTGGGATTATAGGCTCCTGCCACCACGCCAGTCTAATTTTTGTATTTTTAGTAGAGAAGGGGCTTCCCATGTGGCCGAGATGGTCTCAAACTCCTGACCTCAAGTGATCCACCCACCTCGGCCTCCCAAAGTGCTGGGATTACAGGTGTGAGCCACCGTACCCGGCCTCCATAGCTATCTTTCTTGTTCCTGTTCTGTGTCTCACTCTGTCTCTGTCTCTACCTGCCCATATACATCTTGTTTTCCTCTTTCTCTGTCTCACTCTTTCTGTCTCTGCCTCTTTCTCTCTCTTTCAATAAAACTAGGGTCACCCTCCACACAGCTTTTCAAAGCCTGGGCAGCACTAATAATCTCTCACACTTGGGCAGAGCTTGGGGACTGGCAGGGTATATTTCACATGTTATTATCACCTTTGCTCAGGTGAGACCCCGAGGCGCCATACAGCCAGTTGTTCTTGCCCAAGGCCCACAGCTCACAAGTGTCTCCAAGTCCAGAACTTTCAAGGCTCCAAGCTGTCCCAGGCACCTGCAGAGCCGTACCCCTGCCCCTGATGTGCCTGCATGGACCCACACGTGCTGTCTCCCTTGGGGGCCATATGGTTACCAGGTCAGTCGGGCAGCTCAGCTAAGACCAGGGCTTGGTGTAAGCCCCCAGGCTGTCTCCAGGAATCCCAGGCTCCTACCAGGATGAGGACGGGGACAGGGAAGGAAGCTGCCTATTGCCTCCAGCTCTGGGCCACAGCATGCATCCGCATCCACCTGGCCCCGAATGTCTGCTTCTTTCATCTCTCGACACCCCCCGCCACCTGCTTCCTGCACATTGCTTACCATCCAAACCCCACAGCCCAACACCTCCACACCTCCTCCTCTCTCCTCCCTCATTAGGAGGAACTCATCTGTCAGGCCGTGGCCTCCACCCTCAGTCCAGCAGGGCTGCCCCTCCTTGGACCCCTCAAAGCACCCTCTTCTGACCCCTGGCCTAACGTCCCCACACAGGTTCTAATGGCCAAACTGGCAAAGTCCCTGCTGTTGCCCATGCCTCCAAGGCTAGTGCTCCTGGACTCAGGGTGCGCTCCACATGCTGGAAGCACAGGCCACACCAGTAAAAGGTAAGCACAGGTGTGTTCCTGGCTCCAACAGCCCTCCTCCCCTCCTCTCTTCTCCTTTCTTCTCTTCCTTTTCCTCTTCTCTCCTCCCAGCTCCTCTCCCCGCCTCTCCTGTCCCTTCCTCTTATCCTGCCATCTGCATCTACACTTCCGCCTTTGATCTCACCAAGCTCCATGGCTTTAGTCCTCATGTCTACACTGTCAATAGCCAAATTTGTATCTGCAGCCCGGACCTCTTCCTTGAACTCCAGACCTGAGTATCTCTACTCAGCTGTCTCTCAGGCCTCTCAGACACAGCATGTCCCAAAATCAGCTCTGGATCTTCTCCCTGCACAAACCCAGCTGTCCAGCATCCCACCGCCAGCACCACCTGAGTCTCCCCAGCCCAGTAAGCAATATTAGCACCACCTGGTCGCTCAAGGCAGAAACGAGGAGCTCTGCTTTCTGCCTTCATGTTCCCCACCCGCTACTTACAAGTCCCTCAGCAAGGTCTGTCTACTCTATGTCCAAGCCAGTCAAGCTCAGCAGCTTCCCTCCGCGACCGTGGCCAGCACCATCTCCAACCAGGAGACTCCATGTATTCCTGGCCCCCTCATGCCCCTCTGCTACCCACTCCCCACACAGCAGCCAGAGGCAGCTGCTTCTCACATGCCAGGTCAACTCACTCTCCTGCCTAGCACCCTCTGATGGTTTCCACTGCCCTTAGAACAAACCATGCCGCTTATCCCAGCCCACGAGGCTCTGCGTGATCGAGCCTCTGCCTGCCTCCCTGGCTCATCGCAGGCCTCTCTGCCCTTCGCTCACCACCTCCAAGCTCCTCTGAGGACACAGCAAACCCATTCCCACTGCAAGGCCTTTGTCCCTGCCTGGGTCTCTCTTCCCTCTCGTGTCTGGCTCTTCCCGTTATGCGGATCTCTCATCCTTGTGTGTTATTTGCTCAGAGGGATCGTCCCTGAGCATCGTCCCCACCCATCATGCTCTAACTCTCTCAACGCTCTATTCATAACACGTTGTATTTTTTGCTCTTTTTTCCCATCTCCCCCAGTAGGTGCTCCATCAGGGCAGAAACCAGGTCATCTCATCGTTGGTGCATGATAGAAATTAACCGACCAAATAATGAAGTGGTGAAGAGGGCAACTTCAGTGTCAGACACACCTGTGTTCTCCTTCCTGCTCCGTCACGTGTGTGACCCTGGATGGGGTCCTCCATCCTCTTCCCCTCAGTGGCTTTGCCAACAACTTGGGAATAAGAATCCTGTGTCATGGGGTTGTCATAAAGATAAAGTGAGATGAGGTAAGTGCAGTTCTTAGCATAACAAATGCATTCAATGCAAATAAAAAGCGCTCAATAAATGCAGACATCATTAAGCACGTTTGTTGGATGAACAAGCAATCCCATAAAGCACGTATTTAGAGACGTGGAACCCAAGACTGGGAAAGAGGGAGCAGCTTGTTCCAGGTTGCATGGCTACCAAGTGTCAAGTTCAGGGTCCCCTCCCAGGCCAGTCTGAAAGCAAGCTTCATGGCCATAGCCTGGCAATCCTCTGAAACCGGGCATTCCTGGGGCATGGTGTGCATGCGGTGGAGTGAACAGATCAGAACTCAGAGAACAGCTGGGCCAGGGAGAAACTGAGGGAAGAGGATGCAGCACCAGGACCGAAGCGGACCAGGACACAGAAACAGAACAGGCAGGACATCGAGCAGCAGCCACGTAAAGACTTGTTCCCAATTTGTCTAAATATAGGAGGATGTGGGTCTCCATGTCCTGGATTGATGCAGGATCCTGAAGCCACCCAACGGCCTCTGCATGCCAGAATCCCATTCTGCTGCCCTTCAGGACTCTCTCTCCCTGCCCCTGGCACCGTGGAGGGGTGGGTGCTCAGGCAGCCAAATGACCACCCCCGGGCACCTCCTCGGGACCCTGTGGTCAGGGGATGCAATGCATCAGCAGGTGGGCTGGGGTCCAGGCCCATCCTGGAAAAGGCCGGCTGCAAGTTTCCATGGAGCCCGTCGTCATGGTAACCAAACCTCCGCGGCAGGACTCCAGCAGAGCCAGGAAAGACAAGCTCCTTTCTTGTCCATATCCCAGGAGCCTGCGGGAGGGGGGGCGGAGGGAAGTGGGGACAATCAGGCTTTCTGAACCAGGATGGGGGTGGGGGCAGAGAGAAGTGGAGGTTGTCTTCCTGCTCAATGGGTCAGCCATAAACTGCCAGAACGCGGCACCCTATTTCACGCCTCTGTGCTTTGCTCTCGCTCTTCTCTCCCCTGGAATGCCCTCCCCCATCCTCATCTCCCTGGAGCCCTCCCAGCTGTCATCCGTGACTCACTGACCCTTCTGGGCAGAGTCAGTCCTTCCCTCCTCTGGCCACCTTTCGCACATCCCCAAGGTGTCTGGCTCACCCACGAGCTTGAGGGGTGTGGTGGTGGTAAGGGCAGAGGCTCTGGAATCAGGGAGACCTGAGTCACATCCCAGCTCTGCCATGAACATGCCAGTGACTCTAAATAAACCACTTATCCTCTCTAAGCTTCTACCTCCTGCTTCATGGGTCAGTCCTCATCTGCCATCGTCCAGCTGTGTGATCTTCAGTAAGTTTCCAAACCTCTCTGAGGCTCAGTTTCTTCATCTGAAAAGTAAGGTGATGTCCATGGGCTGCCTGATGCACACCTTGCATGTAATAAATGTCACAGATCGTTCTCATGTGCAGTGAGCATTGCCTCTCTGCCCCCTGGGGAGTGGACTTCCAGTCCCTGCCAGGCCTGGTTTATCCCTGAGTTTACACTCAGGCCCCCAACCCCTGTACTAAATCCCTCCCCTCTGCTAGGAGTCCTGGCCTGGCATTGTCCATGCCTTTCAGAGTAGGGTCTTTGAGAGGCACGAAGCTTTCCCTACTCAGAGCAGGGACTGGCACGCAGCACAGAGCTGACATTTCCAGCCTGACATCTGAGAGCAAGCATTGTGAAGGAGAATAGATTCCCCGAGAGCTTCCTGACAGCAGGGCCAGCCTTTGCGCTCTGTGTGTGTGTGTCTGTGTGTATGGCTGTCAGCAATTGCTCTAACATGCACACACAAACACATATGTATACCCATGTCCTCACAAATTCACACACACACACCACACACAAAACTGACCCAGGAAAGTGCAAAGATGTTCCTGGTCACTGTGGTCCACGTCCCAGGGACCAGCCCATGATCCCACTGCTTCCCAAACCACTCCCTCTGGAGCCTACCCCTGAGGCTCTGTGCTGTTTATGGAATAGGTGAGGGGTGAAGAAATGGCCCTTCATGGTCTCATCATCCTGGGACTCAACAGGGGAAGTGAAAGGCCAGGTCACCATCCAGACAACCAGTCTACCTGTCCACAGGTCTCCAAGGGCACCTGTGGCATTTGGATACCTGAGATCACACAGACAAGCATCCCTGCCCCCACTGCTGCTGAGCAGGCCCAGCTACAGACTGTCACACCCACACCCTGCTGCCACCTCCCTTCGAGTTCCCTGGCCCAGGCTTGAGTCTCAGATACTGCCCCCCAGCCCCTTGGTTTCATCCTGGGCGTCAGCGTCCACAAGGCCAGGCCATATGCCCTGTCGCCCTGGTCTCCAACCCATCCTGAAATGCAGGCAGGGGAAGTGGTCACCTCCTCCAAACCATGAAGCCGATCAGTGCCAGCTGACATTTATTGAGCACTTGCCCTATGCCAGCCGATGTTCTAAGCACCGTACCTGTATTTCTTCCTCAACTCTCACAATAACTCTATAAGGGAGGTGATCTCATCATCCCCATTTTACAGATGGGGACACGAGGTGCAGAGCAGTTCAGAAGCACAGCTAAGACGGTGTTCCAATGGGAATTTAAACTCAGGCATTCTGGATGCACTGCCCAAACTACACTGTGTCTACTCAGCCACACTGACCTGGGCACAGCCAGAAAGTGAGGGGACTCAAAAGGTGGCATCCCTGTGCCTCTCCTGACTTTGGAACATACGGGTGACAGTCAGATGGTGGGGCAGAATAATACCAGCTCTATTCATTCATTTCACAACTGTTTACTGAGCACCTACTATGTACTTACTGAGCACTAAGCACTGGGGATATCACAATGAAAAAAGAAAACAACCCTTAGTCCCATGGAGTGGTTATTTTGGTGGGAGAGATACAATAAACAAAGTAAACAAATGAAATAAACTGTATTTGTAGTAAGTGCTAAAGAGAAAAAAAAAAGCAGGGAAAGGGAATGAAATGTCAAGGGGTTGGTGTGGGGGAGGGGGTGGTGCACTCAAGAAGCCAAGAGTGTGATACTTAAGACCTAACTAGCAGCTGGGCGTGGTGGCTCACGCCTGTAATCCCAGCACTTTGGGAGGCCGAGGCGGGTGGATCACAAGATCAAGAGATCAAGACCATCCTAGCCAACATGGTGAAACCCCATCTCTACTAAAAATATAAAAATTAGCTGGGCATGGTGGCTGGTGCCTGTAGTCCCAGCTACTTGGGAGGCTGAGGCAGGAGAATTGCTTGAACCCGGGAGGCGGAGGTTGCAGTGAGCCAAGATTGCACCATTGCACTCCAGCCTGGTGACAGAGCGAGATTCCATCTCAAAAAAAAAAAAAAAGCTAAGTGGCTAAGTATGGTCATGCATTCATATTCATCTGCTGGAAGAACATTCCAAGCAAGGGCCGTGAGATAGGAGCCAGCCTGGGGAGCCCAGAATCAGCATGGTCAGTGTAACTGGAATGAAGTGACAGGGAGGGGCACAGGTGAAGTAAGGTTAGATGAGGCCAGAGGAGACCAGGGTCGAGATGGTGAGTGTTCTGTGGGTTGCCACGAGGAATGTGGCTTATGCTCAGGTGACCTGGAAAGCCAGTAACGTGAAGTGATGTCACAGACAAAGCTTCCTGGAGGAGGCAGCTTTAGCCAAATGGGCTTGTGAATACCCCCACCTCTGAATTAGACTTATCCTCTCTGTCCCTGGCAGTGCTGAGCAAGCACAGACCTCCCCGGAGGGGCAAATCTAGCCTGCTGAGCTTAGCTGCTACTGAAGAACCACCCAGAACATAAGCCCCTCTGCAGGCAGGCTGTGCTGGGGACACAGGCTATGCCCAGTGGGAGGCAAGCTGAGCAGGTCCCTCACCCCACACTCGCCCGTCAGCTCCCTGGGCGGGAGTCAGGGAGGGACAGAGAGAGGCCAGGCATGTTCCTGGTGGATGCCTTTCCACATTTGGTTATTAAAAGGCAAGAAATGAGTCTGGTCCATGCATCTGAAGGCGGGGAGTCTGTCTCAGGCTGAGAATGCACAGGCTTTGATTCTTCATTCATATCAGATGGCCACCAACTCCCTCAACAAGAATAAACCCTCATGTCTACAAAGAAGTATACATTCTGTCATATGCTTCCCAGTTAAAGGAGGAGAAACCAAAGGCTCGCAGCCCCAGAGATCGGCGATGAAGCTGAGGTTTAAGCCCAGGTCTGGCCCACTCCATGGCCAGTGGTCCTTCCATATGCCCCACCCGATAACTAGGGTAGCATTAGCATTTCAGCTGCGCCAGCAGCACTATCTATATTTGGAAGTTGTATGGAAAAACTTACAAGATGAAAGACCTTTTAAGTTATGTGTATTTTTACCACAATAAAAGTATAAGTAAAGCAATAATAAAGAATAGTAAATATAAAATAGCACCCTGCTATCTACATTTATCAGTAATCTTGTGTGGTTCACAATGACGGTGGCTAACGTTTGGGAGTGCTGACTCTGCTAGGTGCTGCACCAAGCGCTGTGCAGCTTCTCACCGACTTGTGGGGCAGGAGACCCCTGGGAGGCATCTCCCCTCGTATTCTAACCTTTGAGTCTGCAACTCTCAGATGTTTCTTGGGATACCTGAGAGGACTAAAGATCTCAAAGAGTGTTCCCTTCCCCACGCCTCTCTTCTTCCTTACAACATCTGGACGGAGGAGTAGCTGGGTCTCCCAGAGGAAGGGCAAGACCCGCAGCCCCTCCACTGACAAGGGTCTCAAACAGAACCCGAGACTCTTTCTCTGCTTGGCCAAAGGTCAGAGGGACTTAGCCTTGGAGTAACTAGTTATGAGGCCTTGGACGGGTCACAGAAGTTCCTCATTCCAGCAAACGGAGGGGAAGTGACTGGTATTAGGTTGCTTTGAGGTCTAAATATGAGAATACATATAAAGCAGCCGAGGATAACAAAAGGTATGGTTATTAGGGGGCAGGAATTGGTCCCTATTCATGTCAGACAGGGAATAACAGAATGCAGTTTACAGCAGTGGCTTTCTAAAAAGCATGCATTGTCCTCTCAGCTGCTAGATGGCTGGTTCTCAAGCTTTAGCCCCCAGGGGAGGGGGAGCTGTTGAAACAGACTGCTGGCCCCACTCCCCTGGAGTTTCTGATTCTGCAGCTGCTCTGGCGTGGGGCCTGAGAATTTGCATTCTAAGATGTTCCCAGGTGATGCTGATGCGGCTGGTCTGGAGTCCAGGCTTTGAGGAGCGCTGCCCTTGATCACTGGTCCTCAGCTGTGGCTGCACCTTGGCATTGATCTGGAAGGGTCTCTGAGACCTGGATCACACTCTCAGAGATTCTGAGGCTACAGCTCCAACACTGGGCGTTTTCAAAGCTCCCAGCTGATTCTAATGTGCAGCCCAAATTGAGCACCACTGCCCCGAGTAGAGGAAGGGGAGCGATGTGGATGTAGAGTGGGCCCGCCCGGAGCGTCCGCCACACCCACCAGCCGCGAAGAGCAGGCAGCTGTGGGGAGGGGTTCGTGAACGCTCTATCATTGCTAACAATAATAAAAGCTAACATTTCTGAAATGTTCACACAGGCCAGGCACTTTCTTAAATCCTTTACATCTAATACTTCATGAAATCCTCATAACAACCCCATGAGATGTGTAATGGTGTTATTTGCAGTTTACATTTCAGCCTGATATATAAAGAAGTTGGGTCACTTGTCAAAGGTCAGCCAGAAAGTGATGGAGCCAGGATTTGAAAACAGCACGCCCACCTCAGTTCTTTTTTGAGACAGTCTCACTCTGTCGCCCAGGCTGCTCACTGCAACCTCCGCTTCCGGGTTCAACCGATTCTCCTGCCTCAGCCTCCTGAGTAGCTAGGACTACAGGCACACACCACCATGCCTCGCTCATTTTTGTATTTTTAGTAGAGACAAGGTTTCACCATATTGACCAGGCTGGTATCAAACTCCTGACCTCAAGCGATCCGCCCCTCCACACCTGGCTAGGTCCTAGTTCTTGACCACTGGGCTAAGCAGAGTGTATTTATGATTAGTTCTTGTGAAATTTTAAAAAATATTTAGTGGGAGAAAAGCTCATTTTGTGTCTACTCTTTACTCTGGAAACCTTTTAGGGGCATTGGGTCAAATATGATACAGTACTGACTTTCCAAATATTTGATTCCCCTTTTCCAAAGCACATTTGCCGGCGTGATCTTATTTCGACACCACCAACAGCATGATCTCTCTCTACCACTGTTCCCTCAACCCGTGCTCCAGTGAAATAAACCGCTTCACCATTCATTTCAACTCAACCAACATTTACTAAGGACGTACGTACTTGGTGCCAGCCAACAGGCTGCAGCTTGAGGACACAGAGATGTCAAGACCCTGGGACTCAGAGAGGCAGTGACCTGCCCAGGAGCGAGTTAAAGGCAGAGCCTGGGCCTAGCTCATCTAATGCTCTCATCTTGGAGGAGCTGAGGGATGAACCGGAGAGGAAGCCGGTGTGGCGGGCACTGCCACAGTGCTCTTGCCTGCTTTGGGACTGGCATGGCCTCTGATGGCTCCTGGAGAAAAGACTCCAAGTTGGGGGCTGGTAGGAATTAGTAGAGGGGCATGAATGCCCAGGCTTAGAGCAAGAACTTACGAGCTCCTGCTCAGACATAAGTCTTGACCCAGCTCCTTCCAGCCTCCACATACCCTCACCACTTCTCTACCCCCAGCCAGGCAGCTTCCCTATCCAAAGGGGCAATTACTCCAAGCAACCAGCAAGGCCAGAACCAGGGACTAATTTCCCAACATGACTCTGGTCTGGACTTTAACCACCAAGTGACATTATCCTTACAATCCTTGTGTCTGTTCATAATGTTAATGTGTAAATGTGAACATAGTAAATAACCATGATTTTTGTTACCCTGTTAGGGGCACATCTCTTTTTTTTAACATATCCAGAGGCCTTGAAATAGAAGGCTGGGCATGGTGGCTCACACCTGTAATCCCAGCATTTAAGGAGGCCAAGGCGGGCAGGCAGATCACGAGGTCAGGAGTTTGAGACCAGCCATGACCAACATGGTGAAACCCTGTCTCTACTAAAAATAAAAAATTAGCCAGGTGTGGTGGCGCACCCCTGTAATCCCAGCTACTTGGGAGGCTGAGGCAGGAGAATCATTTGAACCCAGGAGGCGGAGATTGCAGTGAGCTGAGATCGCACCACTGCACTCCAGCCTGGGTGACAGAGCCAGACTCTGTCTCAAAACAAACAAACAAACAAACAATATATATACATATATATATACACACACATAGAAGTGGTCCAGGACCCTCTCCACCTCTGAGAGGCTCTGCTGAGAGATCAGGGGACAGTGGCCCAGGGAAGAAAGACTTGCCCAAGGTAACACAGCAAGCCAGTGTCAGAATCCACCAAAACCAGGACTTCTGACTCCTACCCAGGTCTCCTTGGGGCTCTGAAGGACCCCCTCACCAAAGAAACCTGCTTGTAAATGTCCCAGTTCTGAAGCAACTCATATCTACCTACGGCTTCAGCCACCACCTTTATGCAGGCCACCCTAGCCCAGACCTCTCCCACGAACGGCCCCACCCAGAGGTCTCACAAGCATCTCAGAGCCGAGGTTCCAACTCTGAACTAACCACCTTTCCCTTGAAATCTGCCCCACCCATATTCCCTCTCCCCCAACCCTCAGCTGCTCAAGCCAGAAACACAGGTGTTACCCCAGGCAGCTTCGCCTTCAACACCCCCGCAACCTCCAGTAAACCGGGAGGGCCCTTGGTTCTTCCTGCCTTTTACCTTTCTTGAGCCCATCCCTTTCCCCTGCCCCCTACCACCGCATGAAGGCAACCTCATCATTCCAGACTTCATCCATCAGAACAACCACTCCCTTCAGTTCACGCTTTCCTTCGACAAATGCCTGAACACTCACTGTGGGCCTGGCACTCTACCCTGGGCTAGGGTGCAGCACTGAGCAAGACAGCCAAGAATCTGTCACTGGCAGGACTGCACAAAATCGACCCTGACCATATCTCTCCCCTGCTCTGATCCCTGGCTGGCGACAAACCGCCCCTGGGTTCAAGTGCAAACTCCCCCATGCAGGTATTCACATTCCTGAGCCCTCCAACCGCCCTTGATCTTTCCAGACTGGTCTGTCATTGTGCCCTGACCAGAATGATCCAAACAAGCTCTTGGCCATCCTCCCCAACACCAGCCCAAAGACCACCTCCTCCACAAAGCTTCCCTGCCTAAGTCACCCACCTGACAGGGTGAGTTTTGCCTTCTTTTGGAATCCCATTGAAACCCAGGATTTGTGTGTCTGCCTCCCAGACTGGGCTGTGATTCCAGGCGCTCAGGGGCCCAGCCGTCGCCAAGCACAGAACCTGGCACTGATGGGCATCAATGTGTTGTGTTGATGGATAGACAGACAGAGGGGTGGGTAGAGCGAAGTCCAACTGCCTTTTTCATTCATTCGGTCCAGTGCCTATGCCTTTGTCGTTTTCTGCAAGTCCCTCCAGCTGTCTAACCTCCCCTGCTGGCATTACGGAAGCTCATGCCCATTTCTTCTCTCAATCTGTCCCCTTCCCTTCCCCAAAGCCCAGACTGTCCTGCCTTTCCCTGACTGGGCAGCAAGTCAACAAGAACAAAGGTTTGGGGAGCCGACCAGGGAAAGGCCAGCCCGGGCCTCTCGGGGTCTCAATCCCTTGGCCTGTGTGTGTGCCAGAGCTTCCCACAGATTCGGGAAGAAGGTGCCGGAGGCTGGCCGGGCGGCCTTGCGGTTTGAAGCAGTGAGTCACCTTCTGGCTGCAAGTCAAGGAACTCTCACTGCGCCCTTGTTTGGACAAGACGGGGAGGCGCACTCAGAGTCAGAGACTCCGGGAGCAGAGACCGGAGCAGGAAGAAGGGGTCACCGAGACCTCAAGAAGTCAGGGAGACAGACGCCCAAAGGACCGAGACAGCCAGGGACAGGTAAGGCACGCAGAGAGAAGGACAGAGGCAGCCGGCCCAGAACCGATGGGCAGTGCAGGGAGAGGAATCGCGCCACCGGTGTAGACGGCTCGGCTCCCTGCGCACGCTCAGTCCTCCTCCTCCCGGCTCCCACCTCAGGCCGGGACCCGGACATAGGCAACAGCGGAGCCAATGGGCTTCCAGACCGGGACATTACCTCACCAGAACCGGCTGCCATTGGCCGGCGTCCCCGCCGGGGCGGGCTGTTGCTATGACAGCCCAGGCCGGCCTTGCAGAGGATGCTCGGAAGAAGGTCCGGGAGGAGAGCCGCGTCCGCACCTCTTTCCAGGCTGCGGTGGGGCCCAGGGACCTCTCCCCTTCCACTGAGCCCCAGAGACCCCCACTCAGGCCGAAAGGGGAAAGCCCCGCTCCTGCTGGCCCAGGCGTCAGAATTCCTGTAAAAACGCCCATTCGGCCCCCTCGCTCAACCTGGCCCACAGTCCCTTGCCAAGACCACCCCTGCCCCCGACACACCCTGGAACCACACGCTCATCCATAGATCCTGCAAACAGCAATGAGCACCCTCCAGCATCCAGGTGCAGCGCTGGGCTCTACAGAGGCAAAGATGAGTCCACCTCCCCCTCTGTCCTCACAGAGCCCCCCCCCCCCCAGTCTGATCAAGCAAGCAGTCCAGGAGAAAATGACAAGGCAGTGTGTAAGGACTAAAAGAGAGCGAGCACGGGGGCTGTGGGAACATAGAGGAGGGATCCCTACTCAACCTACCAGATCAGGGGGACTGCTGGGAGAAAGCATGCAGAGCCAGGACCTGAAAGAGCCAGATGAGGAAGGGTGGGGAAGGGATTCGAGGCAGAAGGGACAGCCTGTGCAAGGACTGCAGGCAGTAAAAAGCAAGGAACACTCGAGGTAGGAAATTAGATGGTGGGGTTGGGGGCCTTGGAGAAGAGGAGGAGTTTAAAGCTGAAAGGGAAAGCAGGAATGAGATCCCAAAGGACTAGAATGCCGTGCTAAGGCATCTTGGACCACATTCTCAGGCAGTTCGTTGATGGAAGGGGAGAGGGCTATGATTAGGTTTGCATTTTAGGAAGATCTCCACTCTTGCAGCTGTGTGGAGGATGTGGGGGAGGGGACTAGGAGACCAGTCATTGCAGGGACTGGGGAGAGGCAGTGCAGGGGGGACTGAGGCCCCTAGCTGGAGTGAAGATGGAGAGACCTAAACTCAGGAGGAGGTGTAAAGGACGTGGAGCCACAGTTCAGGTGACTGTGGAGATGGCACCAGCTCACCTGGGAGGCTGGGAGGGCTTTCCTGGCAACCAGATAGGATCATCACTCTCCTTCCATATGATATTGGTGTCAGCTTGTGTATTCAACTTTTGTTTCAAGAGTCATGCTGCATTTGAAAAGATGTCTATCTCTTTTCACAGCTCCCCACCCCCTACACACACACACACACACACACACACACACACACACACACACACACAGGCTGTGATTCATCTCGGTTCCCAGTACTCAGCACAGAGCTCCATCCCATTCATCCCAAATACACTTCCATAAATCTGAACCCTCATCACCCCCTCCCCATGACCCTTGCCCCAGCCTCCACCCATCCCTCCCAGCCTCTACCCTTCCTTCCCAACCGCCATGCACCTGATTCCCATCTCTTTAGTCATGTCGTAGCTACAACCTAGAAACTGGGGCTGCTACCCCCCTCAGGCCTATGTCCGCCCCTCCTATTATCCCTCAGCAGGGAGCAAAAGTTGCCTATCTGTTGGGTCAGATTTCTGAAGACTGATGAGGCCCATTTTCTGGTAAGTGGGGTCATTATAGTGCAATCATTGGGTTGTTATGAGAATTAAATAAGGTTTTGTTGCCTGGCACATGTAACTGTCCAATCAATCAGCTATAGTAATGATATTATCATGAGTGTTAAGGAGGACAGAGAGGGCTGGCTAGGACTCCAGTATGGCACAGCCCTGCTTTGGGTTACCTGGTGTTTGCTTCGCTCATCACAGAGTGGTGTCTTGACTTCTCATTTGTCACACATACTTGTTATGTACTCTCTCAAGGAAAAACACAAAACAAAGAGAGTGGGACAAGAGTCCTGGATTTCTGTCATGATACCACCTGAATACCATCAAACTCACGGAAATCCTTGATGCAGTGGTTACAGATGTCCTCTCCCAAGGAGCCAAGACAGGACAATTGAGTGGCTTCTTAAATGTCAAAAGACTCCATTCAGATCTTCCAATCAAGGAAACTTCAGCTGTCAGAGCTGGCGATGCCCTTAGGATCCTCTTATTCAACCTTTAGTTTGACATATGAGAAAACTGAGGGCCAGAGAAAGCAAGTGAGTGCCCAGAGTCACACACCTGGGTCAACCAGCAGAACCAGAGTCATTTTAGGCACCCAGTTTCCCCCTCACTGCACTTTTCCAAATCTGGTCTGTCTTGCAATTGAACAGTGACTAGAATCTTCTCTAGCCAGGGCATACTTAGGGCTTTCACATGCTGGTTTGTTTGTTTGTGTTTTGCCTTGTTTTGTTTTGTTTTTTGAGACAGTCTTGCTCTGTCGCCCAAGCAAGAGTGCGATGGCAGTATTGGCTCACGGCAACCTCTGCCTCCTGGTTCAAGCCATTCTCTTGCTTCAGCCGCCTGTGTAGCTGGGATTAAAGGTGCGCACCACCACGTCCAGCTAATTTTTGTATTTTTAGTAGAGACGGGGTTTCACCATGTTGGCCAGGCTGGTCTCAAACTCCTGACCTCATGATCTGTCTACCTTGGCTTCCCGAAGTGTTGGAATTACAGGCGTGAGCCACCACGCCCGGCCCCACATATTGTTACATTAAACATTCATGACAGCCCTGCAGGGTGGGTATTGTTATTCCTATCTGAAAGGTCCAGAGAGAAAGTAGTTCCTCCAAGATCACACCGTGTTACCCAAGCCTGTCAGGTTCCAAGGCCCATGTTCTTGGCATAGCAGTGTGTTGACTCTAAGACTCTCAGTGTGGTGTATTTGGAGCTCGTGGGCATCACAGTGATTTGCCAATATAATCACTAAAACAAGAAGAGGTGAATCTGCTACTTGCTGAAAATGAAAGAGGACCTGGACTCTTCCGCACATCAGTGCTTTACATACCTGCTCTGTTGTGTGGAAGCGCTCCTCTAAAAGCAGTAGGAGTCAAAGGGCTATGTCCCATCTGAGGGTCTAGAAGAGAACCAGCTAGGAGACTGGTTTCCCAGCTACGCTTCGGCACATTTTCTGAGTAAGATGCGGCCACCCGTGTTCTCTGAGGAGAGGGTCCTCAGAATGAAACACAGGAAACTATGTTTTACTTTTATTTTTATTTTGAGATGGATTCTCATTCTATTGCCCAGGCTGGCATTCAATGGCATGATCTTGGCTCACTGCAACCTCTGCCCCCCAGGTTCAAGTGATTCTCCTGCCTCTGCCTCCTGAGTAGCTGGGATTACAGACACCTGCCACCACGCCTGGCTAATTTTTGTATTTTCAGTAGAGACGGGGTTTCACTATGTTGGCCAGGCTGGTCTTGAACTGCTGACTTCAAGTGATCCACCCACCTCAGCCTCCTAAAGTGCTAGGATTACAGGTGAGAGTATGTTTTAATGAAGTCTCTGCATGAGTTTGTGGATCTTGAAGTGGTCATAGGTTCAAGATATCATGTGGAAAAGGCCAAGTAGGTGACATCTATAAGGACAAATGGACTACATTCACTTCATTGTCACTGGAGGCTCCCACAGCACAGTGCTCCGCAGCCTTTTCCAGGCTTTGATGGAGGAAGGGCAGTGTCCCTCAGCACTGAAAGAGATGCCATCCTTTATGGCAAAAAAAAAAATTATCCTACATCTTCAAGAGGTTCTATTTCTAGCTCTAGAAAACACTACAACTGTTGATCAGCCTAAAAATTGTGCTGTATCTGGCTCTGGAATTTTCTCTGTCCTTGGCTCTGGAAAATATTCCAGAGACATTTATAGTCCCACAACATTGTTGACTCTAGGGAAAACTCCATGGCTCCAGAGGACCTTCTGCTCCTCTGCTCCTCGTTTTGAAATTCTGCAGCCTGTTTTCGGAGGACCCTTTCTCACTGATATTGCTCTGTTCTGCCCTCCTGGCTCCAGATTATCCAATCCCATTTCTGGAAGACACTCTGACTGTGAAGCAAAAGAACTCTACACCTGGCTCTGGAGGGCTGATTCTCTGTGAAGGCAGAGGACCACCTGACTGGCCTGGAAGACTGACTGTCCATACTCTTCTTCCAGGATCTGGACTTGACATCCCTGGCTCAAAAAGATTGACTATTTAGGGATCCGAAGGGCCTCTCTAGCCGACCTGCTGTAATACCATATTTCACAAGTGCTCTCTTGACCCAGTTTTGAGATCCTGGCTAAAACCTCTCAACTCCTCTTTGTCACTTTGCTCAGACTATACCTTAACTCCTCCAAACTCTAGGCGTGGAGGTGGCTGTGCCCCTGTATCTAGATGACTCTCTGGAATAATCTTCATTCCTGGCTTCTGGAGTAGGAAGGGGAAATGTGGATGGGTTGGAGGCATAGGAAGATAAGAGGAAGCATGGAATGGCTGCCGTGACATCTGTTCTGATCAGCAACCTGAGCTGGATTTGAGTTCCACGGTCATGGGCTGGAGGCCGGAATTGTTCAAATTTCATTTCCATGAGCAGCTTGGTGAGGTTCTGGGTTCAACAGACAGAACCAATTTTGGTTCTGCAGTGCATGAGGCCCAGATTTGGGGAAATGGAGACTGTTCTCCCCATAGCTGTTGACCCCAGCAAGGTTCATGGAGCCTGAAGGTGAGGCATCCTGGCCAAGATGTGCAGAATGATGGACCCTGGCCAAGCCACTTTATGGACAGAAACGTGGACAAGTGGAGTCAGGGCAGAAAAGAGGGCACATGACAAAATTCCCATGAGGTCTGAAGTCAGAGCTATTCAAAGGCCTTTCTCACTGAACCAAACACCCATACCCCATCCCAGGCCTTCTGCATTCCTCCTGGAATCACCAGCACTAAAGTTTAAAAATTACATTTCCCTGACATCCTTCGAGTTGGATTTCCACTGGGTTCTGCCAATGGAATGTATCCATGCGAGATTCTGGAACTAGTATCAGACAGAGTCCAAGCTGCTAACTTTTATCAATGGCAATGGCAATAGTCGAGCAGCGTTGACGGTGAGTACAGACTTGTGAGCCCAAAATGATACCACGTTCCTTTTTCACTGATACTTCCAACATTTTTATGACCAATTCCCTAAATTAAATCACTTTGTCTGAAGTACCTAGAGTGGTTTCTGTTTACCTGACACTTATCAAAGATTTGAGAGTACCTACTACGTGCCAGATTTCCTAAGAATGAGGAGTATGAGACTGAACAAGAGCAGAATAGTGGTTGGGGTCAGAGAGGTTGGGCAGGAGCAAAGCCATGCAGGGCCTTTTAAGCCAGAGGAAGAAGTTTGAGTTTCAGTCTGATTTCAATGATAAGAGCATCTTATTCAGGGAAGGGAAGGTATGTGATTTATGACTTGAGCTCTATGACAGATGAAGTCTAGCAGGCTGTAATAGAAAGGAGGGATAGAGGCGGCTACTTGAAGACTTCAAGCTGGAGATGACAGACTGAAGCTGGGGGGGAGGAGCTTACCGTTATAACATTAGGGGCTGACGATGGTAGGATGAACTCACTGACCTCTGATGAGGTGACAAGCAGAACTCTATTACTTACAGCATCAAGTGGGAGAAAGTTGCCATGCAGGGCCATGTAGGGTGTTGCACCAGGGACAGGGGAACAGAAAGCTAGAATGTAGGAGGCAGTTTCTGTCTGGCAAGTGGAGTGGGGTTAGCAGGTCTAGGGGCTTCTTGTGGTTTGGGAATTTTGAGTGATTTCACAGACCCAAGGAAGAAGGGTTCATCCTTTGATGTATAGCAAAGAATTCCTGGGCGTGACCCAGGAGTGTCAGAGCCCAGTAAGGAAAGGGGTTGGGGTGCAGACTCAGCAAAGTGCCCACTAAGAGGAATTGAGAGTTTTTAGCCAAGATCTCAAAATTGGGTCAAGAGAGCACTTGTGAAATACAGCATAACAGCATGCCAGCTAGAGAGCAGTGCGCGTGATCAGGATCTGCTTTAGAGGTAGAGCTGATGGGACTTCCGACGGATTGGATGTGAGAGAAAGAGGGATCTTGACCATGGACTTCCAGAATCAGAGGGCTCTGATTTTGAGACCTCTCATCAGATACAAATAAAGATGTTTGATAACATTTTAAAAACATATTCAAATAAACGAAGGGCTAACAAGATAGTGAGAAACAACCAGGGCTAGTTAGAAGGAAATATATAAGAACCCAGAGAGGAAAGCATCACAGAAGCCACTTTTGCCCTGAAAACACTGGCCAAGAATAATAAAGAACAGGTGCAAACAAACAATATCAAAAATAAAGGGCAGGTGCATCATCACCGATACTTCAGACATCAAAAAGAAGAGAACGTGATGAAAAACTGCATGCCAATACATTCGAAATTTTAAATGAAATAGGTAAATCCTGAGAAAAAGATAGGTTACTAATACCGACTCAAGTTAAAAAAAAAAAAATGCTCCAACCACTTTGGAAAAGAGCTTGGCTATTTCTAGGAAAGCTGAAAACTTTCTCTGTGACCAGCCATTATAATCCTAAGTATATACCTTAAACAAATTCAGGCATATGTGTTGTCATTAAAATGTGTAGGAATATTTTTAGAAGTACGGAAGCACTGTTTTTTTTTTTTTTTTTTTTTTAGACGGAGTTTTGCTCTTGTTGCCCAGGCTGGAGTGCAATGGCGCGATCTCAGCTCACCGCAACCTCCGCCTCCTGGGTTCAGGCAATTCTCCTGCCTCAGCCTCCTGAGTAGCTGGGATTACAGGCATGCGCCACCATGCCCAGCTGATTTTTTGTATTTTTAGTAGAGACGGGGTTTCACTATGTTGACCAGGATGGTCTCGATCTCTTGACCTCGTGATCCACCCGCCTCGGCCTCCCAAAGTGCTGGGATTACAGGCGTGAGCCACCGCGCCCGGCTCGGAAGCACTGTTAATGCTAGCTGGGGCTGGGTGTGGTGGCTCATGCCTGTCCCAGCACTGTGGGAGGCCAAGGCAGGAGGATCATCTGAGGTCAGGAGGTCATGACCAGCCTGGCCAACATGGTGAAACCGTCTTTACTAAAAATACAAAATGTAGTCGGGCGTGGTGGAGCCCACCTGTAATCCCAGCTACCTGGGAAGCTGAGTCAGGAGAATCACCTGAACCAGGGAGGCGAAGGTCGCAGTGAGCCGAGATCACCACTGCGCTCCAGCCTGGGCAACAGAGCAAGACTCCATCTCAAAATAGAAATAATAAAAATAGCTGGAAATTGGAACAACATAAATATCCATTAAGAGTAGAATGTGGCATACTATGTAGTACAGTGAAGTAATATGCAACAATGAAAACGTATGAAGTACAGTTACATATAACAGGATGAGAATTACAAGTATAATATTGAAAGATGTAAAAAATAAGTATTCTGTGATTCCATAAATACAAAGTTCAAATATAGGCAAACATATATGTATATATATATAGGCAAAACATATATATATATGTATGATTTATGAGAAATTTTTGAGTGCTGGCAATATTATTTCTTGACCTGAATGGTAGTTACATGAGTGTTTATCTTTACTTGTTAAATTATGCATTTATTTTCATAACTTTCAGTATATAATTTCTGTTTTATGATATAAAAAGTGTTCCAAGGAATTATTAAAAGAATGGAGCTAGGCAACTGGATGAATAATGGTGCCAATTTCTGATTTGGAGAGAGTTCCAAAAAAGGAGTGGGAAGTGGAAAGATGGAGAATCCATAAATGAGAGATTCATTCTTGCCATATAAATTCTGGCATGCCTGTTGGACATTCAAGAAAAGATCTCAAGCCTGTAATCGAGGATTGAGTCTCAGAGGAGAGGCCCCAAATCTCCATCTCAACTGAGTGGAAGAAGATATTTACAACAGACATAGCTGGCAAACAGCTTACATCAGAATATATAAAGAACTCCTGCAAATGAGTAAGAAAAAGACAGACAACTTGGTGGAAAATTGGGCAAGAGACTTGAGCACACTAGGTTTTAATGTAAGAAATTACACAACTGGGTCGTTGTATAGGAATGAAGTGAAACCCAGTAGCTTGGAATCCCCTTCATTGAGTCAAGAGACTGGTCGTTTCAAGGAAAGGATCTAGGATGCAAAAAATCAAAACATGTATTTTTGATTAAATCTCAGGCAAACAGCGAGAGTTTAGAAAGTATCGCCGGGCGTGGTGGCTCACGCCTGTAATCCCAGCACTTTGGGAGGCCGAGGTGGGTGGATCACGAGGTCAAGAGATCAAGACCATCCTGGTCAACATGGTGAAACCCCGTCTCTACTAAAAATACAAAACATTAGCTGGGCATGGTGGCGCGTGCCTGTAATCCCAGCTACTCAGGAGGCTGAGGCAGGAGAATTGCCTGAACCCTGGAGGCAGAGGTTTTGGTGAGCTGAGATCGCGCCATTGCACTCCAGCCTGGGTAACAAGAGTGAAACTCCATCTCAAAAAAAAAAAAAAAGAAAGTACCTGTGACGTGACTGATAGAATCTCACCACATGATGGAAGCCAGCCTGTCAGAAGCCTGGGAAGCCCCAACAGCCTGGGGCCTCTGTTGGTCCAGGATCTTGGACTGGTGTCCCATGGCTTAATCTTTGGGATTCAACCAAATAAAGTTACCCCACCCATGTTATGGACCCAAGCAACCTACCAAGCATCCTTAGCTTAAATGCAAGATAATACTATTTTGTTCATCTTGACTGGAGTGAGAAATGAATACCTCCGTGCGCATATATTTCTTTTACCACAACAAGATGATGAAGAAATAAATTCATAATGTTGATACTTTTGTATAAGTCGCATTTACAGTTGCAGTAAGAAATTTTATAATCGTTGATTTGCTTCATATAGTTTCTGCTTGCTTTTTATGATATTTAAAACAAAATCTAAGCAACAAATTATATGTGTGATTAGATTTACAGAAGTTGCTTAAGTGCTTAGGAATAAGTTGCTCATCATATTTGTAAGTCTCCCTTGTTAGGTGTTTGAAGTGTTTGAATCGGCTAAATTGAATTTGTAATTGTAGTTTGAAATATCTAAAGGAATTTGCTTAATTAAATGTTTAAATGATATTAAAAGTTTATGAGAATTTAATCTATCAAATTTAACAGTTAATTGAATATGAATCAATGAACAAGTAAATGTGATCTTGCTTTTATAAAAAAACTACTAAGTTCATAAATAAAATATAAAGATCCATAAGTGGAGAGGAAAAGGAAAAGCAGGAGCGAGATTCTAAGATCTAGAACTTTAAGAAATTAAATATTGATTGAAATGTAAGTCATTGTAATTATCCCCACTAGCTGAATTCTCACATCCGAATGCTTACACACAAAGCAAAATGTTGCCCCAAACATACTAAACAAATAAAAAACTGTGTGGTAATTACTACACACATGGTCGCTGCTGGAAGCATTCACATTGCGCTCAAATCCAGGTGGGGGGTTGCAGCATGCGCTACAGGTGAATCCCGGCTGTTCTCCTGTGGGCATCAGGTCTTTTTCTTAATTATTTTCCATACATTTTTCTTGCTTTAGCCAGAGACCTGGAGGCCCTCCCAGCCCAGGCCCAATTCAGATGGATTCATAATGAACGTCATTAACCTATTGATCTACTTGTTTATTTACACTGCGGCATGTTTTTCACAGTGTTGCGGACAGAAAACCCCTTTGTGTCTTACACTGAATAATATCCAGGCACACAGACCTAGCCACTGATTGTTTAGGGTTAAGTTACTGAGTGATTTTAAAATGATAACAATTTTTTAAATTTACTTCCGTGTAAAATGATTTGTTTTAGGCAGAAATCCTTGAAAGATTGCTAGATCGGTGTTTAACAATGCTTTTGAGATATTTGAGTTCATTGGTTGGGAGTTTGGGTGGGCCTGGAACGCCATAGGCTCAAAACTTTTTCCTTCCAACACATCTTCAGGAACAGATTCAGTTCACGTGGTGGAATGCTTGTACTTTCCTTCTGGGCACAGAGCGCTTCTCAGAGAGAGAAGGAAAGCTTCGTTTCTCTCTTGTCACTGGAACATTTAATTTCCCATTTGTTTTTCATCTCTGTCTGGGAAGTCTCCAGGGAGGATGATTGATTTGCCAAGAGGTGTCTTCCATTCCAGGGCCTTGGGCAAGTCACTATATTTACCCCATTAGAAGCTCACCTACCCCCTTCAACAAAGGATGTCATTGTAGATATTGAGAAATGATTCCACTCTCCCTGCTGAAAGGACTGGCTTTGGGGCAGCTTTCTGAAGGTCAAGGTTCAGTTCATAGACTGTTAATACATGTCTGAACAGATGTGGATATTAGTTGTGTTATCCATCTTTTAACCCTTGATTTTACAGTGTGGAAACTTGATGGTCGGAGGAGGAAGCCAGGCCTTCCTATGGCACCCTGTTAGGTACTGTCAGTCCCAGTGGGCCAGGCCTTGCTCCTCTTCACTGCCTCTATTGTATCTTACATTTATTATCATTATTATTTTGAGATGGAGTCTCGCTCTGTTGCCCAGGCTGGAGTGCAGTGGCGCGATCTCAGCTCATTGCAACCTCCGCCTCCCAGGTTCAAGTGATTCTCTTGCCTCAGCCTCCCAAGCAGCTGGGACTACAGGCATGTGCCACCACACCTGGGTAATTTTTGTATTTTTTTTTCTTTTTTTGAGACAGAGTTTCACTGTTGTTGCCCAGGCTGGAGTGCAATGGCACAATCTCAGCTCACTGCAACCTTCGCCTCCCAGGTTGAAGGGATTCTCCTATCTCAGCCTCCTGAGTAGTTGGGATTACAGGCACCTGCCACTACGCCCAGCTAATTTTTGGTATTTTTAGTAAAGACGGGGTTTCACCATGTTGGCCAGGCTGGTCACAAACTCCTGACCTTGGAATCCACCCCGCCTCAGCCTCCCAAAGTGCTGGGATTACGGGCGTGAGCTACTGCACCTGGCCTGTATCTTACATTTATTAGAAGGTTTCTGGCCAGGCATGATGGCTCACCTCTGCAATCCCAGCACTTTGGGAGGCTGAGGCGGGCAGATCACTTGAGCTCAGGAGTTCAAGACCAGCCTGGGCAACATGATGAAACCCTGTCTCTACAAAAAATACAAAAATTGGCTAAGTGTGGTGACAGGCACATGTAGTCCTAGCTACTCAGGAGACTGAGGTAGGAGGATTGTCTGAACCCAGGAGGCAGAGGTTGCAGAAAGCCAAGATCGCGCCATTGTACTCCAGCCCAGGCGACGCAGTGAGACCCTGTCTCACACCAAAAAAAAAAAAGAAAACTTCTACCTTTTAGTTTCCATGCTGAGGAACTTTGCACATGTGTCAAAAGAGGACACTAAAACCCAGATCAAGTAACTTGTCCAAGGATCCCAACATAATTCTGATGATGCCAAAGTCCTTATTTGTGATGCAGGTGTATTGATTCCTACTTACTTAGAGCACATAACAAGTTATCAAGAAATTACCAACATAAAAATGAAAAGAGCAGAGGTTAACACTGGTTCACCATGGAGGCCCCAAAGTCCTTTACATGCAGAGGATTCATGCAGATAACTTGATTGCAGACTTTTTTTTTTTGCCTACAGTGGTAAAATCACTCAGTGAGTTTTCACTCTGACCTTGGGGGCCTAGAACTTGATCATCTTTGGGGGTTGATTTATCGGCTGAGACCTTGTGAGATTTCTCACACTCTGTCTGGAAGGAGAGAGAGGTCTCATGGGGTCTCAGTGTGAATGGAAGTCCTGAAGTGTGACACAGCCCAACACCAGCATCCTTTGCCTCTGAAGGAGATGCCATTCTTGACTCTGGAAAGAGAGATGATTCCTCGTCTTGAAGTTTTTCTTTGCCTACCTCTGGAAAAGTCTATGACTATGAATTGGGGCTGTGAACCCCGAAAATCTGAGACACGTCTCAGTTAATTTAGAAAGTTCATTTTGCCAAGGTTGAGGACACACGCCTGTGACACAGCCTCAGGAGGTCCTGGTGACATGTGCCCAAGGTGGTCAGAGCACAGTTTGCTTTTATACATTCTAGGGAGACATGAGACATCAATCAATATATGCAAGATGAACATGGGTTTGGTCTGGAAAGGCAGGTCAACTCGAAGCAAAGGCGGGAAGTGGGGAGGGCGCGTCCACGTCATGGCGACATCAGAGACAAATGGTTGGATTCTTTTTCATTTCTGATTAGCCTGTCCAAAGGAGGCAATCAGATATGCATTTATCTCAGTGAGCAGAGGCGCGACTTTGAATAGAATAGGGGGCAGGTTGGCCCTAAGCAGTTCCCAGCTTGACTCTTCTCTTTAGCTTAGTGATTTGTGGGCCCCAGGATTTATTTTCTGTTTCTGGCTTCAGAAAACTCTCAATCCCAGCTCTGGAAAATTTTATTCTTAGATCTGGGGAAAATTCTATTTAGGGCTCTGGAAAACCCTCCATTCCAAGGTATAGGAAACATTCTCTTGTGATTATAAAAAATACTCTGCCCAGGGTTCTAGAAAATACAATGCCCCAAAATCTAGAAAATATTTCATCATGAAATCAGAACCCATTGCGCTCTGGCTGTGGCAAATTATCTACCCCTAAATCTGTGGATGTCTGAGCCCAGTGGTGTGCTGGCAAATGTGTAACAGCAAGCCCTTGGCAGGGGTAGAGGAGCCGCTTATTGGTGATGTTTGCCGATTTCCACTCCCACCATGGCTGACTTCAGGTTACCAAAGTGACATCACGGAGCAGATATGGAAGAGGATACCTGCAATTAACTCCTACAATTGCCAGAATGAGCCAGCTCCATCGTGCTACTGTTTTAGCCCCCTGAGAATGGAGGGCTCTGATCCATGACTATGGCAGATTCTGAAACCCTGGGTATGAAAGACTCTGAGGTCCTGAGTCTCGAGAAATCACAGCTCAGGGGTCTGAAGGACTCCCAAAGCCCTGGGCATGGAGGACTTCAAGCCATGCACATGGCTAACTGCTTGTCACTTGATTTATGGCACTCCTCTCTAAACCAACAAGGTCAACTCAAAGACTTAAGAGGACATGAAAGGCAAGAATGTTCTGAAAGACTGACACTCCAAATGGCCTAATAGGTCCAGACAATATCTCGATAGCTCTAATAACATGTATATATTTAAAGCATTTCCTCCCATCTGGGAGGCCTAGAATTTGATCACCTAGGAGGTAAGGCCCATTTTCTAGCTGACACATGAATGGAAATGGTGTTTACAAGCATTACACAAGATGGAACATGGGCTGATGGGTAGTTTTGATGGGATATCATGGTGACTTTGGAGGTCCTAAGATGTTGCGCAGACTAGTAACAGGCTAGGGGTCTAACTCAGATGGAGGCATCTGTATCAAGGACAAGTTTACATTTATAACTTCATAGTCCCTGGAGGGCTGGCCACAACACTTCCTGGTTTGGCACAGAAAAAAACCTGCACCCTTAGAACTAGTGGAGATGCCCCACATGTGCTGAGCAAAGCGGCAATTCCATCATGCCTAGCTTAGAAGACGCCCTGTGGCGGACTGTGAAACCCCCACCCCAGCGCTGAACCGTGCCCAGTCACAAGCTCTGGAAAACACACAGTCTACTGGTTTAGAAAGTCTAGAGTTCTAACCCTGTCTCTGGAAAACACTTCTGCCTCCTCCAGGGAATAGCCTCTCATGAATCCTGGTCCCAGAGGATTCTTGGTTTTGAGGAAGACCCAAGCAATGCTTCATTCCTGCCTCTGGAAAACATTTGATCTCTGACTTTGGAGGGATCCTTCTGACAAATGTAGGAAAAAGCACTTTGTAAAACTAAAAAGCTCTGCCTGGCATGCTGCAGATGCTCAATAAACGTGTGTGGAATGAAGGAGTGGTCCTGGGAGATCTTTGCAAACTGCAATGCACAGCACGATCCTCAGATATTATTCTTACTGTGACTAAATAAAGCAGTTATCAGGGTATTATGGGAAACTCCATATTTCTCCCTAACGAGATCTTTTTCTTGTGAGCTCTCTCCAGCCCGAGAGCATAGGGCCTGGCTCACAGTGGGCATCAATAAACGTTTGATAGATGAATGGATGCATGGATGGATAAATGAGGGCTGCATGGATGGATGAGTGGCTGTGTGGATGATGAGTGAATGGAAGGTGGAAGGAGTGGCTGCTACATTTGCCTACTCAACAGCCACCCCCCGCTTCTCCTGCCTTCTTCCTTGCTAAATGAATCCCAATTTTATTCAAGTCTCTGGCAGCTTAGAAGAAGCCTGTGCCCCCTCCACAGGCAATACATCTTGTTTAGTTTAAGGCCATCAAGACCATCTCTTTTTCCTTGCTAGAGAGTTGTTTAGGAATAGCCATGGGATGCAATTCTGGCCCAGGAGACATGAGGGAAAGTCCACTGGGGACCCTCCAGGAAGATTTTCCTCATTAAAGGAACACAAACAGGAGACATTCCCTCTTCTGTCTTTGAACACTAATGTGTGAGGATAACATGCATAGAGACGGTGCAGCCACCTTGCAACCATGAGGAGATGAGAGAGAGGACAAAAGCCTGACAATCTCAGGACCACACAGCAAACATGTAGAAAGAGCCTGGGTCCTTGAAGCTTGTCACTGAACCACTGAATTAACCAATGTGTGTGGGTGGGCATCTGGATGAACGAATGGATGGATGGGCAGATGGTTGGGTGGATGGATGAATGGACGGGTAGGTGGGTAGATGGGTGGATGGGTAGATGAATGGGTGGGTGGATGGATGGTGGGTGGATAGGTGGATGGGTGAGTGGATGGATGAATGGATGGGTAGGTGGGTAGATGAGTGGATGGATAGATGAATGGGTGGGTGGGTGGATGGATGGATGGATGGATGGGTGGATAGATGGATGGGTGGATGGATGAGTGGATGGATGACTGGATGGATGAGTGGGTGGATGGGTGGATTCTTGAGTAGATTAGATGGGTGGGTGGGTGGATGGATGGATGGATGGATATCTGTGAGACATGTAAGGGTAGATGGTTAGGAGTGAATGCATGGAGATACACATATCCACATATATGAACTATAAAGGACTAACAGGAGTATTTTTGTTTTCCTCTGAAGAGCATTCACTCCAAGGCATTCAAGGTGAGAACTGGCTGAGGACAACTGATCTTTTCCAGTACTTTCCTCCAAGTTTCATGCTCCCTCCCTACTTCATGCCCTGGGCCCACCTGTCAAGGCTGATACCTGCCTTCAGTGTCTGTCACCTGTAAAGTCTTGTGCCCCCCTGACTCTTGTGCAGGGCCTTGCCCTGCCAGAGAAATGTTTGGTCTGCAAAGACGCTCAGGTAAGACAGCCTGGCACAGTGGACTCAGCGGGTCTTGAGTCCAAATCCTGGCCCTGCCTCTCATGAGCTCCCTGTCCATGGGCAGCCCCCTAACCCACCTGAGCAGGCTTCTCATCTACAAAAGAAGAACAGAGTGCCATTAGTGGGTCTGCTATGAAGATCCAAGGGGATATGTATGAAAGTACCCAGCACCATGTGAAGCCCCCAGTATGTCCTCAACAAATGCTGAGTCCTCCTGAGTTCCTTTAGCCAGCTCAGCCACAGCTGGGCATGCATGGGCTGTGGCCAGGCAGCAGCCCACATACAAATACAAAGGAGACCTGACCTCTGTCCCATCCAGCCATCCTGCTGCAAAATGCTGTCTGGAGGCATTGTTCTTTGGAGCCAGCCAAGGGCTCGCGGAAGGACTAGAGGAAACTGAGCAAACCTCAATTGCTTCCTCCTTTCTTGTGCCACTGGATCTGGCAGGGCGGGTCAGCAACTGGGAACCTCAGGAGCTTGCAGGTTGAGATCTGACAGAGTGGACAGCTGGCTCAGCAGGCCAGGCCTGGGCCAGCCCAGGGTTGCAACCTCACGTCCTGCATCTTCCAGTGCCCTCTTGGACAGAGACAAATGATCTCAGCTCTCCAAGTCCAATTTCGCTTCTCCTTGGGATATTCCCTAAGGCCTGAGATCACCACCATGCCCCATTACCTCCTCTGCTCTTTACCCTCCGTACCTCTCATGATCTATCCTCTCGTCCCTCTCCTTTCCTCTTGCCACTTGTGGCTCCGACTGCTGTACTACCCCCGGCACTGCTGCTCCGAGGCTTCCCTCCCCTCGGGCATCTGCGCAGGCTGTTCTTATTTATTCCTCCCTGCCTTGTCCCTCATCTGTTGAGACCCACACTATGTGTCAAGTATGCCAGGAAAACCTCCTGTGTTCCCACCCGGGTCAGGACCACACACAGGACTCTGAAGCCCGGCATTTACTGCACGTGTCACACTGTCCTTCTAGATCCGTCTCCCCAGCTAAACTGAGCACTCCTCAACATAGAGATCATATCTCATGGATCTCTGCAGCACCAGTGTATAAAATGGTGCCCATTCATTCTTTCATTCACTGAATGTGTATTCTGATGCATCCAAGTGGTCCTCTCTTTATCGTGGACATGTGATGATGGTGACAATGCCTTTAGCTTATCCTTGGTCCTGTATGCTTTTCAAAGCCCTGGAACTTTCTCCTCTCATTAGTACAAAGCTCTCAAACTGATTGATTCTTGGCTCTGAGAATGATTAACTGTCTGTTCTTGGGCAAGTTACTGAAACTCCTCATGAGCCTTAGTTTCCTTATCTGTCACTCACTGATTCGACAAACCTTTAGAAAGACTTCTGGAGGTTCTGTCCCAGGGGACACCAAGTACTGGGGATGCCAACATGAGTCAAAAACTGTCTTGGCCTTTGCAGAAATCTCAGTTCAGACAAAGATAGCTTTCGACAGTTCAACCCTTAGGACAGTAAAGACCCCACCAAGGGCTGGGGAAGGGGGGCACGCAGAGTCATTTGATCCACCCGGAGCACCCCAGGAAGACTCCCAGTGACACCTTGGTCAACCCTGTTTGGAGGATTAAATGGTATGCCATTTGTGATGTAGAAGGAACTCTACAGCACATGTGAAAAAGTCCCAGCATGGCGTGAAGCACAGGGTGGGTGCACACCGAGTCTCAGCTTTCCATGCCACCCAGGAGGGGGTGTGACAGACTCGAAGCCCCCTGCAAGCCAGCCCAAGGCCCTGCCCACACTCCTCAGATGCCCCCACAGGCTGGTCTCTCCTCCCATGATGGCTGGGATACCTGTTAGAACACAGACCACCTCCAACCCCAGACAGCTCTCCTGAGACACTTCATTACCTCACTTCACTCGGAGTTTGATAAATAAAGGTAATTGTAGAACAATTAGACTCTCCTCTCTTCCAACATTGGAATTGGCATGAGATGCATATCCTTTCTCACACCTCATTTTGCCAGGCGTATTTGAAGCTTTCTGTCTTGGCCCCCTCACACAGTGCAGGAAGAGTAATGGCTCAGAAGTCACTGCTGTGACACGCCGGAAGCCAGGAGGCAGCCCCCATGCAGCCCCAACTAATCACTGTAGATGCCTCCTGTCACATGCTGGGAGGGTCCCCAAGTAGATCATGCCCTCAGGACCACCATCATCCATCACATGGTCATCATGCTCCCCAGGGTGCCTGCGTGAGGGAGAAGCACATGACATTTGGAAGCTGAGGATCCAATTTCAAATCCCAGCTCTGTCACCAACTTGCTGTGTGTCCTTAGACAAAGTGCTCACCCTCTCCAAGCCTCAGTTACCCCTAGGTAGGAGTGATTATCCTTAATGCAATCAAATAAGACAACACATATGACAACGCTTCCTAACGGACCAGGCAGATAGCACCTGAGTGCCTCCTACCCCTACTGCCAGCCTCTACCCATATAACTGGCAAAGCAAAACCTGACCAAAGAGTGGGGAAGGACAAAGGTGAAGATGCGCACACCCTTCTCCTGGTACACAGGGAGCTCAGAATTACACGCTAGGATCCAGATGCACAAGAGCAAATGGAGCTCCCTTATACTCCTTACACACGATCTCATCTGCCGCTCCAGCCTCCATCCCACTGCGGGAGCACCGGGGTAGAAGAGGGGACTCCTACTTGGCAAGTTCATCACCAGTTAAATAGGGCTCTGTCCCTCCTGTTTAATATGGTCTCTCTGGTGTTCACACCATGGCCTGGGGTGATGCTCAGTGTTTCAAGATTTCTCCTTCTAGTCCTTCCGAATATGGCAGCCTAAATGTGTGGGTGATGTGGTTGCGACATCTGTCACCCCACTGATCACCAGGGTTACTCGGCTGATCTGGCTGACTAAGCAGTCGTCCCCTTCCTCCCTCGCCACCACCCTTGCTGAAGCTGCACACTCAGTCTAAGAAGACAACCATCCCCGATACAGGAGGACCGTTTTTCAGTCAAGGGGACATGAGTAGCTGCACTCTTCTTCTGGAACCTTCCAACAACTTCTCAAGGTCCAAATATGTCAGCCAGGGAAGAAGCAGGTGGAGAAAGCTGGGCGTCTCCTGGGAGCAGTGGGTGGGGTCTCCTGTGGCTGTATTACACACCTGGCCCCCCACAGTACCCATTCAGGGCCCCTCTTCCTGCTCCTCTCAACACTGGCCACAGTCCCCACTGGCTCCATCAGCCATGGAATGGGTCTCACCAACCTGGTCCTGAGCCGGCCTCTCCTACTGTGGCCCCAGGAGCCCCCCTTTCCCCCTGGCCACAAAATGTCCCGCTCTGCTGACCTCTTGATCCCAGGCTCAGGCTGGAGTTCTGGGTCACCTGGCACAGGTCATGAGGACCCCCCCCAGTGCCCAATCGGCCTCACCTAACCAACTCCCTCTTTCTACTCACGTTGTTTCCACCCCCACAATCCCAACTCCTCCCCCACCTTGGAGAAGTGGACCCTGTCCCGAGTTTGTAGTGTCTGTGGTCTCATCCCCACCGGGGCTGATGCCCACAAGGGTGGGCCCTCGGGGCTCTCCTTGCGACCCACACGTGTCCTCACCCTGGCCCCTCTTCTCCAGAATCCTTGTCCCCCCGCTGTGTCAGCAGACCCTCCGCTTGCTCATGTTGTCCTGTGGGAACTTCCTTTTCCATCTCCTTCATCCTCTCCACATTCCTCCTGTGATCTCAGAGTCTGCCAGGCTGGGCTCTTGATATGCAAAGAGGGCTTTGGGGACTTAGAAAGCCTTTTCCCTCTCTCAACAAAGCCTGGCTTTCAAGACCATTATCTGGCTAAAGACTGCAGGATCCTATTCCGTCAAAAGCTGAACATCAATTCTTTCCTTTTGTGCTCCTGATCCCCAATCCTATTGCTCTGTAAGACCCTGGATGCCTGTGGCTGAAAAGGAAGAGTGGTATAAAAGCAGTTCAGAAACACACAGGTACATTAAAAATACCTATCATTCCTGTTACACCAGACTCTCTGGATGTCAGCACACAAAGAGACCTTGGAGAGAACCTCACCCATCTTCTTCCCCCAGCCACGTTAGAGGCCCAGAGACGGCAAAGATGGTGCACAACCCACACAGCAAGGCAGTGGCTGAGCAGGAATGAGAAGACATGGTCCCTGATGCCTGGCCAAGGCTTTTCCCTTGAAGGCTCCACCAGGGAAGGAGGTGCAGGTCATTCCTTTATGGAGCACCCTGCATCTGAGCACTTTCCAGAACTCTGTGAAGCAGGGGTCAAGTCTGTCTTGCTCACCAGTGCACCCCCATCACTGAGCCCGGGGTCTAGAATGCAGTGTCAGGGACGTCTCAACCCATGTTCCCACTTCACTGCTCCGCGTTCCATGCCAGTCATGTCAAAGGCGTTCGAACCAGAGCAACTCCATCTTGAATAGGGAGCAGGTAAAACGAGGTTGAGACCCACTGGACTGCATTCCCAGACGGTTAAGTTATTCTAAGTCACAGGATGAGATAGGAGGTTGGCACAGATACAAGTCATAAAGACCTTACTGATAAAACAGGTTGCAGTAAAGAAGCCATTCAAAACCCACCAAGGC